>NW_006160069.1:2360849-2370974 GCF_000334495.1 Tupaia belangeri chinensis | reverse complement strand
ATATATATATTTGACTAAATTACAAGACATAGTGCAGTATTTCCAAAAACTGTGAATTAACTCCAAAAAAGGAAATTGTACAAATAAAAAATTATAATGACTGAAATTAGGAATTTAATAGGAAAATGTACTTAGACATTGTTGATGCATAAAGTAAACTTGAAAGTCACTGAAAATAACTATATCGAAGCACAAAGAAAAAAGGAATGTAAAACACACACAAGCACATAAGAAAAAGAGGAAAGAGGAGGTGAAACAGAGATAGTGGCCAAGAATATTCCGAAATACACAAAATACATTAAGTCATAGATTTGACAAATTATATAAATTCTAAATAGAATTTTTAAAATGATACCTAGTTATCTCATAGTAAAAGTTTAGAAAATGAAAATGAACAATAAATTTTAAAATACAGAGAAATAATCAAGGATCTTGATATAAAAAGAGCAAAAAAATTAACAGATGACTTTTTTTTTTTTTTTGGAGAGATTTTTGCTACAGGGCGCGTGCGCTCGCCAGACAGACAGAGAGAGACATAGAGACAAAAAGCGAGAAATCACCCCCCAGGGGGGATGGTCACGCCGCAATCCCTTCTCCTCCATTCTCCTCTCGGGATCTTGGGCACGCACGCACACGCGCCTGGCGTGAGTTTTAAGCCACCGGGTCCAGGACGCGAACCGCGGTCGACTACGTGGGAGTCCAGCGACATAGCCATTACGCTAACTGCTGGTTCCCAACAGATGACTTTTTAAAAGTAACAATAGCAACCAGACCACAAAGGAATGGCATCTTCAAATTGAGTAAAAATAATTTCCATTCAAAATTCCATAACTAAAAAAAATTATTCAAAAATGAATGCAAGGGAACCAGCAGTTAGCGTAATGACTATGTCGCTGGACTCCTACGTAGTCCACTGCGGTTTGCGTCCCGGACCCGGTGGCTTAAAACTCACGCTGGGTGCGTGTGCGTGCGTGCCCAAGATCCCAAGAGGAGAATGGAGGAGAAGGGATTGTGGTGTGACCATTCCCCCTGGGGGGTGATTTCTTGCTTTCTGTCTCTCTGTCTCTCTCTGTCTGTCTGGCGAGCACACGTGCCCTATAGTGAAAACCTCTCAAAAAAAATAAATAAATAAAAAAGAATGTGAAAGACTTTTACTGCAAGCCCTAAGTACTGTATATCTAGAAAATCTAATGTAATCTATTGATAAATTGTAATACCACTGTATATAAAGTCAAAATAGAAGAAAACATATATATTCTTGTATACCAGCAACAAATAATTAGAAAAAGAAAAAGAAAATATATTTGTAATAATGTGTTCCAAATCACTAAGGCAAGGAATAAAACCTTTTCTTTTAATTTTTAGATTTTTTGCTATAGGTTGCATGTGCTCTTCAGAGAGACAGAGAGATAAAAAGTGAGGAATCACCCCCAGAGAGGATGGGTATACCACAGTCCTTTCTCCTTCATTCTCCTTAGGATTTGGGGCACACATTCACGTATGTCCAGCATTGAGTTTTAAGCTGCTCGGTCAAGGACTTGAGCAATGGCTGACTGTATGGGAGTACAGTACTTAACCACTATGTCACCTGCTGGCTTCATATATCCTTTTAAAGTGTGTTAGAACTCTGTACAAAAAAACTGTGAAACATTATTAACAAAATTAAAGCTAACTCAGACAAAGACATCTTTTCCTGGGAAGAAAGACTATTTAAAAATTCAATGGTTATCAAATGATTTAAAGCTCAGTACAATTCCAATCAAAATCCAGATTATCGCAGATAATGTTGAAAATGACAAGTCAGCTTTAAAATTTATGTGGAACTGAAAGCAACTATAAATAGACAAGAAATTCTTAAAGGAGAAAAGGAACAAAATTGAGGGACTTATGCTTTCAGTTATTAAGATTTTAAGGAAGTGCTATCACTATGTTTTGTAACATTTTTCTATATATATTTCAATACAATTTATTTTTAATATTTATTAAGAATTCTATCTACATGGAATTCTTGAATACGGCTATCGTTTGAATATATCCCCCAGAAATTCCTATGTTGGGACTAGATTGCACTGATTGTATTTATATAGGTGTTAAGAAAGAAATTCCTTCGTGGTGTCCCAGGGTGATGGGTAATGATAGGTCCATGGTGATTACATCATGGAGGCAACTATCTCATGAATATTTTAGTGATGTCTCTCAAGACCCACTGAGTCTCTCTCTCTCTTGAGAAAGGGTTACTTCGCATGAGAGCTGGTTGTTATAAAAGAGAGATCAGTCAGGAGCTCTTGCTGCACATACTTGCCATCCTCCGTGCTTTATGATAGCCGTGCTGTAGACCTACAGCTTCGGACTTTCCAGGCCTCAGAATCATATATTTGTAAATAAACTTCTATCTTATTTATTTGTCCTGACCCGGGGGACAGTCAAACAGGTTCCCTGGGGGGGGAGATGGGACAAACACATGCGCACACACACACACACATGCACACACACACACAGAATGGAGACAATACGAGGTGCTGATCAAGTCTTCTTCTTCCTTCTTCTTCCGTTTATTGAGGAAAAAATGGCGAGTTATATACAGGCTGGGGGGCATCGATTGGTTGCCCGAAATGCAAATGAGATAGAACAGCATGGAACAATCATTGGTGTGGATGGATCTCTTCCGTTGCCTGGAAACCCAACCGCCCAGTGGGGAGAACAGTTGGTCACATGATTTCTGAGAAATGGTTTGCTCAGCGAGGAAGTGAAGCCTAATGGTTTCCAAGATGGTGGATAGCTCAAGATAGCGGATAGCTCAAGATGGCTTCCACATGCAGTGCCCTCCACATTTATTAAACCACTGAGGCTCAGGTATGGAGGTAAGAGTCAGGCATTCTAAAAGTATAATTAGGATATGGGCCCAAACTGGAATCAAAAATTGTTGTTTTATGTTGGAGGCCCAACAGCTTGGCTGCTTGCTTAAGAGAGACCTCTTGTAGGGGTGGCTCAGATTGACCTAGGCAGCAAGACCTAGGCCTAAAACAAGGGCTCCTTTCCAAGCCCCACCACAATCAGAAGATACGATAGTGGTTTTAATGGCCTAAAGCCTATAGGCAAAGAATCTCCTGACATTCATACCCACTCTGAAGTTAGAAGATTAACTAGACCTATCCAGTATGTGTCCATCACCTCCAGGAGAGAAACGCATGCCTGAGCCACACCTGAAAACAACCTAAACAAGGCCCTCTGACCTAGATAAAAACCCCTTACCCCAGTTCCTCCTGGACAATCCCTTTTTCGGGACCCCTCCCTTCTTCTTAGGAGTTCTGTTCTTTTACTCTCCTTCAATAAACTCCTTGCTTTGCTATACCTTCTCTCTGTGTCTGCATCACTAATTCTTCCTGAACATGGGACAAGAACCCATGTCTCACTGTGGGTGCTGGACCCAATCACCCCTGCACCGCCTCCCTTCTCTCCTACTCTGCGTTCCTGCATCAGTATCTCTTAACAACACAATAATGGAATTCTTAATATTTTTGTATGTGTCATATTTTAAATTTTTGAAGTGTCAAAAAACAGTAATGCTCCCTTGGTGCAATTTTTTGAACTGATGAACAAGAACATGTCAACAAATCAATATTAAAAATGATTTCTGCCAAGCTAGTTCTAATTATGTATAGAATAAAGGGAGGTTCTCTATCACAACACTTATGTGCCTTTATGCAAATAATATTGCAAGTGTGATGTAATCTAGCAATCCCTGGCACCTGGAATTAGAATTTGGGTGCAAGAAATGGAACAATTTAAATTTCAATGACTTGAAAATAAGTTTTGCAATCTATATCTCTGGAAGAGAGAACAGAATCTTAATTTTAAAAACAATATGCATATAGCAGGATGGGTAATTAGCAGCTTGAGTCTAAATAGTGGTTGCTACTAGAATTTAAATATGTCTTGGTCTGCCCAGAATACTGGTGAGTGAGGCCATTGGGAAGGCCAACAGAGTCTCCCTGAGAATAGCAATGTAACTAAAGAGACTATTAGCACAAATAGCACAGATAATTCCAATTCACATCTTATTCTGGCCCAGTGCCTTCTATACCTCAGATGACTAGCCAAGCCCTAAGAAAGATTGAATAGAAGCAACAACTGAATAAATACTCATGCACAAACACACCGTGTGACTGGGTACAAAGTTGTCCTTTTTCTGAAGCAGCATGATCCCATGATGTTGGTGGGAAGAAAGAGTTCCTGCTGCCAAACAGAAGCACAGGCATCCTGCAAACTTGTAGGATAAAGACAGAAGGAAACGGTATCATCATAAGCAGGGCTAATGGCCCATCATTATTAGAACTGCCCATAGCACCGGCTGGCAGTGAACCCCACTTCATTTTGACTTGACCTAGATCTTTTTTGACCTTGGTGAGAAGAGAGTGGCCAGAGCTTCAGCTTTCGTAGCAAACAATAGCAGCCAAGGAACTGACTGAACAATGGGCCACTGGGCCATGAGTAAAGCCCCCGTGCATTTTGACAGAGCATAGGAGACAAAATTTTTGTAAAGGCTTAGGGAATTTCAATACATGAATTCATCTGTGTCAATTTAAAAAGGAAAAAATATTGAAAAAAATGGTTTATGAATATAACACTAGAGTCAAAAGTAGTTGGGGAAGACTGGAGAGAGAGAATTTTGGAGGTTCCTTAATTGTAGAGAGTTAGAAGGAGGTCAAGTTATTGACAAGAATTCAGCCTTATGGTACCAGTGGCAGCATACTGGGTGCAGCGCATGTATACCCAGGGTCTTGATGGAATGGAAAGGGGGAAGAAAAAGGATTGCAGCAGGACCAGGCTCCATTTAAGGGTGCTTTCTCTTTCTATCTCTATTTTTCTTGCACATACCTTCTGCCATAAGGGAAAAAAATTATAATAAAATAAAATAAAAAATAAAATAATAAAATAGAATGAATAAACAAATGGTGTGATATTTTTCCAAATAAAAACATGCTCATTGATACAAAATCATGAATAATGATACATGCAGCAATGTTAACAAGTCTCAAAAAACTTTTTCTAGCAAAAAGATATACCCCAGAAAATGTATTTGGGGGAGAATATATATTTTTATGAAGTTCAAAATCATGAAAAGCAACCTATGGTTATAGAAATCAGAACAATGGCTGTCTATGAGAGATTGTCTCGATGAAGAGCCGTCCATTGAGGGATAAGAGAATGTCTGTGATGACGGTAATAGTTTATGTCATGATGTTTGTATTTGTCAACACTAATTGAATTTAGTACCTGTGCATTTCCCAGTATGCAAATTTTACATCAATTCAAAGAAGGTGGTGGTGACATCAGCAAAATGAAAAAGTAGGACTTCCTTTCTACTCTCAGGAACATCAGTTTGAAATATCCACATATGAAAATACTTAAAAGAAATAAGAAATTGAGGTGAGAAATTACAACATCTGGGTATATAATAGAAATAAGAAAAACACATTGAAGAGGGCAAGAAGGACAGTTTCACATTACCTGAACTACTCCTTTCCAAGTCTGGGTAGCACAGCAAGGAGAGAGGTGCCCTCTAGGTGGGAGAAGGAGGATATAGGGATCACCTGACTTTGCCAGCTCTAGATTACTGCTGCTTAGCCCCGGTTCCAGACCATCCCAGCGCCAGACTAGCTCCCATGGACGCAGGCATCAGGTCCACTCCAGTACCAGACCAGTTTCCAAGATCCCAGACTTCCAGTACCTACAAACCCATCCTCCAGGATGGCCTTTGTGACACTAGACATCGGGCCAGTACCCTTGGAACCAATCTCTAGGCTTGCCCTCACAGAAACAGACTATAGGTCTTCCCAGTACAGAGCTGGCCCCAGGCTCCAAGCCAGTCTGTAAGGCTATAGGCTTCATTTGACTCAGAGTTTAAACCACTTTAGCAAATTCAGGGTCCAGGCTCATCCTAATAAACTCTGGTCATAGGCTGGCCTCTGCAGACCCAGTATCTAGGCCCACCCACCTGGATCCAGGCACAAGGTTCATCCTGGCACCATGCTATGAAATTTAAAATAAACAAATAACTACTTTTATAAGTATTTCCTATTGGGTAACATAATATATTCAAAAAAGGTAAATAGTGTCATCAACATCAATATATGAGAAGAACTTAACGCATAGAATTTTTGAGTGCTGTGAAAGCTAAATTGATATCAGTTTAAAATAGATTGCTAAACCTTGAGATGTGTTATGTAAGCCTCACAGTAACCACAAAACAACAACCAGACAGACAAATGGATGAATAACCTGGAGTAGATGCACAAAAGATAACGAAAATGGAATCAAAGCATACCATTGCCTGCGTGCGCACACACACAAAGAAAAGTTATCAAATTACCAAAGAAGACAGCAAAAGAGGAATAATGGAAAGGGAATACAAAACAGAGGACTTTTTTTTTTTTCTTTTTTTAGAGTTTTGGGTTGGGGTTTTTTTGTTGTTGTTGGTTTTGTTTTTGTTTTGTTTTATTTTCTTGCTTTAGGGTGCACATGCTCGCTGGAGAGACAGAGGGTGAGAAAGTGAGAAATAACCCCTAGAGGGGATGGCCACACTGCAATTTCTTCTCCTCCATTGTCTGTTCCGGATTTGGGGCACACATGCCCATGCCCCTGATGTGAGTTTCAAGCCACCAGATCTGAGAGTCAAACCACAATCGGCCATGTGGGAATCCAGGGCCACACTACCCACTGGCCTTTGAGAATAATGTCTTTAGGGACCAGCAGTTGGCGTAATGGCTATGTTGCTGGACTCCCATGTAGTCAAAGACAGTTCAAGTCCCGGATCTAGTAGCTTAAACTCACACCAGGCACGTGTGCGTGCGTGCCCAAGATCCTGAGAGGAGAATGGAGGAGAAGGGATTATAGCGTGGCCATCCCCCCTGAGGGTGATTTCTCACTTTCTGTCTCTCTGTTTCTCTCTATCTTTCTGGTGAGTGCACATGCCCTATAGCAAAAATCTCTCAAAAAAAAAAAAAAAGAGAGAGAGAGAGAGAAAGAGAGAATAATGTTTTTAAATGACATTAGTAAGTCCTTATCTATCAATACTTATCTCAAATGTGAACTAAATGTTTCAGTCAAAAACTATAGAATGGTTGAGCGAATAAAAAACAAGATCCAACTATAGCTTGCCTTCAAGAAATTTATTTTAGCTTTAAGAAAGCACATAGACTGAAAGTGAAAGGCTGATGCAATGGTTTGTAAGTGTGTCTCCTTTAAAGTTCATACTGAAATTGATTTTCTATTGCAACAATATTAAGAGGTGGGGCCTTTAGGAAATCAGGCACAAGGGCTTTGCTCTAATGGATGCCTATAAAAGGCTAGAGGGGGATAATTTGCTCCTCCCATTCTTTCCTCCCTTCCACCTTTCTCCGTGAGAATACAATAATAAGAAAGAGGCATGGGACCAGATGTTAGCGTAATGGCTATGTCACTGAACTCCCATGTAGTCAACCATGGTTCGAGTCTCAGACCTGGTGGCTTAAAACTCACGCTGGGCACATGTGCGTGTATGCCCAAGATCCCGAGAGGAGAATGGAGGAGAAGGGATTGCAGTGTGGCCATCTCCCCCTGGGGGGTGATTTCTTGCTTTCTATCTCTCTGTCTCTGTCTGTCTGGTGAGCACACGTGCCCTATAGCAAAAAAAACCTCTCCAAAAAAAAAAGAAGAAGAAGGAGCCATATTGGAAGCAGAGAGTAAGCCTTCGCCAGATGCCGAATCTACTGGTGCTTTAATTTTGGAGTTCCCAGTCTCCAGAAGTGTGATAAATAAATTTCTATTATTTATACATTATTCAGTCTATGTTATTTTCATTACAGCAGCACAAACAGACTAAGACAGATAGAAAAAAATATTTGATGCAAATGCTAACCAAAGGACAGCTGGGGTGGCTTTTCTTAGAGTTGGTTCTAAGTCCAACAGTATAAAAAGAGGCAAAGAAGGCCATTCAATAAGGACACGGGGTCAATTCAGGCTCAGCTGCAGTAATGCAAATAGTAGGGCAAGGCCTCATGGGACACCTGAGTTTTGTTCCTGAACCAACCTAAACAGGCTGGGTACAATGGCAGGTGCCTAAAGTTAGAGCTGATTGGGAGACTGGGAGAGGGAGATTTTGACATGGCAAGACTCTCAAAAATACTCATCTTCCTCTTTCTTTTTCTCTTTTCCTCTCTCCTTCTCTTCATCTCTTTCTCCCTCATAAAAAAAATGTCAATCCTCAAGAGGATATAACAACTATAAATATGAGTGCACCCAACATTGGAGAACCTAAATATGTAAAATCAAATATAGACATAACTGAAGGGAGAAATAGAGAACAATACAATAGTAGAAAGGGACTTCAGTACCCTATTTTTATGGAAAGCATTATGTTTTACAAAAAGCAGTATGGGGGGAACCAGCAGTTAGCGTAATAGCTATGTCGCTGGACTCCCATGTAGTCGACCGCGGTTCGCATCCCGGACCGGGTGGCTTAAACTCACGCCGGGCACATGTGCGTGCATCCTCAAGATTCCGAGGGGAGAATGGAGGAGAAGGGATTGTGGCGTGGCCATCCCCCCTGGGGGGTGATTTCTCGCTTTCTGTCTCTATGTCTCTCTCTGTCTGTCTGGCGAGAGCACGCGCCCTATAGAGAAAACCTCTCCAAAAAAAGCAGTATGGAGAATTCTCAAAAAATTAAAAATATATTGAATGTTGAGATTAATGTCTCTGTATTGACTGACATGCATGGCATTCCCTTTTGAAAAAGCAATGTAATACACTGTAAAGTTATATGTAATCCAATGTAATATAAAGAAGATTATGATGATAATAAAAAAATTAAAAATAGAATTATCTTGTAACCCAGCAATCCCTCTTTTGGATATATATCTAAAGGAAATGAAATCAGTATGTCAGAAAGGCATCTATAGACCCATAAACATGGCACACTGTTTACGGTAACCAAGACATGGAGTCAGCCAATATATATCAAACCATCACATTATGAACTATAAATATTTAGAACCATATTTATTAATTATACTTTAATAAAGCTGTCAGAGAAAAATGCCCCCAAAATAAATTACCTGAACTGTAACTCCGTTATATGTACTGTAACTCAGTTATATGTCCTTTTCTTTATACATCCTTACAATCCCTCTAGAATTGTAAAATAATGATGTGTAGTATACATTTTTTGTGTATTTATATTTAAAATTTGGATTATTTTCATAACCTTTTTATTTACGTAATTTGTTCTTTATGAGAGATTCTTTTTCTTTTTGTATTTCCAAAAGCAATTCTTGTATCCTTTAACCTCAGTTAAAGCACACTACAGGGAAATTACCAAATAGGAACAAAGCTAGCTTTTCTGTTGACTGCACTCATCCAAAATAAAGTTGCTTCCTTTGGGTTAGACTGAAATCACAAGATAAGAATTGTTCATTTAACCAGTCCTGTAACTCCATGTATTGAATGCTAAACAAACCAAAAAAGAAAAAGAAATTCTTTTTTTTCTTGTGGTCATCTCATTCTTGTTATTCTAAGAGATCCATTTATATTGTGGCTTTATAGAGAATAGAAAAGTAAAGCAATCATTTCAACCCCATCAACCTCATAATTGCAGTCACTCTATGATGTTAAAAATGTACCCATCTTGATATTGCTCTGGTAACAAGTCCTATGAGATAAATATCTCCTGAAAGTAGATATAAAAGAAAAAAGAAGTATGAAGAAAAGAAATATGAATCATGCTTGCTAAAGTTTCATGTTTAAAGAAAAATATGCAAATAGGAAACTTCTTAAAAGACCTGCATCAAAGACAGTAAAATAAAATTTATAGAAGTTGTTGTGACCTTTGTTCAACTTTACTAGATTCACTTCTGAAAGAACTGTATGGTGTAAGTTTCACTGATTCAGTTATTTCTTGTAATTACACTTTCAATGCCTTGCAGGATTCATTCCCTTCTGTCCATTTCTAAAGTTGTCACTTAGTTCAGGTACATTTTCCTTATCCCCTGAACTTTTAAAAACATCCTACCTAATCACTACAGATCCATTGCTCCCGGGTTTATAGTACTAATTTTGCTAAACAATATCACAAACTAAGCATTCCTG
>NW_006160069.1:2355149-2360827 GCF_000334495.1 Tupaia belangeri chinensis | reverse complement strand
ATTCCTGCTTCCTCTTAACCTTTAGACATGGGGCCAGCAGGTGGCGTAGTGGTTAAAGTACAGGGTTCCCAAGTGACTGACTGAGGGTTCCTGTCACAGACCCAGTGGCTTGAAACTCAGCCAATTGCATGTGCATGTGCATGTGAGCCCCAAATCCCAAGAGCAAAATGGAGGAGAGGGGATTGCGACATGGCCATCCTCTTCCAGGGGGGGATTTTCTCTCTGTGTCTCTCCAGCAAGCACACCCACCCTACAGCAAATATCTCCGGGTGGGGGGAGGGGGGGTGGAGAACTTCAGACATTCCCCACTGTCCTACAAACTAGTTTAGTCTCCTAAATCTGACCATGTGTCGCCTGTAGCAAAATTTTAAAAATGACAATGATAAATAAAACCAAATAATTCTTTAAAAAATCCTGACACACAGCTAGCCCAGATTTATCCAACTTTTGCTTCCTTTTGATCCTCGGTACATCTATACTCTGAAACTCGTGATTAGAAATGGAAATTGCAGTGATTAAAAAACAAAATCGAACTGTAAAGCTAGATAAAAGAGTATTTAAAAGTGACAGTTTTCTTATGTTCTTTATCTTGTTTCTAAGTAATAATCACTGTTAACATTTTGGTACATATTCTTCCTTCCATAGACAAAATACACTTACATGCTGTATAGAGATAGAGGTATAAAAGTAGATTTATACTTTGGGACTTCTTTTTGCCCACATAATGTTTTGACATATATATTTTTCAAGTTATTTCTATTTCATCTAATTATGTTTTATGATTGCCTTTAACTATTAATACGATATCCTATCATATATTTAATTGGTTCCTGATAATAGATATTTAAGGAGTTTCCTTTTTAATACTTTTATCCATCCTCCCTGACACACTAAATAATATAAACTACTTTAATCTTTCCACTCTAAAGGGTAAGGAATAGCACACCATTTTTTGAGTTTTATAAATCATAAGTGATTTGAATATTTTTACTAATGTTAATGGGTCATGATAAATCTTTCTTGGAATTTTATTTATACTCTGCCAAAATTAATCGATCTGTTGATATTTTTCCTGTTTATTTCTACAAGTCCCTTGTCAGTTAATAAATTTAATCATTTCTCTATCATGCCTGATGCAAATGATTTCCCAATTTTGTTGCTTAAATTTGCATTCTAATAGTGTCTTTCTTTTCTTTTTTCAGTTTTACCATAGGATACACATGCTCTCCAAAGAGAAACAGAGAGAGAAAAGCAAGAAGCCCCCCCCCCCATGGAGAATGGTCATACTACAGTCATTTCTCTTCCATTTTGCTCTCATGTGGGGACTTGGTGTATGCACACACATATGCATAAGAAGCACACAGTGTCTGTGTAATCAGTATCACATGCTTGAGGAAATGGTAACCTTTTTGTTTTCTTTTTTCTCCCACTGAAAGTTTTCAGTCAGTAAATTTATCCTCCTGTACTTTATGGAAATGGATCATGCGTGTCATGTTCAGGTCAAACAAAATTCAAACTCATTGTCTTTTGCAAAGCTTCCAACCTTACACACTGATCCCTACCACCTGCACCACCAGAGCTGGACATATGGGGCTAGTATTTTATGAGATAAAGCATCTTGATTCCATTACCTTAGCAGGAAAGCATGACCAAATGGGCGACTACTAGCCAAATGTATTGACTTGCAACTTAGCTCTTTTTATACCTAGAGAACAATTTTTTAAATGTTTTTAGAATTATTCAATTTTATTTATTTTTTTTTACATTTTTTATTTCATTTTCTCTTTTACATTCTATCACATTATTTAGCTTACAAACTGAATATTTGGAAATTCTCATATGCACACGTACTACTTAAAAACTTTTTTTGAAGTCTTAAAAATCAAAATCTCAAATACAGAACATTAACAAAATTTTCTATTCCGTTGAATGCTTACTGCTAAAATTCTAGGAGATGACCTGAATTACTTCCATGTCATTAGCATTCCGTTTGCTTCTGTAATGATTTCTGTGTGATTTTATATGCAATAGCACAATTGCATGGGATATAAATACAAAATTGATAAGAAAAACACATCATAAAAAGTCTGTTACTTTCAATAGATAAGACCATGATTACTTTTGAAAATGTGTTATGAAAGTGCAGCAAATAAAACAATGAATATTATACATTATCCTTACAGATAGATAATAAAAATTGAAATATTTATTTACAATGGAAATAGCAAGGTAATTGGCACAGTGTTTTTCTCTTTCTCAAGGTTTCCAGGTTTCAAAACACCAAAGATATTTTCAGGTTGGGGCTCTGAGAAGTATAGAAGGTCATAAATCGAAGGTCATTATATCAAACTTTCATAGAAAGATAAGCAGTCACGTAGAAATCACTCAAATGCCCACAGAAGTACATGCCAATTTAGCCTGGTGATTTGCATGATCCCTATTGACCGCTTTTCCACACATTATAGCAATAATTCAGAAAATTCACCTTTGAAGGAGGTGCAATACATTTTGATTTTCAAACTCTATTAATAAACAAATAAAGAAGAAAGCATCACTATGACCACAACCACACATTCATGTATTCACACACACACACACACACACACACACACACACACTTCTGGAAGATGTCTACTTTAGTTTAAAACTTGAGCACAAGATTCTCTTACCCTAATCTGAGGCAATACTGGTAAGAATTTATCTCTGTATATAGTTCAAATTTTTGCTTTTCATCTATGTGGTATTGTATGATTTTCCCCCCCTCTGCTCAAAAACAACAGCAAAAATGACTGCCTCTCCCAGATTTGTGGTGGGCGTAAAAGTTTAACTAACATGTTAGGCATAACAAATGCAGCAGATACCAATCGAAACAGTGTGCTTGAAAAAGTGGTAGCCATTTTTGTTAGGATTTGCACAACACACCATCTAACTTACAATGGTAAATAGTAACTATATACGCTTTCCTACTTTTAAGCCCATTTCAGTTTAATAACATTTACTGAACTTCAACTATGTATTAGACACTATGAGAGGTGAATAAGAAACAGTTTGAAACCTCAAGAAATGCCATGTCTATTCAGGAAGAAATAAGTAGACATAGTGTTACATAATATAATAAATGATACAACATAGAAATTCCCAGGAGTAGGAAATGTTAATACAGCAAAATGATAAATAGAAGATTTCAGAAAGAAAGTAACACCTTAGCTGTGTATTGAAAGACGGATAAGAACAAACCAGATTTTCACAATTTAAACTGCTAAAGATCTCCCAGGCAGAGAGAATAGACTAAGCAAATACATTTGAGAAATATAAATTTTTGGTTAAGTAACAAGAGCAAGGAGCGAAATGTCAGGCACAGATTAAGGAAACGAAGCTCTTGAGATAGGCAAGGGACAGATTACAGAGACCTAATATGATATGGTCAGAAAACAAGCTATCGTAGATGGATTTTTTAAAGGTCAGATTTATCTTAGATAGCTTTTTCTGGTTGACGGATGGATTTCAAAAAGGTCAAGGCTAGAAAATGGGAGAGTAATTAGGGAGCTATTAGAAAAGTTCAAGTGAGAGGCAATGAGAGTCTCAAGTAGGGGCACTGAATAAGGACAAGATTCTAGATACGTTTAGGAAATTGAATTGGAAGACTTGGGTGTGTAGGTTATGGGAGAAGACTAGGACTAAGTTGATTCCCAGATTTCCCAGCCTGGGTGGCTGGGCAGATGAAAATTTCCTAAGTATAGATTTGGAGTACAAATGAAAGAGAGAGACGGAGGAAGATTTGGACAGAGAAATGCGGAGTTCAGTTCTAGGAGTTGCAGGAGAATCAGGATAGCAGAATTTGAGATCCTAAGCATATGTTCAGTAAAACATCAGGAAAAATGAGTGCAGTATTTATAAAGAGAACCCAAAGTTGGAAGGGAAGGAGACTTGAGCAGAAGTCTGGAGAAAGTCTGTGCTGAGAAGAAAAGATCATGAAAATGGATGAAGGAAATCCTGAGAAGAGAAGCAGAAGAACCCTTACAAATCTGAACAAAAAGGAATTTTAAGCAATTGGCTTAATAATAACCTAAGACCTTCTAACCGACAAGGAATTTAAACAATCAGCAGCCATGTATTTAATGGAGCTTCACTCTAAAGTAATGCATATTCTCTCCCACTTTTTCATACAAGGTTTTCTAAAGATATTTTAATCTTTTAAATGATAAACAAGCAGTACTTATCTGTCCTTCAACATCCACCTTTGAGAGCATACATGATGCCATATTAACACCGTAAAGAATATTTCCTGCACTCTAAGTATGGTCTATTTAATTACTCTTAAATGTCTTATCTGACATAAAACTTATATGAAATGCTTTCATAAGACTTACCTAAATCCTAAAATCTTGTTGAAAATTATGTTTACTGCAGCACTATTCACAATAACGATGATATGAAATCAATAGAGGTGCTCAACAGTAGATGAGTGGCTTAAAAAATATACAGCATGTTTGCACAATGGAACATTACTCAGCCGTACAAAGAATGAAATCCAGTCATTTGGGAAAGCAGAACTGAATGATAAATGCCATATGCTGTTACTCATTAGTGGAAGTTAAAAGATTTGATTGTATAGAATTGGACTGTGTGGCAGTGTGTACTGGGGCTGGGGTTGGGGAGGGAGAAGAACATGGTTGATGGATATAGAAGTGCGATTACATGGATGGAGTGAGCTCTGGAGTGTGAGAGGACAGTGGAGTGAAGGCAGTGAGTGGCAATTCAACACATACTTCAAGACAGAAGGATAGATTTCAAATGTATATGGGTGATGGTAATTGGTTAAGATGGTGGATGTGTTTATTGTCCTGATTTGATCAATATACCACAGATACATTATATTTTTCAAATATGCACACTGTACCACATGGATATGTATGATTATATGTAAATTAGAAAATACAACAAAAAATTGGAAATAAAATAAATTTAAATTTATAAACATAACTATATGGGGGATTTCACATCAAATATAAATTTATTCTATAAATTGAGAAAGATTCTGATAGTTTAAGGTACTTCAACTGAACACCAAAAGCAAATATTTTTAGATCTTTCAAAAAGGGGATAAGGAAAATTCACCAGCTCCATACCAGGAAGTGATTTCTGCGTTTCTGAGACTGAACACCTGCGATTCACCAGGAACTAAGCTGCATGTTCTGGTGACTGACGATGACTCAGGTCCAGCATCTCCACACCCCGCAGTCTGGGGAAGATGTGGAGAAGGAAGCAAATCATTACCATGATGGGCCACTGTTCTAAGAAACACTACAATGTACTAGAAGATCTCAGGGGAAAAACATTCCAAATGGTATTTCAACATTAGTCAAATCATCAGCCTTAAGAAGGACAGCATATTAGAAATTAATGCTCAGAGGTCAGCAGCTGACATAGCAGTTACATCACTGGACTTCTACAAGACCGACTGTGGTTACATCACTGGACTTCTACAAGACCGGCTGTGGTTACATCGCTGGACTTCTACAAGACCGACTGTGGTTACATCGCTGGACTTCTACAAGACCGGCTGTGGTTACATCGCTGGACTTCTACAAGACCGGCTGTGGTTACATCGCTGGACTTCTACAAGACCGGCTGTGGTTACATCGCTGGACTTCTACAAGACCGGCTGTGGTTACATC
>NW_006160069.1:2351174-2354314 GCF_000334495.1 Tupaia belangeri chinensis | reverse complement strand
CGTGACCATCCCCGCCCCCAGAGTGATTTCTCACTTTCCCTCTCACCACCTTTGTGTTTCTGTCTGGCAAGCTCAAGTACCCTAAGGCAAATACCTCTTAAAAAGATTATCACTTCATAAGTTGAGTGACATTATATTAAACCTCCAAAGGAAGGAAAGCTATTTCATTCTTCCTCACCCAAGTCTTTAGTGTCTTCAAATTTAAGAAAAGGCTTGGGAACCAGCAGTTAGCATAATGGCTATGTCGCTGGACTCCCACATAGTCGACCGCGGTTCGCATCCCAGACCCGGTGGCTTAAAACTCATGCCGGGCGTGTGTGCGTGCATGCCCAAGATCCCAAGAGGAGAATGGAGGAAAAGGGATTGCGGCGTGACCATCCCCCCTGGAGGGGGTGATTTCTCGCTTTCTGTCTCTATGTCTCTCTCTCTGTCTGTCTGGCAAGTACCCTATAGCGAAAACCTCTTAAAAAAAATTTAAGAAAAGGCTTTTATTTAGGTTTGATTTGGTTTGAGTAGATTCGACATCTACGCTCATTCTCCCAAATAGTGTAACTGGGGTTGCATAACATTTAGAAGAAAAGGTCAGCGTTTGTTCATAGAAGCAAATAACACGGCAGCTGTTATTGTTGTAAAATTTAAATTACAAAATGTTGCCAAGAAAAATAATTTGGGGTATGCTATGTCTCTTGTAAGCTTAAACATTTAAATATTACTCATGCAGGATTTCCACAAAAAAAAAAAATCTTGAAACTTCTTACGCTTTTTCTCCTTTTCCTCCATGTACAGAGCAAGTACAAAAAGGTATCTTTATGAATATTCTCCATACAAAGTGTAAATACATTTTTTTCCTTGAAAATATCAATATCTTATCTCCATAGTTGCTACATTGTTACAGAAGAAGATGACAGTCCTGCAGCTTTCTGCTGCCCTAGAGATATATATTCAACAAAGAAGGAAAAGGTTTGGAGAACAAGGAGCAGCCTTAACTCAGGGGCAGGCAAAATCAGAAGAACGTTGCTAACATCAATTTCATTGGGATTCATAAAGCCAGTCTCCATAGCAACATCATTTTCACAAGCCACAGAAATGCTGCATTTTATTTTATTTTTTAATGAAAAAGCCAAGGGTCAGACTCATTTTTTTCTCACATCCCATCTATCCCCTGCCCACACACAGATCTGATTACATTCAAAAAGAGCTTTGCAGACATAAAAGATGACTGTGTATTTAAGTGGAATAATGTTCTTAACTGGATTTCTTATTAAAATGTAGTGTTAAAAGATTTGGGATAAACCTGAGAGAAGCTGCTCCTTAAATTAGGAACATATTACTTGACCCTCACTTTGAGAACTTGGGAACTTGTTATTTAAACAATCCAACAAAGGAGCTCCTTTGAGTTAAATAAAATCTAGTTTGCATGATTAAATAGTTTAGGGAAGCATTTTGTCTTTATGTATATTTCCACTTGATTTGAAGATTAAGTTTAGAAGGAGAATGGTCATACTTTTAACAATTTTTATTAATAAAAGTATATGTATATTATTCCCCCAGCTATTGCTATTTTGAAAACACATATTTTGGGGGCAGCAGGTGGTGTGCTGGTTAAGGCATTGGACTCTCATATGGCTAAACACAGCGGAGTCCCAGATGTGGTACTTGAAAATCACACCATGCGCATATGCATGTATGCCTAAAATTCCAGGAGGAGAATGAACTGTGTTGTGGCCATCCCCCTTTTGGGGGGGGTGATTTCTCCCTTTCCCTCTCACTGTCTCTGTCTCTGTTTCTGGTGAATGCACATGCCCTATGGTAAAAACCTTACCAAAACAAAAAAAAGAAGAAAGAAAACGCATGTTCTTTTCTCAATGAAAGCTAATGATCAAAGAAGAAATGAGGGGACATTGTTATTTGTTTTTTACTTAGGAGATTATTTCAAGGATTATTCCTGAAAAAATTAAAATTTCTTACTATTTTTAAATGGTCTCTTCTCAGTGTTCAAATACTGACTATTCTAACATATCTTCTGTTTTAATACTAACATGCATGCAGTTTTAAGATTTTTTTTTATAATTATATGAGTGCACATTTAGAAATATTTTTGGAAAAATTCTAAAATAAGCTCTCACCCAAAAAACTGGTATGCTTTAACTCCATCAGGAACAAATACCTATTTACTCAATTAACTAGAATAAGTGTCTTTGGCGTTTTCATGGTCCATTGACTAAATGAATAATTAGGTGAGATATTTTCTGAGGCCATTTTTATACCAATCATTCAATGCATCAAGCAAAGCAGAGCGATATTAATGAAAATATTTTATGCGACAAGTTAAACAAGTAATTCTTTTGTAATATGTCCATTATCTACAGAGGAGTTCTAAAATTAATTGTACCAATTACAATTACAAAAATGCAGAAGTAGATGCCTGCAGCTTCTGAGAGGAGAGAACTGAGACCAGTTGCATCCAGACACCGAAGTGTGTATTCCTGGCACTGCTTTGAAGATGTTCATTGAGTAATTGAAATAGAGTCACTAAAATGACACCCAGGAGGGAATGTCTGGCTTGCACTAGTCAGTGAACCTCATCCTGCCTCCATTGAACATCAGTCAGTTGAGACCTGTCTTGTAAACTGTGAAGCCTTGGTTCCTCATTTCTCCCAGACTGTGCCTCAGCTTCTCCTTCTCAGCACCCACCAGAGGGCACCACCTGGTTACAATCCTGACAGATCTAAGAGCACTGTAGTTAAACATTCAAATACTAATAGGGTTGAAATATTCCCCACTATCTACTGAATCTGCTGCACCAGCAAGCACAATAGAACAGCAAAGAGATTCTGGATCACCTCTGTCTGCTTGCTCCTGAACCTTCATTTCCTCATATGAAGCAATCAATGAGTGTCATAAAAGAAACCTTGTTTCTTAATTTATTTCTTTAATTTTTAATTTTTTTTAAGAGAGACTTTTGCTATACAGAACATGGACTCACCAGAGAGACAGAGGCAGACAGAAAGTAAGAAATCACCTCCCACGGGAGAAGGCCATGCCATAATTCCTTCCCCTCCATTCTTCTCTTGGGATTTTGGGCACACACACACACACACACACACACACACACACACGTGCCTGGTTTAATTATCAAG
>NW_006160069.1:2341353-2349913 GCF_000334495.1 Tupaia belangeri chinensis | reverse complement strand
ATCTATTTAATGACTGCAGTAGGATATGTAGCCCCAGTTAGGTGCTACTTTATAGGATGTGTAAAGTTAGACTTGTGCTCATGGAAATGTGTGTGTCACATGTGTTTGCTAGGAGGGTATTTGGATTGATTAGGGTCTTGGTGATTCAATAAAATGTGGGGGGGGAAATGGTATAGAAAGCAAACATAGATAACAGAGACAGTGTGGGAGGAGAATAGGAGGTGGCAGAGGGTAAGAGATAGGGAACCAAGGATGGGGGGAAAAAAGCAAAACATACAGAAAACAAGAAATGGAAAATCATTTGCTAATAATAACATGTTTGTTGATGTGCTTGACTAAGACAATATATAGTGTACTCTGGATGGAAAATCTCATTTTGTATGCTGTAATGATATACAGTGAATGAATGCAAATAAATAAATTGGAAAAAAAAAAAAGAAAAAAAGTATGAAATTCCAGCTTACATGCAGCATAGACCTTAATAGCTTCTCCAATACAATGTGTTTTTCTTTTGTTATTTTCTTGATAATAATAAAACTAATGTAAGTGTAAAGAAACTGTGCAGTAGCTATAAAAATCAACTTCTACGTATTTCCTAAACTATATAGTATCAATTATATAGGTTTGGAACACAAAATAGAGTGCTTTAGGTTAAGGTTTACATTTTCTGAGTAGAATTTACTTGTCCAAAAAGAGCATTTGGTTGATGGAAAAAACTTAGGGTCAAGAAATAGACAAGTTTAATGAAATAGAGCAAAATTGACAAAAAAAATAAAAATTCTAAGTGGATACAAAGCCATTTGAGTAAATTGAGTTCCTAAAGAGGCTAGTTGTAAAGATTATAAAATCACATATAAAAATATGTGATTTTTTTTCTTCTTTTTAAAACATAAACTTGCATTTGTTCACTGTACATCTTTTCAATGTACAAAATTGTTTTTCCCAGCATGAATACAGTGCCTATCAGTAGAGTCAAAGATATTACCATATACATTATCATCAGATAACTTTTCATTTTTGTGTCTAATAAATGCTTCTCTTTTTTTAATAAACATACCAACATCTAATTTTGATTTTATCTGCATTTGAATGAGGAATATTTACATATGACAATACTCCCTATTATATTGAAGAATCGAAAATAATCAAATATCATTTTTCTTTATATACCTATTGAAGGGATATGGTTTATCTATAGGTTATACAGATAAGCTGTTTCAGAATACCCCATTTGTTTAATAATTCTAATTTTTATTTTCATTTAATACACGTTTGCTATCTGAAATCTTCTAAATACTTTCTTTATACCATTGAACTAAATAAAAACCTTTATTGTATCTCATGGAAACGTCATTCATTTAGAACTCACCTTACCTACCTTTTGCGATGTCTACAACTTTTCTAACCCACAAACTACCAGTGCCAGACTAACTCCTTATAGGTGCTCTGCCCACATTTCTCACTCTTCCACCCTCCCATATCGGTCTCCCTCCAAATCCCAAATTCTGTGAAATCAATGTTCTCATCTCTCCTTTTTAAAACAACAATGTGAATTGTAAGGCTGCCAAAAATCTTTTTCTCATACGATCTCATTTTTTTCATCTACTTATCTGCACAGTGTCCCTCTATGAAACACCTATAATCACTCATTTCTGTGTTTCTTTGGTTTCATGTCTGCCTTCTCTTTTCCTCAGTGTTGTTCATTCTGGAAGACTAAGAAAGCAAATACAATCTTGTGCAGCATATGATTTCTGACAAATTTAACATATCTGAGTCACTGCGAAATCTCAGATATAAAGTATTTTTAAAATTTCCCAGAATGACTGAAGACAGAATTTTATATACTATGTCATTTTATAAAGTTTATTTTTTCCCTGAAAGAGACAGGAAAGGGGTGGGAAACAGGCATCACCCTCAGGGTCTTGATGCCGTGCTCCATCCCCATCCAGCCCAGATCATGGGCGCACATGTGCACACCCAACCTGTGCCGGGAGATCTTGGGATGCAAACTGAAGATCTTCCCATATGGATCCAGTTGTGTTACCAGTGCACCATTATCTGCCTAAAATGCTATGTGACTTTTAAAATAAACTGTACCTTGAAGGTATAACCAACGAACAATGGGAATATGCAAAAATAAGCACTAGTGTAAGCTCATGCTTGTGGTCACTGGCACATGAATTAGGAGCAGAATCATGTATTAATGTCGCATTCAGTTTTCCCCCACAAAAGAGGGAGAGAAAGAAATAATACTTTTCTTCTTGAACTGGAGATGATAAAATTGAGGACAAAGAAGAGAGAAATATCTCTTTTCTAGACTCAGTAATTATAAAAGAAACTTTAGGAACAGGAAAATCTTAGGAGAATCTAAAAGAGGAAATATTTTATAGAAGCAAGGTAGATAAATGGATAAAACACAGACTTACAAAAAAATAAGGATACATTTCTCAAGATTTTAATATTTAGTAGTTGTTATGGTGATAGCCCTCTTGTGAAGAATTGTCTTCAGCTATCTACCAGAATCTTCAGAATTTATCTAGGAGTCCTTAGCAAGGAATTTGTATATACAACGCAAGGATCTTCAAACTTGGATGGAAAAAAATGTAAGTTTTTATTTTAATTTTTATTAACCTTGAATTGAAGGACTATTTATTTCAATTACAAATGTAGGTAATAAACCACAGTAGTGTCAGCAATATATGTACTTTTGAAAAGTTACTGGTGCTGGGAACCAGCAGTTAGCCTAATGGCTATGTCACTGGACTCCCACGTAGTCGACTGTGGTTTGCGTCCCGGACCTGGTGGCTTAAAACTCAGGCTGGGTGCATGTGCGTGCGTGCCCAAGATCCCGAGAGGAGAATGGAGAAGGGATTGCTGCGTGGCCATCCCCCCCTGGGGGTGATTTCTCACTTTCTGTCTCTCTGTCTCTCTCTTTGTCTGGCGACCGCACATGCCCTATAGCAAAAACCTCTCCAAAAAAAAAAGAAAGAAAAGAAAAGAAAAGTTACTAGTGCTCTTATTTCACATTACAGTTTTTAGAATAATATTTTTATGCTCAAAGCTATCTTGAAATGATAGCAGACTTCAGCCCACTGCTAGAGTACTTTAATTTGTGAATTACTAAAAACAATACATATTACTGTTTTAAAATGTAAATGCTTATTATTTGAATAATTATATTTTAGGGGAAATACTCTTATATCAAAGTAATTCCGACACTTCCATGAAAACTAAAGGAGTAATAATGAGAACATGAGCTAAACTAAATACTATGCAGTGCTCATCAAACAGCAGTGGTAGACCAGGCGTCTCTCCTGGGCCTTGCCATTCAGGACATACTGTTGGTTACTGTGCACATGTACTGTACCTGGTTATTATAGGAGTTGGAAAGTGCACGTGTCATGCTTGGTCATCACAATATATCTGTGGACAATGCAGCAATGATGCTAGAGAAACAGAAATTCTACCTGGATTCTCGTTTCAGGTGGGTTCCCAAATTTGGAGGTGCCTGACCACAATGTTTACCAACTCCAAACAACACTCAGAGGTTCAGCATAGATTCCAAAGAACTATAAGAGCAGAAAAAGACATGAGTGTACTTATTAGGGAAGCTCCACTGATAGCTGAGTGGAGGTTGTTCCATGCTGTCAGCAAACATAGGCTCAGTTTTTTTAAACATCATTTTATTATTACTATTACTATTATTATTATTATTTATACATTCAATTGTTATACCTCATTTAGTTTGTAAAGAGGTTTTACCCAATGTAATATATGCCACGCTGCAGGCAAGTTAAGAATTCTACACAGGACATTTTATACACTAAGGACTAAGCATGCATAAATCAAGTAAAGACATTCATTGTTTAGGGGTTTCGATATCAGATCAGCTTCTCAGTTAACAGCATCAGCGGGGTATGTCTGGGTTAGTGTCTGGGATTCAGTATCTCTAATCTTGTCATGTTTACTGTGACAGAGGTATGAGGAATACCTCTGAAACAGCCCTGGCCACAGGCCAGTTCCATGAGTTAAGAAAATGGTTACGAGAAGCTCACAAGGCCCAGCTGGGCCAGCAGCCTGCACTCAGAGGAACAGGTCAAAGGGGGGAGGTAGAAGGAGACCTCAATGTGTGGAGTTCATCCTGGCTGCTAGAGCCATGCAGTGTAGTGAATGTTGATTTGTGCACACCTAAGGTAATTATTTAAATGTGAGCCTGTTGGGAATGAGTCACTTAGTAAGTCCCAACTCAAAGCTTCTTACAACTCAGTGCTGGGCAGAATACTATGACTGGAATCTTCTTCCATGAAAACATAACAAAACTCAAGAGGCTATGACCACCAGCCCTTCACCCACCAGCCTGCTATCCACTCTTCGACTTTGCTAAAGATTCATTCTTTGAATTTATCAGCCAAATCATATACATCAGTTAGTTTCACCACATTCCAAGATCTCTGGGTTGTCGAAATCTTCCCCTAGATCTGCCATTTTGATATTTTTCAATGTATGGTCCAAATTGCATTTTAGCCACAAAAGGGGAGGTGAATATAAAATATGTACAATATAAATTACACTCTAAGTAAAATATACATGATACTATAAGAAATATAAATATTATAATCCAATTTCTCTTCAACAGAGTAAATAGCCCTAGAAAAATACTATTATTCCTCTCCCCATCACTTTCTCTTTTGGTGGACGTTCATACAGTAGTTGAAAAGCCTGATATAGACAGTCTAAATGTGAAGAAACTATTTTCTCATGATAAATACATTTATGCCTTGGTCTATAAATCTCTAAATCAAAATATTCCAAACTTGGGGAATGGAAGTGGCATTTAGCATGCATATATAAATATGAGAATTGCTATCCTTGCTGCTACCCCTGCTTGCATAGTCAATATATTCCAGTAATAGCAAAGTCAGCAGCACATACTAGCTTCTGGTTCGTACTATACCCTGTAAAAATAGTCCCCCAGTTGTATTTTAACTAGGTCACAATAATGTTTTTTCTTATTCTGGGAGACTAAACTCCTCTAACTTACCAAAGATCTGAAAAGCACAGTGAATCTTGTAAGATCATCCCTACTGTTTTATTTATTTATTTATTTATTTTTTGCTATAAAATTAGTTCTTTGATCAAAAACAGTACCGCGTATGGCACAATGATGAACTTTCAGACATCCAATAAGTTGAAGAATAAAGCATTACATAGTGAGAAACAATAGAAAAATACAAATTCAAGATGAGAGCATAAGTTAAGAATGACAGATTATTTCTTTTCATGATGAAAGTTTAAAATAATTAACCTGGAGCCTGGAAACTTATGGTATCTCCCTCACATGGTTCCTTATTAGTAAGAGTGTTAGACAGAAAGCTTTCCCCTTCACATGATAGATTACCCAATGTGGTGGGCTTACCTACGGCTCCCAAACATATCCAGGACATAATCTCCAGAACCTGGGAATGTTAACTTACACGGCAGAGACTTTGTGGGTATGATGAGGTTTAGGATTTTGAGAGGGCAGATTATTATTTTGAGATGGCGAATTATCCAGGTGATCTCAAGCTATAATTATCAAGTATCTCTATGGAGGGAGGTGGCATGTGGCGTAGTGGTTAAAGGCACAGGACTCTCACATGGGTGACTATGGTTCAAGTCCTGGACCTGGAAGCTTGCTTTCTCACTTGCTCCCTCTTTCTTTGTCTTATTCTTTCTAGTCAAATTGATAATAATAATAATAATAATAAATAAAGTTAAATAAAATATTTTTTAAAGGAGAGACAGAGGAAGATGTGGTTACAGAAACAGAAGGCAATGTGAGGAAGGAGAAATTCGAGATGCTACCCTGCTGGCTTTGGCGATGGAGGAAGGAGCCACAGATCAAGGGATATAAGCAAAGTAGCTCTAGAAGCAAGAAAGACAGGAGCAGATTCTCACCTAGAGCGTCTAAAGGAAGCACAACCTGCCAACAACTTGATTTCAGCCCAGTGAAACTGATTTTGAAATTCTGATATGATAACTATGAAGTGCTTTAAACCAGCAAATGTGTGGTCATTTGTCATAACAACCACCAAAACTTGCATACCCAATTAAAAGTTTCTTAAACAATAAAGATTTATCTTTTCACATCACAGCAGTTCAGGTTTGGTTAATTAAATATCCTAAGAAGGCCAATGCTCTGGACCAATTTTTCTGTGATTCTCCTGTCTCCTCATTAGCTAGCAAAAGCAGCTATTTTATACTGTTTGTGGCAAGATGCAAAAGCAGGGAGAAGGGGCTGACCTTTATATATGTGTGTATATATACACACACACATATATGTATTTTCCCCACCTCAGAGTATAACTAAGTAAGGAATTAATACCTCCACAGACTCACTTAGTCTCTTCTGATGGCATACTGGGCCTCCAATTGTCAGATAAGCCTCAATAAAGAGAAATATTAATGCCATATGTTTCCACTGCCTTGACTCCTTTTAACATCATTGAAAAAGTGTTGGGATTGTTGGAAAATGAGACTTATTTCTACAGAGAAGCAATGCTGTCAACTTGATTATTAAGTTATCTTTCCAGAAGTGAACATTCACCAAAAACACTTTCCACTCACCCATACACCTCTTCCCTAAGCTTCTTTGTCTCCAATCCTTAAGTCACAGACCAGTCTGCCTGCTAAGAAAGTCATGTTAAATCTTACTTTTATTATCTCTTCTTCCAGACTATATGCACAACGCAGTGGCAAACGTTAGTCACTGTCCTTGATAATCACAGATGGTGGCCTTGAAATGGTGCACGTCTACTTACAGATGAGTGTAGAACTCTGGGATGAACCACTTTCAACCTGTGAATAGATCAAATGGAACTTCCCATGTGACTCTAGCTGTGGGCAGAGGGATAGGTCAAGTTCATGTAGAACGATGTTTGCTGGCATCATGAGAACATGTTTCCATTTCTTATCTGTGCGCTCTGAATCAGTTAGTGCCAGATCTCATATAAGCCATTCCTATTCGACGATACAATGGTGCCGGGCAGACCTTATATTGTCAATTGGTAGATCAGATAACACCCATTTAGGAATGGCAATATGGTCCTCTAGTGTTACCATCAGGGACCAGTTTCTATCCTTCACTCCCCAGGGCTAAGTAAAGGGCTATTTTTTGAAAGAAAAAAAAAAGAAAGAAAGAAAGAAAGCTATTTGACCAAGTAGGTATGACGTTGCTCAAATAGTCAAGAAAAGTAGTTTTCAAAATTTGTGACCTCAGGACTCTCTGAGAAATGCACTTTAATTTATAATCCACTATAAGACACTCAGAAGATCTTGAAAAAAATAAACAAGTATTAATAAACTTGTCCTATTATAGGCCATGTACTCTGATATTTTCCTTTCTAGTCATTCCTCTTTCATTTTTTTCAAGTGCTGTCCAAGACATGTTAAGTGGATTTCACAACTCACTAATGGGTCACAACACACAGCTTGAAACATGCTGCCCAGGAGGGCCACAGTAATTCTCCTACTGGAATTTGCTAGAGAAACCAAAGAACAATCCAATCAGCTACAGAAAGTTCAAGCAAAATTTATTTTGCTGCTTCAAAAGGTCCAAGTGGCAGCATTACTGCCCTGTAGGACTTGCTGAAGAAGCTTCTCTGGGCCACACTTAAGCCTGACAGCCCACAGGGTTAAGTGTGGGCAGAGCAATGTGCTCTACATTGCCATTTAAAGGGGCCCACCAAGCATTTGTCCTTCTTCATACATGATATGGCAAATCCTCTTTCAATTTTGAAGAGATTAACCACATGCATTAACAGTGGGAATGGTATGTTCAAATATTACTTATAGTACCTTTATTATCGATAACCCACATGCCTCCAGAGAAGATGAAAAATCAATCCCACTTTGGAAAGTTGAAAACAGAATTGACACAGAAGTGCCTACCAGGTGGAAAGGGGTGTGAGAAAGAACTTCCAGGTCCCAGTGGGGACTCAGTTTTCAAGAAAAGTGGGGAGGAGGGAAAGAATTTGAAGAAGGTCAGACAATCATGTTTACATCTATGCAATGGGTTAATCTGTTGAAAACAGCCAAGTAAGTGAAGGAACCCCAATGAGATTTTGTCCCCAGCAAATCTGAGGAGCACACAAATCAAGACTCCAATGGATCCCCCACTCCAGGAAGCTGTGAAGGAGAAGCCCATCTAGTGCTTGAATGCCACCAAGGAAGCATTAGCTAGAAGTGACAACCATGTTTTAGAACTTGGTCTGCACCTATAAAGTGGAGAGCACAGAGAAGATGCACTAGCCCCCCAACTATAGCAAGGAGGAACCCACAGCATACGAAAAGCAGCTAGCTGTGCCTCAGTAGTACTGGGGCCTGTGGTCAACTGGATGAGACATCCGTAAGGGTCCTGAGTATACACAACTCACAGAGACATCGGCCTGTCCCCTTGTTCCCATGGAAACACATGAACTATCCTTCCACTGCAACATAGAATGGGAAATAGAAATGACCCTGAAAAGAATTGTGATTTTTTTCTTTTCTTTTTTTTTTTTTTTTTTTTTTTTTCCTTCAT
>NW_006160069.1:2333519-2340874 GCF_000334495.1 Tupaia belangeri chinensis | reverse complement strand
AGAGATTCCCCTAAAAAAAATTTGTGTTTTTTTTTTTTTTTTTTTTTTTTTTTTTTTTTTTGCCTTCAGTGGCAATAAAACACTCTCAGGAATTTTTGATCAATTATGAAAAATAATGAAACTATTGCATTTTGTAACATGGATTTCTAAGTATATGTAATTGATTCTACTACAGTTATAAACTAGATTTAGTTTATGTGATCAAGTGAAACTGTATTGTTTGAAACTTAGCTGTACACCGTGATTCTTCATCTTAGGTGTCTTCTTGACTAGATTAACAAATACTTAAAAAATCTGGTAAATAATTATTATGGTTGTGTCTGTGAGGGTGTTTTCACAGATTAACATGTCAGTCTGGAGGCTGGCGGTGGAGCAGTATGAGACAATACCATGCTTTGGGACCCACAAAGAAAGGACCCAGGCTCACGTCCTGAGGCTTCCCTGTACGTGGTAGGAACACACATGCCCACAATCCCAGCTGGCTGAGACTGAGGAAGGATCATTGTGTGAAGGCCCCATTGGGTGTCTCTCTCTTTCTCTCACTCTCTGAAGAAATAAACTTCAAACAAAACACATGGGAGTCTGAGTAGGCAAAGTGGGGAAGATTCACACTCAGAGTGAATAGCCACCGTTCAATCAGCTGGGATCATAGAAATCAAATAAATACACAAGGAAGACTATTCTACTTTGAGAGCGTGGATAAACTTCTGCCTCATTAAACATCAGAAATCAAGGTTCTCCTTTCTTTGGACTCCAGGACTCACACCATCAGCTCCTTTGACTCTCCAGCTTTCAGCCTCATACTGACAGTTACATCATCAGCTTCCCTACCTCTCAGGCCTTCAGACTTCTACTGAACCATGCTGTTAGCTTCCCAGGGTCTCCTATTTGTGGATGGTCTGTTGTAGAACTTTTCTGCTGCCATAATCATGTGAACCAATCCTCCTTATAAATCCTCACTCAGATTTCAATATACATTTTCTAGATCCTCCCTCTAAGGAATCCTGACTAATACATGCACCAAAATGTCTTTATATGATGAACTACAGTAAGTAAGGGAAGGGGAAATTTGTCTTCCTTAAAAACATTAATTTTTAGGGACCAGCAGTTAGCATAATGGCTATCTCGCTGGACTCCCACGTAGTCGACTGCAGTTCGCGTCCTGGACCCGGTGGCTTAAAAAATTCACGCCAGGCGTGTGTGCATGCATGCCCAAGATCCCGAGAGGAAAATGGAGGAGAAGGGATTGCGGCGTGGGCATCCCCTTTTAGGGACCAGCAGTTAGCATAATGGCTATCTCGCTGGACTCCCACGTAGTCGACTGCAGTTCGCGTCCTGGACCCGGTGGCTTAAAAAATTCACGCCAGGCGTGTGTGCATGCATGCCCAAGATCCCGAGAGGAAAATGGAGGAGAAGGGATTGCGGCGTGGCCATCCCCCCTGGTGGGTGATTTCTCACTTTCTGTCTCTCTGTCTCTCTCTGTCTGGGGAGCGCACACGCCCTATAACAAAAAAAAACCTCTCCAAAAAAAAAAATTAATTTTTAGGGACCAGCAGTTAGCGTAATGCCTATGTTGCTGGACTCCCATGTAATCGACTGCAGTTTGAGGCCTGGACCCGGTGGCTTAAACTCACGACGGGCGCATGTGCGTGCATGCCCAAGATCCCAAGAGGAGGATGATGAAGGGATTGTGGCATGGCCATCCCCCCTGCAGGATGATTTCTAGCTTTCTGTCTCTCTGTCTCTCTCTGTCTGGCTAGTGCATGTGCCCTATAGCCAATAAATAAATAAATAATTTTTAGAAAACAGGATATATTAAACAGATAATGAAATGGGGGCTCATAGACAACCTTAGCCCAGTTTTATTTATCATAAAAGTGTCATTATAAATCATGCAATCAAAGCTGCACTTTACAAATAATAAATGAGACTGGAAGAGATAAAGCAGCTTGGTCAAGGTCTCACACACCATTAATAACAGAGCAAGGACTGGAATCCAGGTCTACAACCCTGACTATTCCAAAAATTAACTAATTTCCTTAAACTTCCTTTCATGTTTATGCAACCTAGATTTACAATTGGAGCATAAAAGCAGAAGAAAACATATGTATATTAAACTTCTCCTCACTACACATCAGCTGATAAGGTGATGCAGGAGATAAGTGAAATACTTCAATAACCTACTTCTGCAGTATTCATGTATTATGTATGAGTAAGAAGCATATGTAATTGTCATTATGACCTCCAAGAGGAGATTAGAGGGTAAATAATTTTCTTTTTCATTAGGAACCTGTGTTACACAAGCAAAACATACAGAAGGAGGACAAATAATTATAACAATAGCATATATTTCACTACGAGTTTAAAGACAGAAAGTCGCTCTAAAATATTTACATAAAATGACATTCATTTAAAAACAATAAATTGTGTTTGTGCAATATAGCAAAGCATATTTAGGTAAACCAATGTCCTTAGATGTTCAAATTTTCAGACTAACACCAAGCATTAAATGAGGACACGTGTCTAAAATATCATTGAGGTAGACTTCTTTTCAGACCCATAAATACAGCCTTAGATTCTAACCTGCATCTATTCTTCATAGAACAACATCACTAACTACCTCCGATTCATCCATTTCCCTCTTTCCTATCTCTCTGCATCCATCATGAACCTTTACATTTCTTGTCTCTCTTGTCTGTTTCACTCCTCTCTCCCTAGTAGATCTGATTTTACTCAAGGATTCTCCTTCTAAAGTGATGAGCTCCTTCCCTAACACTGAGTGTCCTATCTACTCTCCTCATGTCCCTCCATCTCCTTGTGATTACTCTCCATTAAAGAGAACCACTTTCATCAAAGTGGCCCTCCCACAATTTGCCAGCATCCAGCAACTAGTGGTTGAAAAAATGTATGGGGGACCAGACCCTTGACTCTATTCAGCACCATTTTTAAGGACCATCTAGCTCCAATCACAGGCCGGCAGAAGCACGACTGTGGCTCTTCCCTCAGCCTGTTTCACATCCTTTCCTCTCCCAGGATTGGGGATCACAAAAGCACTCCCTATGGTACCTCCCTGGTTGCTTAAGTCTGCCTAGAGTGCCCTTTCTAGGGAACCTGTACGGAAACATCCCATGCTGTTCATCCATCTTGTAGCATATGACAGAGTTGCCTTCTTATATATTGCAATGTACGTTTAGTCTTTATTTCCTTTATACATTCATTTGTCTTTGTACATTTGAATTGTTTCCACTTATTGACTTTGTGAATAATGCTGTGATGAACATGGCAGTACAAATATCTCTTCAAGACCCTGTTTTCAATTATTTTGGATAAATACCTAAAAGTATATGTTACTATATTGTCTTGTTCACTTATTAACTTTATACGCATGTGTTAATATCCTTTTTGAACAATTGGAAAATATATTCATTTGGAAAATGTCTATTATGTCATCATCTTTACATCGCACTGTGATGTCATGTATCTTGGGAAACTGGAGTGGCAGCATGTTATTTACAGAGATGATTTTATTATCTTGCTCAAGATTAGCAGTCTGAACTAGATCGGTGATTAGTGAGTGACCAGTGAGAAGTCAAAGCATTCTGGAGAGTTCACGACCATTGCTTCTATTTCTCATCGATTCCAAATATAAAATTTCAGGGACCAAAAATTAGCGTAATGGCTATGTCGCTGGACTCCCATGTAGTTGACCACGGTTTGAATCCTGGACCGGATGGCTTAAACTCACACAGGGCATGTGTGCATGCATGCCCAAGATCCAGAGAGGAGAAAGGAGGAGAAGGGATTGTGGAGTAGCCATCCCCCTGGGGGGTGATTTCTCACTTTCTGTCTCTCTTTCTGGTGAGTGCACGCACCCTATAGCAAAAACCTCTCCAAATAATAATAATAATAATAATTTCGACCTGTCTCTCTTTATAGTGGGATATATAAAGCTCTGAGCAAGGAGCAGTCTGTGACATCCCTGGGCATCACCCATTGATTAAAGACTCACAAATTCATGACCAGACACCATGGGAGTTCGGAAGGTATTGGGTTTTAGTTTTTTTAAGTTACTTTAATTCTGGTCTTCTGTATAATACATGGGGGATCTTCAAAAAGTTAACAAAATGTGCATATTATGAAAAACCTACACATGGATTTCCAAGTTTTTGCCCCCACATAACTTACATTTAACTTCATCTTTTTCTGTAAACATTTGAGGCCATACTAGCTATTCACTTAAAAGAGGGAGTGTGAGAACAATGAGCTGGGGCTACAGATGAGAGCGCACAAGGACAAAACCAAAAACTGGTCTCAGAGTCATTACTAGACCTAACTATTCGAAATTCTTAACTAACACTTTCAAATTTAATTTTGAGTTCAAAAATTTATGTGTAAAAGATAAAACATAGTGATTAAATATTTCTACTTAGATTTTAGCCTCTTTCGAAATAACGATTATCTAACTGGCAAAGTATGTTTACAAAGTATGTTTCAAGTAACTGTTTTAAATGGCCCTTTAGTTTGTTCAACCTAAAACTAAAAACACAAATGTTAGCATAGTTACTTAGTATAGTGATTAAGGGTGCCTGATTCCACACAGTCACTATGGTTCAAATCCTGTCCCCTACAAACTTCAAAAGCATTCTAAGCCTGTGTACATTTATACCCCAAATCCCCACACAATGGAAAATGGAGAAGGGATTATTGCATAACCATGCCCCACTGGAGGTGTTCTCCACTATTTCTCTGTCTCTGTCTGGCAAGCTCACATGCTCTCTGGCAATTTACAAAAAAAAAAAAAAAAAATTGCAAATTTCATGATTTCCCACTAGAAGGTAATGAAAACTGCTTTCGCACATTTTTAATACAAGAGCACTTAATATTCCATAGTATATTCCAGTATTTAATATTTCAATACCACAGTACTTAATATTCCATTTAACTTCCAAAATAAAATGTTGCTATTATTTATTTATTATTTACCTTTAAATCACACTTTTCTTGTATAATTCATTAAAATAAATTAACCAGTAGATGTCACTTATTATTTCAAAAGGATAAAATTGCCTGATGCGTCTTAAGAACAATGATAAAAATACATTAAGATTTAACATGTCATACCAGTGCGTCTCAGGAGATGCCGTTTGCTGGTCTACCTTAGCAGAGAGAATATGTTTGAATGAAACACCAGTGCGATATCCAGGAGAGATTAGATTGAATTACTTGAATTTTTACTGCTGATTTTGGAAGAGGGTGAATATTTTAAACTCTGAGTAAAATGTGTTAAAAAACTCTTTATCTGAGACTCTCTTTCAATATTCTTATACAGCAAGGCAAGATAATTGCTCCCAATCTCCCTTCTCTCTTCACCCAATCCCTCAAATGCTTTTTCTCTAAATCTTTGCAGCTTCTTCCACTGTGCAAATATTTTTAATATAATAAACATTAAGTTAATTCTGGGAGTTGCTCAAATAATAAGAGTCTCTTACTGGGAGGTGGGGAAAAAGTTGTAGCTATTCATATTCAATTTCTTTTTATTCCTACTATTTTATTTTCTTCTAATACTCTTTTTTTAAGTATTTGACATATAATTTATTTCCTGTAAAATGTCCAGATCTTAAAATGTAATTTAATTATTTTTGACATTTATATAACCAACATCTAATGTTCAAATTATATAACAATAAAAGCCCTGCTTTGCAGTGATGCCAATTGCACTGGTGTAAATATTCTATGTGCTAATTTATATTGCCAACTTGTCTTTGATGAATACAAAGTTGGAAAGAGATATTTGCAATTGGCTAACACAAACCATCTCTAATACTTCACTGCAACAGACCAACATCACAGAAGACTTCCTCTAGAGACTGGGGCAATTTACTATTGTTTGTTTTTGTTTTTGTTTTTGTTTTTGAGAGATTTTCACTGTAGTGCACGTGCGCTCGCCAGACAGACAGAGACATAGAAACAGAAAGCGAGAAATCACCCCCCAGGGGGAATGGTCACGCCGCAATCCCTTCTCCTCCATTCTCCTCTCGGGATCTTGGGCACGCACGCACATGCGCCCGGCGTGAGTTTTAAGCCACTGGGTCCGGGACACGAACCATGGTCGACTACGTGGGAATCCAGCGACATAGCCATTACGCTAACTGCTGGTTCCCGAGACTGGAGAGTTTTGACACCGTGGAAGTCACCCACCATCCAGGCTGATATTGGGATTTTCCCACAGCTCAAGCTAATGCAAAGTGATTTAAAAAATACACCAAAGAAAGGATAGAAAACCTTAATAGTATTTTCCTGTTGACTTAAGAGTACAACTTTGTAAATTTTCCTGCCTTTCAGAGACTAAACCTATAAAACCCTCTGGAAAGCAGATCTATTTCTAATAAAATTCTCCAATGCCTTGAATACTCAAATTGGTGATAGTGTATTGTTATCATAATTCAATGGTGACGTCCTTGACAGAAAGAAGTCAACAGAGCTAAGCTGGTAGCAAAAGACATGAAAAGTGCCTTGACTCCGTGACATAAAGAGATTACTCAGAGGTGTCATTTCTCATTCTCTCCCTGAGAATGTTGTTTCTCAGAAACAACACAGCACAGCTGATTCCATCTGCTTAGAGAACTTTTCCATGCATTTACTTAGATGTTTTAGGCCATACTTCACACATATACAGACCTTCCTTTTTCCCACCACTGAAATTCTGAAAAAGACTCACATACGTGAATTCTGTCTACTCAATGAGTGCATAAATCAAGTGCAAAGCAACTTTCAAGACATTATTAATATTTTCTGAGAGGCAGGCACCAATAATCTAGGTTTTCCTCTAAACCCACCTGGGCTTCACACCAACTTGAATTCCACTTCTGAAAGTAGATTATAAAATACGCTGTGCAAGCCAGAGTTGGCATAGAGTTTACATCACTGGACTCCTATGTGGCTTATGCAGTTTGAGTCCTGGACTGGAGTATTGAAAATCATGCCAGGTGCATGTACGTGCATGCCCAAGATCCCGGAAGGAAAATGGAAGAGAAGGGATTTCAGTATGGCTATCCTCCCTGGAGGATGATTTCTCACTTTCCCTCTCACTCTCTCTGTCTCTCCTTCTCTCTCTCTCTCTCTCTGGCAAGTGTACGTGCCTTTTAAAAAAAGAAAGAAAAAAAAGAAAGAAACAAAGAAGAAAGAGAGAATCTGATACAATTAAAATCTCAAATGATGTGGGCCATTCTATGATTAGATCAGAATTTTTGTTTTCTATTTCATTATTTTTAGTTCAGTGTCCCAGCCACATACAGTCATTAAGTAATATTTTCAACACATAAACTTTTCTTTAATCATAGCTGAAATCTAGGGAA
>NW_006160069.1:2330525-2333479 GCF_000334495.1 Tupaia belangeri chinensis | reverse complement strand
GGGAAAGAAAATAGCATAAGTTACATTTTTTTCAGGTTAAGCAGGATGAAAGTCTGAACAATGTAATTTTCCAAGTAGATCTTCAGGATATTACTATGTCAGCTTCTTTGTTAAAGATATAATATCAGATAAAAAGAGCCATAAAAATAAATTTTGCTCTTCTCAGTGTTTAATAATAGATTTTTAATTACTGCTTATTTTTTCCTTGGGATTTGGAGGGTTTGTTTCATTTTCTGTTTACTTTATGAGAAATAATATATCCTAAAATTATTTTTTAAGGATTTATAAACATGTTTCTTATGTCGGTCCCAGGTTCCCCCCAGCTATCTAGACTATAAGGTATATTTAATACAAGTAGTAATTCAAGAGAGTTGTTTTAGTAATTTTCCTCAGAAATCTCATACAGTTGACCATCAAGTTATTTACTTATCTTGTCTTTACGTCCTCAACTTAAGACCTTTTAAAAATTTATTTTTTATATGTTTTAACTGATATTTAGAAATTTTGAAAAAAGGTCTTCCTCCCAATCTGTTGTAGCATGTGCAATATTTAGAAGCATCATATTAGTTCATTAAAAAGTTGTGCCAGTGTAAAAACACTGACTTTTTGGTAAAAAGAAAAAAATTAAAAAGGCATATTCCTTTATATTATTTTCAAAATCACTCAATTTTTTAACTGCAATAGAAAACTTTTGGTGTTGTACTTGCTGCTTAACCCTTAGAAGTTGGTAGGTTGTTTGCCTGGCCTGTCCTAGGTTAACCTGATTAGATGGTGACAGTCTTCCATCTCTAAGCAATAGCTCAGTCTAGAATTTCAAAGGTATGTTGTTGTTTTGTTTTTTTGTTTGTTTTTTGGTAGTCTTAAAGACTTTTTGTTCTTCTAAAGTCCCCACTAAAATAAATTCTACTATTTCTTTGTATTCAACTGTATCATTTTGCTTGCTGCAAAAAGAATTAATTCCTTTCAGAATATGGAAAAATAAGTTTGCAATATTCCTACATAGACTACTGTGGTTTTAAAAAATAATTATTTATTTATTTAATTTTATTTATCATCATTATTATTTTTATTTTTGCTACAAAGACTTAGAAAGAGAGAGAAGGGACCAGCAGCTAGTGTAATGGCTATGTCACTGGACTCCCATGTAGTCGACCGCGGTTCGAGTCCTGGACCTGGTGGCTTAAAACTCATGCTGGGCACATGTGTGTGCGTGCCCAAGATCCCAAGAGGATAATGGAAGAGAAGGGATTGTGGTGTGGCCATCCCCCCTGGAGGGTGATTTCTTACTTTCTGTCTCTGTCTCTGTCTGTCTGGTGAGCACACGTGCCCTATGGCAAAAACCTCTGAAAAAAAAAAAAAAAGAAGACTTAGAAAGAGAGAGAGAGAGAGAAGGAAAGTGATAAAGCAAGCCCCCAGGTCCAGGACTTGAACCAGGGTTGGCCATGTGGAAGTCCAATGTCCCAACCACCACACAATCTGATGGCCCCATATAGGCTATGGTTTTTCCTAACAAAAAAATAAAAATGAAATGTATTCATTTCTTCCATGAGAGAGATAGAGACAAAGAGATGGAGACACATTCTTTCCCGTCTCAGACAGCCTACTCAGGGAAGGTCCCAGAACTCACATCCTTAAGGATCCAGCTGTATCATCACTGCATCAGCACCTTGCCCCCCATAGGCTCATTCTTTAAGTTGCTATCAACTAATGTCTTATTGGACATGAATTGGCAACTGGTTGAGAACCTTACAGGTACCTTTCAAAGTGAAAGTATAATGAAAATAAAGAAGGCAGGACAGGGAAGAGCAAAGACTTATTTCCCCTCATTCAAAATACTGTCTCAGGGACATCTGTTTAACAATGGCAGACTGCACAGAAGCATTTTCAGGAATCTAACCAAAATGACAGCAGAGGTGAATAAAGGTAAAAGTTATAATCCTACAAGGATAAGGGGCAGTAGAAAAGACAAGAGCAGACAGGTCAACAAAATTTTAGAAGCTAAAAAACAGAAGAGAATAATGAATTTAGCTGGCCAAACAAAGCCAAAAGCCATCTTTTTGCCTAGAAATCAACTCTGTTGGCCATATAGATCTACAGAAAGACAGTAACTGAATGTGCTGGGCAAATGAGTTTTAAAATAGAAACAACAATTGAGTTCAATAAAAAATCTTCCTCTACCTAATACTTAAGTATTGAGAGCTTTCTTAAGAAAAGAAGCAAATGTTGGATTGAGAATCATGGGTCATATTATTATCAAACTCTATTCCCAGGCCAAGGCAAGAAGGAAGGAGGAGGAGGAGAAAGAAAATGTTATTCCTTCTATACCACCCCATGGTGTAATAAGGTACTGGGGTCAGTACTTGGATTTAAACAGGCATCTCTCTTGGGAAACTGTGGCATATAACTCAAATGAGCACATAATTAAAAAATCATTTTTTATTTAGCTTTGAACTGCATTATGAGGATTGTAGCTTTTTAATTTTTTACACATTTTCTTAATTGTGTTTTGCTTTGCATAATAAAATTAGTTTGAATTCCCCATTCACTTGCTGATGGAGAGTGGAGAGGTACAGTCAAAAATATAGAGTGGGTGCTTTAAAATGTAGTGGCCACGAGGCCAGCCTGGTGGCTTGTTGAGTAAGGCAGCTGTATCCCACATGGCCCACTGTGTGGCTCCAGTTCCAGACCTTGTGGCCTGGAAACTATGCCTTGCACTTGTGTATGTGTGTGTGTGTGTGTGTGCATGTGTGTGTGTGTGCATGTGTGTGCCTAAAATCCTGAGAAGAGAATGGAAGAGAAGGGATTGCAGTATGACCATCCCCACATGGGAGGGGGTGATTTTTCATTTTCCCTCTCTGTTCTATCTCTCTCTCTCTGGCAAGAACATACACTTTATAGCAAAAAAAAAAAAAAAAAAAAAAAAAAAAAAAAAAATTAAAAAAAAAAAAGAAAAA
>NW_006160069.1:2254276-2330494 GCF_000334495.1 Tupaia belangeri chinensis | reverse complement strand
AAAAAAAAACTTATAAAAAAAAAAAAAAAAAAAAAAAAAAAAAAAAATTAATTTAAAAAAAGAAAGGAAAAAAGAAAAGAAAAAGGAGCAGCCATGAAGATGAATACCCGGTAAAATGTCAAATAACTTACATTTCTACGGGGCCTCTAAGACAAGGTCAGAAAATTCCCACTGTCTTAAGATCAGTATTGATTCCAGGTATGAAGATGTTTATTTGGGGAATATTTATCCCAAGTGCATTTACTGAACAAAAGACGCATAACTTGAATCTACAGAAACTTAAATGTAAGGAATGGCACCACTTAATCCAGCTTTATTTCCTAGAATAGTGACAAATAGCAACACCATAGTCAGCAATGTATACAAATACTTTATTCTCTGTCTTCTTATTAGACAGGTTAAATATGTACATCCCCACAGATTAATATAGCACCATAGGTTTGATGTGAAACTTCCTTATTAAAAAAAAATGCACAAAGACAGATCACAAATTTTATTGAATTAGCAATGATTGTCATTTGCCCCAAGAAAATGTTCATCAGGGTGTTATGAATTGCTGGAAGTGGTTAGCAGTCAGCATTTGCTGTGCACAATAGTCTCATAATCTCACAAAGATTTATAAATGTATGCATTCACAAAATATTTTATCTCAAACCAGCCTATGTCCAAAGAAAAATCATCTCTCTCTCTCTCTCTCTCTCATCCTCTCTCTATCTCATCCTCTCTATCCCTATCTCTATGGGTTTTTTTCACCTATTTTTATTTTGGAAGAGCTTTGACATTCCAATTAACTATCATGGAAGTAAATGTAAAATGTAACTTTGACTTCCCAGTTAACTATCATGGGAAAAAAATGTAACTACTATGAAAATCAATTAAGCTTTCTAGAATACAGAGTTGTACTGTATGTCTTTCTCTCAAATACCTTCCTTTCATACCTAACTCTTTTTTTTGGAGAGGTTTTTGCCACAGGGCGCATGCGCTCACCAGAAAGACAGAGAGAGAGAGACAGAAAGCGAGAAATTACCCCCCAGGGGGTATGGCTACACCGCAATCCCTTCTCTATTCTCCTCTCGATATCTTGGGCACACACGCACACGTGCCCACCATGAGTTTAAAGTCACTGGGTCTGGGACTTGAATGGTGGTCAACTACATGGTAGTCCAGTGACATAGCCATTACAATAACTACTGGTCCCTCATACCTAACTCTTTATATTTATGTAAATTAATGGAGACGTAGGGTACTTTACGGAGTAAGACATTATGACATTTTTCAAATAAAACATTAAACACTTTTTTGACATCTTTTAAAGTTCTACCTATCGAAGATTTAGAGATTTTTTTTCATGCTGTGTTCATGTCTTATTCGCTTCATTTTTCTTTCTAGAATCCTATTTTTTTAATTTAATGATAATATGTGTTAGAAAGTCCTGTGAAGAAATTACTGATAAACATTCTAGATTACATTTCAGAAGTCTCAAACCTGAGTTTTCCCACTGGCCACACAGGGAAAAAGAAGACTCAGTTGATAGCAGTGCCAGAGTTTCACAGAGATAGCCAGTCCCATTTCTTGGGGGTGAAAGTCCTCACTTATCTTGAGGGGAGGAGAAAAACAATTGAGATGGATGAGGGTGTCCCTCTTGCAGGTGTGAATTCTGTTTAGCAAACCTCTTTATGCCTCTGGGTTTAAGGGTCAGAAAAGAGCGACATGTCCATTCTTACAGAGCGACATGTCCATTCTTACACAGTAAGCACAGGTCCCTTGCCCATTTACTAAAGTGCCCCATTAAGGTCATATGAGGTGGCCTTAAAATGTTCCTAGAAAAATGGAATTAAAATATGAGTTTATTCTGGTGCAAAAAGAAAAATAATGTAATTCATACATAGGACTTTTTTTTTGGTAGTATGCATTTTTCATGAACTTTTGAAGATCTCATATAACCTGACCATTCAGATTAACAGCCCCTCTTCCTTGAGTATGGAAAAAGAAATACTATAAGCTTCCTCGCCATTCAATCCCCACCACCCTCAACCCCAAGGAACCCCTTACTAGCTCAACTTGGGCCAATGCCAGTGGAAAAAATGTATGCTTTTGCGATAGAAAGGAATTTGGTCTTCACTCGATCATGCCTGCATTTTGTCAGTAAGGAGGTTGAGGGTCTAAAAGATTAAGGACCACCGCAGGTTACATGGATACTTCCTGCCAGTCTAATCTTTACTGATTAACACAGGGCAGGCACATTTATTGCACTTCATGTCACAATTTAAAAATTTCCTTTATTTTTTTCAGTTTATGTGGTTTCATATAAAACCTTGAACCTTGATTGTAATAAGACATGTTTTTAATGTCTTATATTTTAATGCTAAGAATTATATTTTTATACTATAGAATTCAGCACAAACTGTCCATACTTGGCTTGATGCATAAAGTATTTTTAATAAATCAATAATTTTCTTTGATTAAGCTACACCCAGAATAAAAGTGAATGAATCAACTAATAATTCTTGTTACGGCCATTATCCCAGATTGGGTTTTTAATTTGTCACTATAAATTGCAAATAGACTTTAGATTTTACTAATATTTTCCATTTTAGAACAATGTTTTATGATGCTATTCTGAATTGTTTTTCCCTAAAAACTGGTATGTTGAAGCCCTAACTGCTTATATTTGGAGATAAGGCCTTTAAAGAGGTCATTAAAGTTAAATCAGGTCATAGGCCAACTGAGTTGCGAGGAGATGACATGTGTCTTTATAACAAGAAGAGACATCAGCAATGTGCAGAGAGAGGAAAGCCATGTGAGGGCACATCAGAAGGCAACCGTCTACCAGCCAAGGAGAAGCCTCTCAAGAGATCAAAGCAGCCACCACCTCGATCGTGAACTCGAGCCTTTAGAACTGTGAAAAAACAAGTTTCCGTTGTTTCAGCCATTAATCTATGGTGTTTTGTAATAATAGGCTAACATAGACAGTTATTTTTATCTGTTTGTTACTACTTCTCAAGCAAAAATTCTTTGCTTTGACATTTTACCTGTTGGGGAACATGACATGCCACAGACACTTTATTATAATATGGCTGAGAAAAATCAAATAAATAACTACTGAGCTGCAGTAACTGACAAACCAAAAATACTTCTTTTGATGAATGGCAAAACTCTTATTTCCTCATATTTCCCAGGAAAATAATACTGATCATATGAAGTTATAACTCTGGATTTCAAAAAGCAAGTGTACACTTGAAAATATTCTTGAGGCCAGCTGGTGTTGTGGTGGTTATGTTGTGGTGGTTAAGGCGTCTGGATCCAACACAGCCAACTGAATGGTTCTAGACCCAGTGGCTTCAGAAACATGTCGTGTGTATATGTGTGTGTGCCCAAACTCTCAAGAGGTGAATGGAAGAGAAGGGATTGTGGCATGGCCATCCTCCATGAGGGTGCTTTCTTATTTCCTCTCTTTCTCTGGCAAGCACACACATCTTATAGCAAAAACAAAAAACAATGACAACAATAAATATTCTTTTTCTAATCTCTCAATATATTATGGAAAATGGCATACCAATTATTATTAATTGTTTTAAATATTTCTGCATATTTCTACATGATTTCCTGACATGAAATCATGACATGAAAGGAATTTATAGATCATTGAGTGGTAGAAATAATAATAGGTGTTTATACCATACATAATTATTATTAATTGTTTTAAATATTTCTGCATATTTCTACATGATTTCCTGACATGAAATCATGACATGGAAGAAATTATAGATCATTGAGTGGAAGAAATAATAATAGGTGTTTACACCATACATTTTGCATTTAATATTTAATTTCATTTCATTTTTATTATGATATAAGCAGAGAAGATATAAGTCTTCCTATTACACTGTTGGAGAAAAGAAAGCTTAGAGTGGTAAAATGATAAGAATCCACAGTTAGTGAGCAATTGTCAGAACTACAGTCCTGATCTTTTGATACTTTTCCCATTAATTACCCCCACGCTGACTAGTACTTTCTTCTTTTTTTCCTAATTAAAAATGTGCCTGAAGATTATTTTCTCAAGTATGATTAAATACTAATGTCCATCTTACTACATATAGTCTCTGAATTTATTTTAAAATTTTCTCTGGATTTATATTTTCCTTGCACATCCTAATCCCACATGGGTCACAAACAATACAATAATTAGGGTGGGTTTTTTATTTTTTGCATTTTTCAGAGTTAGAGGAAAGAGAAATTTTGAGTGTGAGAGAGAGACAGAAGGGGAAGGAAAGGCCGTTGAAGATGGTATTGGATTCATATATTTCTGAATGTCCCCAAATGCTGTGACTCTAAGCTTGTATGTACCAGGCTCATATGAACCTTCCTAGATGCTTAATAATCTTTCAATTAGTTTGATGACTTTCTCATGAGTCTTTCTCAAATGAGCTGGTTTCTCAGGATGGAACTAGCTGCTTCTATTTCAGCTAATATTATCACTCTGTCAGGCTCATTTGTCCTGGACTGGTGCCTGACACTGCTGTCACCATGCCATGCATGTCTGACTACATGCTAAGTCACAGAACTAAGACCAGATTGAATGTTTTGATGCCTTACTATAAGTTAAATGAAATTATGACATAAAGTGTAATCTTTCCTGTATATAGATTTTCTGAGTCCCAAATTTAGGCCCATTCCCAGGATCCACTCAATATGTTTAGCTGTACAAAATATAATGACATGTAACCTTCCCAATGCAAGGTTAATCCATCCACTTGTGTTCCACATACCTAGTAATACCGAGAAACTACGTAGTCTCTTTGGTAATTTTAACATGATGGCATATGCTACAAGCCATGTTCTATATCACAGAGCTAAGGATTAACCAATCTTTTATATGGAACCCAGCAGTGTCAGCTCAACCTCCAGAGTGTCCTGTCTATCATCAATATCTGAGGATAGTCTCCATTACTCCAAGATCCTAATTGGAAAAATAATTTTCCCTTTTGTCCTACCATGAAATTTGCCCTCTTGTCACAGAATCTCCATCTTTCCTAGTTGAAAAACTGAAGAAGTATCCTCTTTCTTGAGGAGCACACAGCGATGTGACCTTTTCCTCTGGCCCCAACAGGACAGCTATATCTCAATATAATAGCCCTGAATTAAGTCATTTCTCGACCTCTGGGTCATTTGGGTTTAGACAACACCACCAATAAGAATTAAAGAGTCCCTAAAAATGATCATACACAAAATCAAATGTCTTTTCTATTCTGGCTTCTTTCCAGTGTAAATTTTATATTGAGCCTGTATCTCTTTCTTGATGTCATCTTCATCTCAGATCCTCATTCCAGAAAGCAGCTGCTCAAACAAGAATACATGCAATCTCAAAGAATAAATTACAGTATACAAGCAGACTATATTATAAATATATTCATAAAAACAGAAACACATATTTCAAAGAGGCAACAAAATCTGTAGAGACATAGCTTTGCCAAAAACTTAAGCACAACAGTTAAAATTACCAAAGAGACTATATAGCTTCTCAGTTTATAACATCTGCAGTCATGTTTACATACGAAGGAAAAGAGCCAAAGAGAGAAAAATACGCTAAAATGCAGAATAAGAGATATATGTAGGAAAAGAAATCTCTTAGAAGGACAATAATTAGGAGATTGAAGGAAATAGAAGTCATAACACAAGTGGATGGATTAACCTTGGATAGGAGCAAAGCTGATCTTGGCTTAGCAGTAGAGATCTGGGAAAAGATTTTATACTAAAACTGAAATTTATAATAAGATGTTGGAAATCAGATAAAATATTAGATTATTTCATTTCCACAATTAACTCCTCAGTGGCTAGTAAATAAGCCTCTTTATCTCCTGAAGTTTTAATTAACTTTATGGAAAGAAGTAGTATTACTTATTTTAAGATAAGAAAATAGAAAATGTATGTTTATGGAGAAATGGAAAACTTACGTTAGATATATAATATCTTATATATTATGTAAGATAATCAAGGGGGAATATAGGGCTAGTCTTGCAGCCTACTGGTTAAAGAAGTCAAATCCAATGTGGCCAACTGTAGTTTAAATCTGAACCCCAGTAGCTTAAAAAAATATACTGAACATGTGTGCATGCATGCCACAAATCCAACTGGATGGAAAAATGGAGGAGAAGGGATTGTGATATGACTACTCCCCATTAGGAGATGTTTTCTCTCTCACTCTTTCTTTCTTCTCTGATGAGTCCATGTGCCTTTTGGTAATTTTTAAAGCAGGAAATATATAGGAGAAGTCTTATTGTTTCCCTGATAATTACATTGGTCAGAATTTTCCAGAGAAATAAAACCAACAGAGTAAATCATATGTAAAAGAAGGGATGTATTATTAGAATTATCTTACATTGTCACAGGATAGAGAAGTCCCACACTAGACAATCTGCAAGCTGAAGAACCAGCTGAAAGACTCTGAAGCAGAGATGCTGGTGCAGTTCCAGTTCAAGGCCTGAAAGTGACTCTGCAGAATCTACAGACCTTAGCATTATTGGGCAGCCACTGGTAAGAGTTCAAAGTACAAAGGTTAAAGAATTTGGAATCTGTCTGGATGGAGGGATGCAGTGACCAGGAACTGGCACAAATATATGCAACCAACAGCTAAAGGGAATAAGACAGATAGAACAGTAGATGTATAGAAGTAGAACACAATACACTCTTTAAGGAAGGGTTAAGGCAGGGGAAGAAATAGAAACCCACCTACGTTATCCCTCCCCACGCCTCCCACACACACACTCTCAAGTGACAGGTTGACTAGATGGTGCCCACCCACATTGAAGGCCGGTCTTTCTCTCTCAATCTATTGACTCACATGCCAATTCTGACAGGCAATACTCTCACAATCACACTTAGAGACAATGATTCACCAATTTTTCAGGTACCATTCTATTCAATCAAGTTGGCCTTCAAAATTAACACTCACAATAATATGGAGCAGAGGCATTTATTTCTGTAAATAGAGGCAAGATTTCCTTTTTATCAGCTTCTGTATCCCATATTGAAGATTGATCATTAATGCCACTTCCTCCAGAGGGGATGAACACTGTGCCCTTATATAGGGATGGAAGGGCAAAAGGGCCCAGCTAGTTCCTTGCAGCCTTTTCTGAAGCACTAATGGCCTATGATACAAAGTATCATTGTTTATTACCTATGATTAGACAAGTCTGTAAATGCATTCAACAAGATGGTCATAAAAGTGGCACCTCACAGGTGAAAATGGTAGGGCAGGATCATCCCTCTCTTCTCAGCTTTCTAGTGGTTTTCTGCCTATCCTTAGAGTTCCTTGGATTGTAACGGCAGCACTTCAAGCTCTGCTTCCATTGTCGCATGGAATTCTACTCTCATAGTGTATCTGTGTCTCTTGGTATTTTCTACTGTTTTTATAATAACATCAGTTGTATGGGTTAAGGGCCTACCCTACTCCAGTATTACCTTATCTTAGTTTTACTAATTCCATCGGCAATGACCACATTCTCAAATGCATTCTGAGGTACTGGAGATTAGGATTTCAGCATAACTTTTCGGGAGACATCATTCAACTCATAACACAACTATGTGCAGATGATTCCTAAGTATGTATCTCTAGTATTGATATAGATAGATTATCCAAGTGCTTATATGGTATCTCCATTTGTTTATCTTAATGAGTATCTCAACATGTACAAAACCTATCAACTATGCCAACTTCCCACCTCCAAACATTTACTTTCTCAGTCTTTCCTATTTCAGTTAATAGGGATAACACCTGCACTTCTACATCACTGCAGAATTTAAAAATGTAAAAGTCATCTAGTGTTCGCCCCTTACCTTCATCTCTCATGCACGATTCCCAAGCAGACTTTTCCTATCCTACTGTCTACAGGGGAGCTAAATCATCCATTTATCTAATCTGTTCTCCCAAATTACCATGGAATACAAAAACAGGTTTCCAAATTATTTTCATATTTATATCATTGTCTCTCTATAAACCATTTTTATATAACAATTGTAAAATTTATATTTTTTAGAATATAAATTAAATTAAGGCATTCTTCTTGTTTCAGGTAATGCTATAAATTGTTGATCAGCTTAAAGATCGATTACTCTTAGATCAGATGCCCTTTCTTAGTCAAATCAACAAAGCTAGAGGAGAAAACATTGGTACCAAAACACCTTTGTGCATTCCTCTTGGTCTGACTACAGTCAAGGCAGTTTCCCTTTAGAGTAAGCAAGCTTCCTGACTGACATATCTTGTGCAATCACCAGCTGAATCATTCTTTGCTATGTACTCAAGGTCATTCTACCCTTCAGCTCTGCTATCATTCAACTTTCATTTTTAATTTATCTTCCAGAGAAATCCCTGAAAGCTATTAGAAAAATAGTCCTGGCAGTAGCAGAGGTTAAAAGCAGAAAGATAAGTATATGTCTTCTTCACAACAGTGTCACATTAAAACTGATGTCCCCAGGACACTGAAATGAACATATGTTTGATATTTCTTAGTTCACTTTCTCTGGTGTGAATCATAAATTCATTTATTGAACCAAAAATTATGGTACACCTATATGAGCCAAACCACGCTCAAAGCTCTTGATAAAACAGCCATGAACAGAATAGATCCAGTCCCTGACTTTGGGAGATTGCATTGCAGTGTGCATGCATGGCAGGTATTTACTATACGTCTCTGACTACCTGGGACTTTTTGAGTTTTTTCCCTGTGTTTTGCATTTCCACTTAAAGAGAACTGCCTCCCAGATAAGATGTCAGACACTCAACATAATAGCCTCTCGTACAACTAGAGCTCAGCACGTAATTTTGGCTCATCCTGTGAGATGCATTGTTAAGATGTTAAATGCAGACGACAGTGAAAGTTCACACAGCATCCACTTTTTGTAAGGGTGAATGGCACAGCACAAAGACATCCAGGCCAGAGAGGGAGCAGTGACAGGGTATCCTGTAATGGCACTGGTGCCCAGGATGTGGAGTCCTCAATTAAGCAGCCTCATGGTACAACGTGGGCACTTCCTAGATACGTGACTTTCAGGATGGTCACTTCTAGCCATATGACTCTATTGGGCACTTAAAATGCAGCTAGTGCAACTGAAAAATAAAATTTTCCACCTTATTTTAATTAGTGTACATTTTAACTTAAAAATACATTTTCTTCAGTTATTAGAAAACTTTTAATTATATTTCGAGCCACTTGGGTATGTAAGCATATTTTTTTCAATATTACATTTTATGAAACCTAACTATAGATCAAGGATTTTTTTTTCTTTTAGTTTTTACTATAGGACACAAGCACTCACCAATAGTATTTTGGATTGACTGTGGTAAATAGAATACATTACTTCATTAATTTTACTTCTTTGTTTTAGTTTTCTTTTAAACATAGCTCTGGGAAATTTTAAGTTGCATATGTAGCTCACACAATTTTCTAGATTGGTGGTTCTCAAGTCTTACTATGCACCAGAATCACCTAAAAAGCACATTAAACCAATGTGACTTTTTTTTTTTTTGGCGGAGAATGAAAATGAACAAGGAAGGGATCTTTGAGAAAGTGATCATTTAAATGAGATGTGAAGGATTTGGGGAAAATTCTGTTAAAGAGAGATGGAATAGCATGTGGCAATGAAATGGTCTGTACTTTTGGGAAACTCCAAGTAGGTGCTTGGAGTTATTAAATCTGGTAAGGAAAGTGCCCAGAAAGGCTGATGGGAACCAGCACTTGCATGACTAACCAGGCTTCAGTAAAGAGTTTGAATTTTATTCCAATTCGAAGACAATACATGAAAGAGGCTTTTTATGATCATTTTCTGTGTTACAAGCACAGATAAGAAATCATGTATGCGAAGAATTTTCAATTATATTAAAATTAATGCACCAGATGCCCCCCAGACTGGAAAACAATAGTGACTGATTTTAAATATCTCTATATAACCTCTCACCAACAAAAGAAACAAAATATTTTCTAGCTAGTTATTATTTGTGTACTCAAAAGTAGTTGATTGCTGCATATTCGTTTTATATCCTGCTTCTACTGAATTATAGACCCAACAACACAGAGACCAAAATGTATACAAGGAAGGTGCACAGTATTATGGTTAAGGGTAAATTCTTCTGCAACCTGGGAATAGAAAAAGACTTTCCAACTATGATGTCAAAATCCAGATACCAAAATAAGAAACTTAATAAGTTTGATCCGTTAAAAGTTAACATTATTTGTATGGCATAAATGCTATTAGGAAAAATGAAAAACAAGGAAACAGTGATCATAAGATATATTGCTTTAAGCGATCTCATGTGCCTCATGGAAATAATTTTTCTGAAAATGAGAAAATACATCAAAATCCTGCAAAAAAAAGTGAGCAAAGATTGGAATAGATAACTCACACAAAGATTTTTTTTTAATTGTGTGAAAAAATGCTCATTTTTACTTATAATAATAGAAACATAAGAAATACTATCTTGGGTCTGGCAGGTGGTGGGTAAAGATGCTGGACTACTACATGGCTGACAAGTTTGAGTCTCAGATCTGGCAGCTTGCTTTCTCACTTTCTGCCTCTTTCTGTCTTTCTCTCATCAAATGAAAAAATAATAATAAACAAATAAGACTTAATAAAATAATTCTTAAAGAAAATAATTATTAAAAATAATTTTTAAAAAATATGTACTATCTCTCCCAGACCCACAGACGGCATAATGATTATATTGCCAGACTCCCACATAGTTTACTGCAGTTCGGGTCCCGGACCCAGCAACTTGAAACTCATACCAGGCATGTGTTTGTACGTGCCCAAAATCCTAAGAAGAGAATGGAGGAGAAGGGTTGTGGCATGGCCATCCCCTGTGGGGGTGATTTCTTGCTTTCCATCTCTTTGGCAAGTGCACAAGCCCTCTAGCAAAAATCTCCTTAATTTTTTAAAAGAATTATTTTATTTTATTTTATTTATTTTTACTTATTTGTTTTAATTTGACCTGAGAGGGACACAGAGAGAGAGAGAAAATGAAAAGGCAAGCCTCCAGGTCCAGGACTTAAACCACAGTTGGCCATGTGGGAGTCCAGTGCCCTTAAACACCATGTCACTTGCCGGCTCCAAAAATCTCTTTAATTAAATTTTAAAAATACTATATTTCTCATGAAACTGGCCAAAAGAAAAAACTCAAAAGCTTGGCAATAAATTATGTCAACAGAGTCATGAGGAAAATATCATGAATGGGAATATAAAATGTCAGGGTCTCTCTGAAGGGAAATTTGGCAAATTTTAACAAAATTATCTATGTATTTACCATTTAACCCAGCAATACCATTTCTGTGATTTTACTCTGAAGGTACAGCTTCAACACTAAAGTAATATGCGTTCTCAAGGTTTTTACTTACAAATACTTGAAAGTATGTACATACTCAAACATATGAGAAAGCAATGGTATAAATTCAACGTGATACTATGATCAATAAAAAATTAATGAGGACAATTTCTATGAACTGATTAGGATTCTGATGTGGTTTGGATCATTGCCTTCCAAAGCTTTATGTTGTGGAATATGATGAAAGGAGGCAGTGAGGTCTAATAGACAGTGATTTGTCCATGGTGATTCCACCATGGAAGCAACACTCTAGTGAATAGATTGAGGATGTCTCTCAAGGTCTAGTGAGTTTTAGATCTCATGGGAAGATATTAGTTCTCATGAGCACAAGCTGCTTTCTCTCTCTCTGTACGTTTCCACCGTCCTCTTCACTCTGTCAGACATGCTGTAGGCCTAGGCCTTTGGACTTTCAGAATACCAGAATCGTGAGTTTGTAAATAAACATCTATCTTCTTCATAAAATCGCCCAGGTTCAGGCATTTCTGTTAGCAATGCAAACACGTAGCAAGGTAGAATGATAGCCAAAATGTATTGTTCAGTGACAAAAAAAAATTAAAAATGCAAAAGAGCACATATGGTATGCTATCATTTGTATGAGAAAGAAAGGGAAATAAAGCATTCTATACCAATAATTCCAATGTCAACCCATCAACACAAGTTTCTTCCTAACTGTTCCCAATCCCATAATCCTGTAATGCATCTATAATAATTTTAGAATTGCTTTGCCTATATCACATCACAAAAAGAAACTACTAAAAGTCTGTTTATGTTTATAAAAAAGAAACCACGAGAGAAAAAAAACTAAAAAATAATGAAACTGGTTAAGTTCAAGGAGCAAGGAGACTGTGGTAGGAGCATATGTGAAAGATTGCTACTCCTCCGAATATACCTTTCTCAATGTTTTTATACTTTTAGAAGTTTTCTAATTGTCTACATATTCAAAACACAAAATTAATTTAAGAAGGATAAAATCAAATTGCCGCATGATCCAGTAATCCTGCTCTAGGAATATATCCAAAGGAAATGAAATAGATGTCCAAGAGATCTCTGCACTCCCATGTGCATTGCAGCATTATTCATTATTCCAGATCCAAGATTTGGAATCAAACTAACTGTCCATCAAAAAGTAAATGGATAAATTAAATAGGGCTTCTACATAATGGAATACAATTTAGCTTTTAAAAAGATAGAAATTCTGTCATTTGCAACAACATTGACGAACCGGGAATGCATTACATTAAGTGAATATGCTAAACAGAGAAAGACAGATACCGCATGATCTCACTCATATGAGAAATCTAAAAAAGGTGATCTCACAGAAATAGAGGGTAGAATGGTGGTGGTCAGAGGCTGGAGTAGTAAGGAAGATGGGGATATGTTGGTCAGAAGATAGATATTTACAGTTAAGAGGAATAAGTTCAAGAGATCAATGATACAGTGTGGTGATTGAAGGTAGTGATATATTTTTGAAAGAGGCTAAGAAAGTAGACATTTAGTGTTCTAATCGCAAAAATAACTATGTAAGATAATACTTTTGTTAATTAGCTAGATTTAGCAATTTTGTAACATATATACATTAAAACACCATATTGTACATGACAAATACATGCAAATTTATGTCAATTTTTTTTGAAGAGGTTTTTGTTATAGGGTGCGTGCACTCGCCAGAAAGAGAGAGACAGAGAAACAGAAAGTGAGAAATCACACCCTGCCCCCAGGGGGTTGGCCATGCCATAATCCATTCTCTTCTATTCTCCTCTTGGGATCTTGGACATGCACGCACACGCGCCCGGTCTCAGAATTTATGTCAATATTTTAAAACTTTGAAAAAATAGGAATCAGCAGTTGGCATGATGACCGTGTTGCTGGACTCCCTCCCATGTAGTCGACCGCAGTTTGAGTCCCAGACCCAGTAGCTTAAACTCATGCCGGGTGTGTGTGCGTGCATGCCCAAGATCCTGAGAGGAGAATGGAAGAGAATGGATTGCTGCATGGCCATCCCTCCTGGTAGGGTGATTTCTCAATTTCTGTCTCACTGTCTCTGTCATTCTGGTTAGTGCATGTGCCTTATAGCAAAAACTTCTCAAAAAAAAAGAAAAAAATAATAAAGTCACATCAGGAAAAATATAATTTCTTTAAAAAATTAATTAACAGGCCCAGAGCACAACAACTAAGCGTAGTACATAGGTAGTCTGGTCACATGGCCAATTGTGGTTTGAATCATGGCCTTAGAGGCTTAAAAAACACATTGACTGGGGCCAGCAGGTGGTGTAGTGGTTAAGGCGGCTGGACTCCCCCATGGCTGACCACAGATTGAGGCCCCGCCTGACAGCTTGCTTTCCTCACTTTCCTTCTCTCTCTCTGTCTCTCTCTGGGCAACATCAAAAATTTAAATGAAATAATGACAACAAATAAAATTAAATTAAAATCAAATTAAAAACAAACAAACAAACAAACAAAAAAACACTGGCTACATGTGCATGGTGTGGCCAAAATCCTAGGATGCATTCATGTGTTGGAAATTGGATGCATTTGTGAAGGGGTTGAGAGCATAGAACCTTAGTCCAACTATGGTGAGACTGGGACCTTTGGGAAGTGATTAGGCATCAGTGTGGCATCTCTGTGTTTGGATACTAGTCAGTTTGTAAGGAGACACAGACTAGGCACAGATTGATTTTCTGCTAGAGCTCTTCCCATGCGATACCATTTGATGCCTCTCCAGCAAAAAACCCTCACCTGATGAAGTCACTTGAACATGGACCACTAAAACTCTGAGCTAAATAAACCTCTAGTCTTATGAATCACCCTGTTTCAGGTATTTCTATTGATAGTAACATAATGAACTGGAAAAGCAGGAAAGGAAGAATTAGCAACTATATTGGAAATTTCCAAAAAATTAACATACACACTAATGTATTTAGAGGGAAATAACAATAATATGTATAGGTTACTTTTAAAAAATGATTACTTATTTAATGTTACAAATTCATTATTATTATTATTTTAAACTTGCTATAGGACATGCATGCTCACTAGAGAGAGAGAGGGAGAGAGAGAGAAAAAAAATGAGAAAGCAAGCAACCAGGTCTAGAACTCGAACTGCAGTGAGCAATATGGAAGTCCAGTACCCCAACCACTGAGCTACCTGCTTGACCCTAGCTTACTTAAATAGTTCAGAGAAACAACATGTGCACGCATATAGAAAAAGAACGAATGCTAAAACAAATGTGGCATGATATTAATTAGGTAACTCTGGGTAAATGATATATGGAAATCTATACTACTCTTGCAAATTTTGTCTGACATTATAAAATAAAAAGTAATAAAACAAAAAACATAAGTGTGCAAATGCTATTGGTTCATCATTCTCTGAGAGAATATATCACAGCTGATAAGACAAATAGAAAGTAAACTATTAAAAATCAGCATATATTTTATGACTTTATTTTTTAAATAAGAGATACCCAAGAGGAAGGTTGGGAAAAGTTTAATAAGTAAAGAAAGTATTATCAGAATTTTTTATTTTTGCAAATATTTTGTATTCTATTTTTCCCTTTACATATATCTCAAAAATCTTTTCCATCATTTTAAAGCACTAAATATTAATCCATGATATGCATTTATTCTGATTTACTTAAGTATTCTACCTTTTTGAACATATAAGTTCTTTTTCATGTTTCAAAATTATAATAAACACTGTTCTATATATTATAATGTATTCAAATATTAATAGATCTGATTTGTAGATAGGATTCTTGGACTGTCGTCTATCTTTCAATTGTTCATAAATAGTTTCACTTTCTTTTAAATTGAGCTTGCAAATGAGAGGTCTGATCCTTGATTCTCTTTCTTTGTCAAGTAAATTATTTTATTATTTGTGAAAATTTATATAATTTCAAATGTATACTTTTTCAAATAGGTTTCTAATGTATGTATATATGCATGGCTCCTTTTAAAAAATTCTTCTTGGAACTCATTCATCTTTTTTTTAATTTTTGGAATTTTGTTATAGTGTACATGTACTCTGTGGAGAGACAGAGAGAGAGAGAAAGTGCCAAAACACCCTGTAGTGGCAACGGGTACACTTAATCCCTTCTCTTCCATTCTCTCCATAGACTTCTGAGCACATGCACTCACACCTACTCAGCATGTTTCTCATGCTGCTGAGTCCAGGACTCAAACCTCAGAGTAAGCCACATCATATCAAGCTGATTTAACCACCAGCTGACCTCATTTGCCATTTTAAATCTGAAAATTTAAGTTTTATTTTAGCTTAAAATTTTAAAACATTATTTCTTTGTTTCTTCTTCATTTTTGTATTTGCATGGTTCTATTTTTTTATTTTATCTCTATGTAATCAAATATGATCTCTATATGATCTAACAGTCTAATTTTTTTGAATGTGACAATTTTATAATCTTTTCTGTGAATTTTTAAAACCTCAAATCAAGTTTTATTTGAATTTCCAAAACCTCTTTTAATTATTCTAATGTGTTTGTGAGATTTTATATATAGTGTTGTATACATGTATATACACATAGGACTTTTATTTTTATTTTCAGTCCTTCTCTTTTTTTAAATAATTATTTAACTTTATTTATTCATTTATTTATTTATTTTTTTAATTTTGACCAGAGAGGGTGGGAGAGAAAGTGAGTAAGCAAGCCACCAGGTCCATGACTCAAACCATGGTCGGCCATGTGGGAATCCAGCGCCTTAACGACCACACCACCTGCCGGCCCCTTAAATCCTTTATTTAATCTACCACATTTCCCTGTGTGTACATCTTTTTTTGCCTTTTCAAATCAATTCTGTTTGGTTTCTTCCTAAGCATTTGAGTATTTCAGGATAAAATCTCTTGGGCAACAGTAAACTAGCAGTAATAAATTAGCCAATATATTTCTTCTTGTTTTTACAGTCATCACTGTGCATCTTTGCAGCATACAAAATGAATCTTACCAGCACGACAACACTGCATTTAGTCCAGTCAATGATATCACCATACACATAAGTCTTGACTCATATTTTTTTTTACTTTTGTGTCTGTTCAATGTTTTGCTTTTCTTTTTTTATCTCCTTGATTCTCTTCCTCCTGCCTCCAATTGCTTACACTTCTCTGCACACTGTCTCTAGTATCCATGCCTTTATTACCTTCCAGTCTGTTAGTTCCTATCATTCATATGTATTTTATTATCACAGAGTACTGACATTCAGTATATATTAACTAGGGACATACATTGCTTCTCTTTCATAGTCTGGCTTGCTACATTCAGCATTAAATCTTCCATATTAAGTCATCACCACCAAATGCCAGAGTTTCATTGTTGTTTATGACTGACGAGTATTCCACAGTATGTACGTTGATTTCGTATTCTGACATTTTATTGTATTCATTTATCACTTACAGGAGTGTTTTTGTGGATTCTTTTTGGTTTTCTTATGTATATAATCATGTCTTCTGCTATAGAGGTAAATCAACTCTTTATTTTTCTATTTGTATGCCTTCTATTTTATTTTCTTACCTGATTGCATTGATTAGGACTTCTAGTGCTATACTGGAAGGGAGTGGAGATAGGGGGCAGCCTTGTCATGTTCCAGTTTTTAGTGGAAAAGGTTATCTTTTCCCCATTCAGTATGATGTCAGCTATGAGTTTGTAATAGAAAGCTTTTATTGTGTTGAGAAATATCCCTTACATGTGGCTTTTGCTGAGAATTTTAATCATAAAGGGATGTTGTATTTTATCAATTTATTTTCCTTCATCAACTGATAGGATCATCTGGCTTTTATCTTTCCTTCAGTAAATATGATGTAGTACATTTATGGTTTCACATTATGTCAAACCAACCTTGCATCCCTGGAATAAAGCCTACCTGATCTTGGTGTATAAGTTTTTTAATATGTCGTTGAATACAATTGTAGTAGTAAAATCACTAGTCTTTGGTTGAGAATTTTTGCATCTGCATTCATCGGGGCTATTAGTCTAATAGCTTTCTTTTTTTTTTGATGCCTTTGTCTATTTTTGGAATGAGGGTGATGGAGGCTTCTTATAATGATTTTTCATATCTTTAGAAATAGTTTAAGTAGAATGGGGTTTAGCTCTTCTTTAAAAGATTTGTAGAATTCAGGAGGGAAGCATCAGGACCTGGGCTTTTGGTCAATGTACTGAGCTGTGTTTTAAAAGACTGTCTGTTTTCAAAAGTAGCTGGAAGAAGCTACTCTGATCAACACTGCAACTTTCTGCTTGGATCATTGATGATAGCCAGTCTTCCACAAAGCTGTGTGCAACTGGTGGGCAATTGTGGTTCTCTCTTACATCACCAGTTGCTTGCCCTCATCCTAAGGGTCTATATGCAGTTTCAGTCACCGAAGTAACGACTTTTACTTTCTAAGACCCTCAACACTGTGTTCCAGCTCTGTTACACTCCCTTACACCTGTATATATATATATATATAACCACCAGGGGGGGATGGCCACGCCTCAATTCCTTCTCCTCCATTCTCCTCTCGGGATCTTGGGCATGCACGCACACGTGCCCGGCATGAGTTTAAGCCACCAGGTCTGGGACTCGAACTGTGGTCAACTACATGGTAGTCCAGCGACATAGCCATCATGCTAATTGCTGGTCCCACACCTGTATCTTTTTAAGAATTTGAAGTCCTGTAATAGGGAACTTCAGAAAGCTCATGGAAAAATTAAACTATAAGTTTATTTTGGTGCAAAAAAGATTATGTAAACCATGTGTAGTTTTTTTCATAATATGAATTTTCCATGAGCTTTGTGAAGACTCCTAATATATCTGGTATTATCTCAAGGCTTCAAATATCTTCCATATTAATTGAAAATTTTTCTCCACAGCAGATATTTTGATTAGACTCAAAGAGGCACAAGACCCAGAGATTAACTGCCAAAAATCATGGATCCAAAATTTTTATTTTTTTAAGGTATGTGCTTGTGTGTGTGTCTGTGTGTGTGTGTGTGTGTATGTGTGTGTGTGTTTTCCATAGGGTGTGTACAGTTGCCAGAGAAAGACAGTGAGAAGGAAAATGAAAAATCACCCACTAGGGGAAATGGTACACCACAATCCTTCATCCTCCACTCTCCTCCTGGATTAACCACTGAATTTTAACCAAGTGAGTTAATATGATCAAATTGTAGAGAGAGTCCATTAATGTCTTTGCTTAGTTTTCTATTGATTGTCTTTTTCTTACTGATATATATATAGGGCACGTGCTATAGGGCACGTGCACTGGCCAGACAGACAGAGAGATAGAAAGCGAGAAATCACCCCTCCAGAGGGGATGGCCACGCCGCAATCCCTTCTCCTCCATTCTCCTCTTGGGATCCTGGGCACGCACACACATGCGCCCAGCGTGAGTTTAAGCCACTGGGTCCGGGACTTGAACTGCAGTAGACTACATGGGAGTCCAGTGACATAGCCATTACACTAACTGCTGGTCCCTCTTACTGATTTTTTTAAAGCTTCTTAGACAGTAAGTAGATTGGGCCTTTGTTTATCCTATGCAGTATAAATTTTTTTTCAATAAAATATTTGACATGTTATATGCAGAAAGTTTTTATTCTTAAATAGTTAAATGGGTCAATAGTTTATTTTATTGTTTACTTGTTTTAATGCTTACAAGATCTTCTTTATTCCATAATGATGTGAATGTTAACCTCTCATTTTTTAAATTTAATATTTTTATAATTCATCTTGAAATTTCAATAGTTTAGTCACATGGAACTGATTTTATGAAAAAAGATAAGTCTCTATATGCAATATAATTCATTAAGTACTCATTAGTTCCCCTGATACTTTAAAATAGATTTTTTTAACCCTAAATTAAATTGCTAAACATATTTATGTCTACTTTGGGTTTCTCTGTTCTTTCACATTGAGCTTAGCTATTCCAATGTTAATCCAGACTGTTCTAATTACTGTGATGTTATAATATATTTAAAGTCTGTTGAGGCCAATCCCATTCTTATTCTTGTTTTAAAATGGATATTCTTACCTGTTTATTTTCCACATAAACTGCAGAAGCAGAATGGTTTGGAAAAAATCATGTTGATATTTTTATTGAGATCTGTCATAGTCCCAAATGTATAGAATGAGCTATAGAGCAATTCCAAAATTTATAGAATATAGAACTTTGTTATCTTTATGATGCTGGGTTTTTTTTAGTAAAGTGTCTCTAGTCCCTTATTCATTTTTTTCACAGATAACATTTTGAACCTTCTAAACTTTTGTTTTCAGGAAAGAAAACTATCAACTGCTTAAACAAGAGGATTATAACTAACTGGTTGACTTTCTACATAGACATGCTTCATATGTTATCAGTAATTTTATCTCCAATTTTACTTTATCTTGTCTAATTGCATAGGCCAGTAGCTCCAGAAGAAGGTCAAACAATAGTGAGAACAGTGCGTAAGGTTGTTCTGTTTCCTCTAATTTTACTGGAAATTTTTCAGGTATTTGACACATAATAAACATTTTACTATACGGTGTTTCTGTACTTTCCAATTCTTCTGGGTTTTCTTCACTGTTATCTTTGTCCAATCCTGAAATTTCTTTTAATTTGCTTAAAGATTAAAACAACAACAACAAAACAACAGTGCTTCACTCATTACTTTAGGAGCGGAAAAAAAATGGTTAGGAAGGCTAACTGGAAGAGGAAGTCAAACTCCATAGAAATAACCAAAGCAAAGGGTTATAAAAACTTATGTGGGGAGAAGGCCATGCCCTACAGTCACTCTACAGAGGGGGGAAAAAGGAGCTTGGGGAGGAGTCCGGGCCACTCCCGCCCCCTGCCCGATTTGTGCCACCCGCGGAGATGAAACGTGAGCCCCAGTGGCTGAGGACGCCAGCACTGCTGCCTCCCGCGTGCCCGCGAGCAGTGGGGCGAGACAAAGGGACCTCAGCGCCCAGCCTGCCCGGCGGGGCACAGCACGCCGCAGCTCCGTCCTGTCCCTTGCCGCAGGTCCGGACGCGCTGGGACCAGGCTCTCATCGAAGACCACCTGGGCCATGGCCAGGTCTCCGCTCGACCCCGCGCTCGGGAGCACTGCTATATCCACCTGACCGCCCTCCAGCTTCTCCATTCCCTCGCTGTTCTGGCCGGTTTCTTCGCGCCTGTCCATTCTCCAATCTGTCCGTCTGTCCTGGTGCACAACCGCCGGCCACCGGCTTGGATGGGCGCGCCGAGGCGGCCCGGGAGTCCGGCAGTCTTGCTGTCGAAGTTGTTCTTGATCTTTGTCTACGCAGGTCAGTGAAAGAAGGCGAAGGGAGAGGGTCAGGGGACTTGGGCTGCTCTTGCTCACAGCTTGGGTGAAGGCGGGTAGGGCAGGGCAGACTGGGTTCTTTGTGGGAACTGTGAGGTACAGGCTGGGCTGCGATAGCAGAAACCTGAGCGCTAGAATCCTCCTCTGGACCTTCAGGAGGTGTTGTTTTGTTTTCTCCTGTTTTGTTTTAACTTGGCCTTTTTACCCTTTCCCTCTTTCCCCTTTTACTGGGCAAAGCAACTTGCAAACTATAATCCCGCGCTTTAGGGAATTTTACCCTCTGGAGAGTGCAAAATATATCCAATTGTAAATAGGACTCGAGATAAATCTGAGGGTGCAGGATGGAGCTGAGGTGGGAGCAGAGCAATTATGATGTGCACCTGAAGTTTAGTACTGCCGGAGTTTGAAAATAAACTGATCAGCGACTTCCACTGCCCCTCCCTCCACCTCCTACTTTATGAATAATTCTTCCTTTTCCTCTTTAGGAATAAAACGCTTTAGACTTTTTTTTTTCTTTTTCTTTTTAGCAGATTCACAAGTGTAGAAGTGTACTAGACTGGAAAGAGGTATGAATTGAATCAAAATATAAGGTTTTTGAGAGGCATGAGTTCTTCCAGGGTCTAATCTGTTTCTGTTGATTTGGGAAAGAGCATGCTTATAGGTGCAGGGAATCTTGCTAATGGTGAAGAAAGTGTGTTTTCTTGTTTTGTGTTTGATATGGAGCCCTAAATAGCTTTTCATTGGTTATTCATATTTACAGTTAATTACACATGTGGTCTTTGCATCTGTTCATATTCATTAAACAGTGCAAGCTGAAAGTGAAGTACTTTGGTTAATGTTTTCATGTCCCTAACTTCCTCTGACAAAAATTACAGACTTACCCATGACCCTGTAATACTAAATGTATGTATGCTGCTGTAGTTTATATTTTGATACTTTGAGTATCAAAAGATACTGCAACTGAAGTGAAGATTGTCTTCAACATTGTTCCCTGAGCATTGAAAGGAACTGAATTTCTTATTCAACTTTGCCAGAGTGGAGTCGCCATAACAGCTATAGAAATTTCAGTATAGAGTCAGCCAATGGTGTGATGGTTGAGATGGCGGGATGCCACGTGGCCAACTGAGTGGCTGGAATTCCTGGCTGCTTGAAAATCACTCTGTATGTGTGTGTATATGCATATCCAAGTCCTGAGAGGAAGGTGGAGAAGAGATTGTGGTGTGGCTAACCCCTCTGGGGATGCTTTCTCTTTCTCTATCTCTATCTCCCTCTTTTGTTACTTCTCTCCAGTGAGAGCACACACCCTCTAGCAAACAAAAATCAGAAAGAAAGAAAAGATAAATTTCAGTTGTTTATAGAAATACAAGTCAATGGGCGGCCCAATAGTGACCATTTTAAAGCCATTTTATGGTTTTCTAATAAATTTTTAAGAGTAGGTTATATCCTTCCTATATAATGAGGAAAATCTATATTGTAATTAGTTGGTAACATTTATTTATGTTTTTATTTATTACTTATATAAGGTTTTACACATTTGAGGGATAAAGACTCAATTGCAGTGGTATTAATTTTACCTAAAAGTACATTTCATTCATTTAAAGCAATGATAATTCTTTCTAGCTCCTTTGCTTATCAGCAGAAAAGGAAAATAAGAAAATAGAAAAAAAAAAAAGATTTTACTACCCTCTCACTCTTATTCCATTGAACCACACACACTCTTCCTCTGAGTGGAGTTTGTTTTATTCCATGTGGTCACTGAAAGCTTCCCTTTTGCACACTTGTCCTTGCCTTCCTCCTATGCCAGGTCCTTAGCTGCTCAGGGCTCAGAAAGCCAGCTGAGCTGCCCAGCAACAAGGTGGCTTAAGAAAGTTTTCACTCCATTCATTTCTTTCCTTCTCAATTCCTCCTTAGTAAGTTACAGCGTAATGGCAAACCAATGATGCTGGTTGACTTACTGTCTTTGACAAGGAATGTGCAGCCAATAGGCTCTTTGGCATTAATTCCCAAAATTTCCGAGGACTTTTTAGTTTTTCATACTAATACTGAGTGAGATAGATTGAGTTATTGACAGTGCAGAGGTCATGCTCTCTAGGATAAAGCATTCCATGCAGTATCATAGGACACAATCATGTGCTCTAGGTGTTCATATGAGAAGGCCATATTGCTGACTTAGGAGTGTAAGTACCATGAGGAAGATGAATTCTTCTTTGCTCAGCAAAATATCTTTAGAGACTAGCAAACCTCCTGGCTCCTTAAAGGAGTTCGGTAAATGCTGTGTCATTGTAAAATTATGACACATTTTTGCATAGAAAACTGTCATGACTTTTCTGACAACCCAGTATTTGCTCAGGAAAACTGAATTAAGGAAGACTTGAAGGAACTAGACCTTCAAAGTATAGGGACGACCTGGACACAAGGAGACAGAGCAGGATATAGTAAGACTTGGTGTGAACGAAGGCAAAAATCATGAGATGTGTATATGCAACAAGGAATAAGTCGGTCTCATTGGAACTAAAACATACAGCCAGAAGTGAGTTTTTAGAAGTTTGATGCTAGAATACTACACAAATAAAAATAGTCCAGACACCCTTTCAATGAATTGCCAACTTTATGGGACAAAACCCTGAGCAAATTCACTGTCAATAACTGAATTTATTGTGGCAAATAATTAAATTCATATTCTATTTAGTGAAGCAAATCAGAGCAAGATTTCTATACCTGAACCATTGTGTTTTACCGTGGAGTCACTTTTGAAAAGAAAGCCAGTGAAGTGTTTATATTATTATCCAACTCCCACTGCAAGCTACAAAGGCAGGATTTGGTCAAGGTTTTACCTTCTGGGCCTTGGCTAGTGACTTCTGTCCCCTCCCTTTCCTTCCTCTCTTATCCTTAACTGTGGTGAGCAAGAAGAGACCTTCTAAGCAAGTGTTCAAGCCAGATATTGCTTTTCCTGTGTTGCACATTCCTTAAGGTGGAGGGGGCCAGTAGGGGTGAGTTGAAGAACTTCTTCTAGATTAAAAGGCCACTGAAGAAAGTTTAGACTGGCCTATTTTCAGGGATATTAACTTGGATATTAGAAGTAATGTTATTTGTCTTCTGCTGGTAATTGGAATGTTCATTCTTTCCAAAATGAGAAAATGTTCCTATATGGTCCAAATGCTGATCTTCATAGAATTATTCTCAAGTAAACTGGAGGAACATCTAACATAACAAAATGAGCTTTGAAATGTGATCAAAATCTCAGTTTGGAAATGTGATTGTTAATGTGTCTGCCATACTGTTAAGTTTGCTCCTTGTGGTAGCTTAATTCTGGGAAGTGGACAAAAACACTGGAGACTGCTATAACAATAATGAACAATGTGTGGCATGGTCCAGATGTTTGCTGCAGGTATAATTAAGTTTCTTGGCTATAAGATTAAGGGCTTGGTTTCCTGTAATGCTGGCTCAAAATATTTTGACAACACCATGTCCTTGTAATAATAGTAATTGGAGTATACATTACTCTAATTGAATCTTTGTACTTGTAGTTAAATCTCTAATATTTATGGAGAGTGTAGTAAGATGTCACTCCTGGGTGTCACTCGGAAATCACAGATAGCCCTTGTCATTTGATGGAAAGTGGTCAGATATAGAGGATCTATTGCTGACTGAAGCAAGCCAGGATATGACAGTAAGATACTGTGCACATTCACTTAATATATACTGACTATCCACACTTTGTGGTAGAGATCAAAATATTGGAGGGCATAAAAGCAGTGAAAATAGTTAGTGAAGATGAAGACAGTTGGAACAGGGCAGGAGAAGAGAAGAGTATGGAGAAGGATAGCAAGAGAACAAATAGAGAGGCATGACATTAGTGGGACACAGATATGGTTTATTACCTGTTGATGATTACATGTATAGTATCTTGAATTGGACTGGTCTGAGAAGTATTTCATGTTGGGTAAAGTCTTTTTACAAGTAAAATGATAAATAGTGATTGACTGTTTAAAAAAATAATTGAAATAATAATAATAATCTGGGAAAAAATAATGAAAAGCTATTTGAGGACAATGGGGATTTTAATGTCTTTATATTGACTGATATGCATGGTATTCCTTCTGGAAAAAGAAATATAATACACTGTAAAGTTATATGTGATTCAATGTAATGTAAACAAGATTATGATGATAAAAAATCACCGATAGCTATTTACGCATTGGTTGTTTTACTCTGATAGAATAGTGGAGACAATGGCTCATTCATCATCTAACTTTTAAGAACATGAAGTACAAAATATGTGCTAAACTCTTGATATAAATATTCGAATAAATTAAACAGCATCAAAAATGGGAGCTATGGAAATTTCCAGAGAAAACTACAAAAGAGTAATTTTTTTTTAAATTTTTTTTGAGAAGTTTTTGCTATAGAGCGCGTATGCTCGCCAGAAAGACAGAGAGACAGAAAGCGAGAAATCACCCCCCAGGGGGGATGACCACGCTGCAATCTCTTCTTCTCCATTCTCCTCTTGGGATCTTGGGTATGCGTGCACACGCGACCGGCATGAGTTTAAGCTACTGGGGCTGGGACTCGAACTGCAGTCAACTACATGGGAGTCCAGCAGCATAGCCATTATGCCAATTGCTGATCCTATTGACCACATGCTTTTGTAAAAAGTCATCTTGAGAGAGGTTATTTAAAAACAATCTAGGGTTGGCTCTATAGTACAGTGGTTAAGCTCTGTGCATTGGGAGCTGGATCTCACATGGTCAATTTTGGTTCAAATCTTGGCCCTCAAAGTTTGAAAACATGCCTGGCATGCGCTCCAAATCCCGGTGGGCTAGAGAAATGGAGGAATAAGGATTGCATTCGACTGTACCCCATGGGGTGGAAGAGGCAGACACAATGACATTCTTTCTCTCTCTCATCAGTACGTGTACCCTCTGACATTAAAAAATAAATCCAAATTCTCCTTTTTAGATAAATAAGTTACATGGCAAGTAGACATAAACATAATTTATTTTGTACTTCTATTGTTATAACTTCCACAAGAAAACAAAAGTTTCATATGATTTATTTAGTACTTAATAGTACCTTCAAGAATTGAATTGGAAATTACTTATTTTGTTGTGATTCTTGAACATAAATGATTGGACTGTGTGTAATGTTTTCCTTCTCATATACCAACCTCTCAGATGCATTTACTACTGATCATAATTCAATGGTATCCTTAACGTTTAAAGCATAAATAACTTAAGTGAAAAAGGGAAATTTCAAAAGTGATAATCATTTTTATCCAATGTTTTTGATATAATTTTTCTTTATAAAAATTACATGGAAAAAATAGCATTTTTTTTTTTGAGAGGTTTTTGCTATAGGGCACGTGAGCTCACCAGAAAGACAGAGAGAGACATAGGAACAGAAAGCGAGAAATCACCCCTCGGGGGGATGGCCACGCCTCAATCCCTTCTCCTCCATTCTCCTCTTGGGATCTTGAGCATGCACGCACAAGTGCCTGGTGTGAGTTTGAGCCACCGGGTCTGGGACTCAAACCGTGGTCGGCTACATGGGAGTTCAGCGACATAGCCATTATGCTAACTGCCGGTCCCTTAGTTTGTTATCTTCAACATATCCTTTCAAACATAAAATCTCTTCCCATATCACAAAGTTTTGTTTTATAGCTTATTGGTTCTTCAGGCTGACATTAATAAATTCTTTATTATTCAAAAATTAATTTTCCAGGAGATTTTCCTAAACTAACTCATCTTCCAACTCAATGAATTGATGGAATACAGACTCATTTGATGCAAATATCTGTGTGGAGACTAGTTATAAAGGAAATAAATGTTGTAAAAAGAAAACTATATTATCTATTGTCATAGAAAATACACATTATTTTTAAATCATCCTGTTTGATATTATCCATGTCAATAACCAGTTGGATACCCCATGGACAACCATGCAGTTTGAGTCCTGAACCTGGTGGCTTAGAATAAAAGCCAGGCACCTGTGCCTGCATGCCTAAAATCCCAAAAAGGAAAGAGAAACGGAAGAGAAGGGATTCCAGTGTGATCTTGCTTCATGGAGGGATGGTTTCTTGTTATTCCTCTCTCTCCTCTTTCTCTTTTTCTTCTCTAGTAAGCACATGTATCTCTGGTAAATGCTTGAAAAATCATAAAAATTCTGTTGGCAAATTGAATGACTGATTAGGTGATTTATTCATCCATTGCTAACTTTATTATCTCACTTTAATTAACACCGAAGACTTTTTATTTATTTATTTATTTTTATTTTTTAAGGTAGAATCTCACGTGTGGGAATCATTCTTCCTCAGCTGCCCAAATTACTGGGGTTACAATCACCCCATCTTTAGGCTGGACCAGGAATGGAACCTGGGCCTTCCGTGTGGTCCTATACTATGGAGCCCAGATCTCAGCAGTGCCCACCGCTGTGGCTGAGCCTCACTCCCTATTACTGGACTAGATGCTGAAGATTTGAGAAGAATAGTCTTTACCTTTTCTTAGACCTTTAAATTAAAGTCTAATGGGCAAGAAAGGCTAGTTTAGACCCTAGCAAATGTTCAGAGTTCTGAATATGCAAACAACATCTAAATATACTAAAGTATGAGCATTAGCCTGTTATGATGTGAAATAGAAAGCCAAGAGGTTGCTCCATAGTAACACATCTGGGCCCACTGGGGAAAGGCTCTGGGTTTGTGTTTCGGGACCTCCATAAGCACACCAGGCACATGTCCCCCTACCTGCAATCTTGGCCTGATGAGCCTGGGGGTGAGTCCCAATGTGAGGAGCCTGTGAGGAATTCCCATCTCTCAGTCTAGTGCTCTCTCTTTCTCTCTCTCATGGAAGAACTAAATATAAATTTTTTATTTTTTATTTTTATAAACTTTTTTAGGTTGTTGCCAGAGAACGCTTGTGCTTGTCAGAGAGAGACAGAAAGAAAGTAAGAAATCACCCCCAGGAGGATGGTCAAATTCCAATCCCTTCTCTGAGACTCTCCTCTTGGAATTTTGGGCATGTGCATGTGCCCAGTGTGATTTTCAAGCCACTGGGTCTGGGACTCAAACTGTGGGAGTCCAATGCCTTAACCACCATGCCACCTGCTGACTCCTAAATAACTTTTAAAGTAAAATAAAATTTTTGGAAAGTGTGATTTCACAATGGCAGCAGCTCTCAGGAGGTTTGTATTTTGTAGATGACTGTGTTGCCCAGTGTGGCAAAGACTGCAGCTCTTACTGCTGTGATGGAGCCACGCCCTACTGCTGCTCTTACTACGCCTACATCGGGAACATTCTCTCGTGAGTATTGGCCCCAGTTAGCAATATTGATACTCCCTCCCTTGTCCACTTACATTTCCAGTAAGTTCTATGATACAGTTGTGTATAATAAGATTGGTTAGTGACAAATTTTTTTCCAGGAGACATTAACTATACAACACTATATAGTGTGTCATATTATCTGAAAAAATGTTTAAATTAATATATGAAATAAGTTATCTTTGTTTTATAAAAGATAAATATTCTTTCATTGCTTAAATTTGTAGACCATAGTCTCTTTTTTGGTGATTATTGAATATTGTCAATGTTATTGTCTGCTTTGTTGAAGGACTTGTAAGGTACAATTTGTTATTTTGTTATGTCCAGTTTGTTTTGCCATCCATGTGTTACTCTGATGCTTTCAGTAGATACCAGGGAAAAGAGCTCTGATGATTTCAAAACAGCTGAGATGTGAAATCTCTATTCCTACATAACACATATAAAGCAATTTCAGAAAACAGGTATAGAGCCCAAGAAAAGCTAAGTATGAATAATGTAAAGGGATTAAAAAACAAGCCACACGTGCAACAAGAAATAAGTATGCATAGAATGTGTTAAGCATTTTCCAATCGTAAATTAATCGTTTTGGTTCAGCCATGCTGGCATGTTCTGCTAAGATGCTGTGCTCCAAGGTAGGGACCACATGGCAAGCCCGGGTCTGATTCCCTGTCCTCCCCAAAGGTGGATACGGTGGTGTGCATATGTAATCCCAGTGATGCTTAGGGCTGGAAAAGGAGGAGCCCGAGCTTAGGGCTGGCCAGGACAACATAGCAAGACACTAACGGATAGAGTTGGATGTAGTGACTCACATACGTCATTCTAGCTAGGAGTCTTAAGGCAGGAGGACACAGTGAGACTGTCTTAAATGTTAAAAATTAACAAGTATAACTTAAGAATTTTCTTTGGAATTGCAAAGGGAAACGAGAAAGCAGGATATACTTTCTGAGTTGTACGTCTGGAAATGAGTGTACTTGTCAATTCCTCCAGAGAAGAATGCGATTAAGAAATGAAAGGTAAAGACTTAGGAACATAGGGACCAGCAGTTAGCATAATGGCTATGTCTCTGGACTCCCACGTAGTCGACCGCGGTTTGAGTCCTGGACCCGGTGGCTTAAACTCACACTGGGCGCGTGTGTGTGCGTGCCCAGGATCCCAAGAGGAGAATGGAGGAGAAGGGATTGCGGCGTGGCCATCCCCCCTGGGGGGTGATTTCTCGCTTTCTATCTCTCTGTCTCTCTCTGTCTGGCGAGCGCACACGCCCTATAGCAAAAACCTCTCCAAAAAAAAAAAAAAAAAAAGACTTAGGAACAGGAATACCGTGAACTAGAATTCCCCCTGGCTTTCAGGTAGTGGCAGCAGTCTGGCCTCTGGCCTCAGGCTTTTTTCTTTTTCAGTTAAGTATCAGAATGATCAGGAAGCTGCTCTGTTCCCAAACAGTTTTTGCTTAATTCTTGTCCTCCAAAGGCTCAAGTGGAAACAGGATATTAGGCACTAAGTCATACGTGCCCAGCTATTTTAAGGATGTAGCCACTGAGACCTCTCAGAACACATCCTCCGTTTCCTCCATAGTAAACCTGGTACCATGTGAACTCTAGAGTCAATACTGGGCCTGGTATCAGCTAGGGATCATGTCCCTGAATACTAGAGGTCTTCAAAAAGATGTTTGAAAATCCAAGCTACGAAAAACTATGAGCCATGTTATTGTCCTGATGTTAAGATTGCATGATAGTTATATAACAATGTGTGCTTGCTTTAAGAAGTACGTTCTGAAGTCTGAAGGGGTAAAGGGATCTCACACATGGAGTTTACTCTTAGACCACTGAGAGACCTTAACCATGAATGAAAGGTAAAAGGAAGCTTTTCAAATCATATTTGCAACTTCGTGTAACTTAAAATCATATCCAAATAAAAACTTAAAAAAAAAAAGAAATGTGCTTTACAAAAAAAATGATACTTTGGGATACTCTTGAAAACTATCATAGATGTAAGAGAAATGTCGGGCTGTAATAAACTAAATGATGGGTGAGCTCTGAGCATTCTTTGAAAGGCAAGTAACACTAAATAAAATGTTTAAAATTTTCCTCATGGGTGATTTGCTGAAAAAGAGATAAGCCCACTTCCTACACTAGAAAACTGTTAGCATGATTTTTAAATTTTTTAATGCTCAATATAAATGTATAATGGTGTTTACAGTTGTGTATTGTTCTCTAGTGTTGAAAGTAATTTAAAATACATTTAAATTTTACTCATACATTTAAATTTTATTCTGGGTGGTCTCCACATACCAGGGTGTTATTGCAGGTAGATACTGGGGTGGCCCAGCAGGAAAGATTTGAGGAACCTCATCCCTCAGTGATTCTGATCCCTGGCTGCTGGCCTTGCTCCCACTTCTCTTCTACCGCACTACACCACAAAGCACATTGTGTCTCCACTCTCAGCTCATGACTGTCCCCACCCTCATAAATGTGTGTAGAACACAGAATTGCTTATTAATCAGAATGTTTTACAAGTTTTAAATTGGAGATGTGTTTCATACGATTTACATTTGTGGTGAAGTTCACGTTTTTATGGTACATGTTCTGGATTTTTAACTACTTTAACACTGATTAAAGACTTCATTGAGTTGACATATTTATCTGGGTTATTAGGACTATGTACTTGTTATGTTTGGAAAAAAGAATCATGTTTTGGAAGGGAAAATAAACACAAATGGCATTATAGTTCATGCAGTTAAACCGAACTTTCTATTCAAAGAAATCACTGAATAAATCCCTTGCTAAACAATTCTTAGTGAAAAGAGAAAAAAAAAGAAAGAAAGAAACTTTAAAGTGTTTTCCCCACTGGATAAAGAATACGTTTCCAGGATTTCCAGTTATTGTTTAACATTTGAAAAGAGTTCTTAACTCCACCCAAAGCATTTTTATTTTTTTAAGTTTGAGATTGAGGGGGAGGGAGTGCAGTAGGTAGAAAAAGAAGTCAATTCCAAGAAGACTTACAATAGTTCTGTTATGCAAGTGTTTTCAAATATTGCTGTTTTGGAACTCATAATCTATGCCTCCTCTCTCTCAAGCTTCCAGGTGTCTTCTAAGTAAAATAATTTTAGTTGCCTTAATAGAAAGTTAAATATTTATCGTTCCCAGAAAAGTAAAAAGGAAGAAAGCAATAAGCACAATGAGATATTATGTATCATAATCGAATAACTTTGGTTATAGTTTGGCTTATATTTTTGCTTGTTTTAAAAATAAAAATGTTAGCTTTGTTTAAAATCAACTGAAAAGAATACGAAATAGTTTGGGTCATTGAAGACTGTTCATAAGCTGGTACGCTTAGGTCCACTTGACCCTTTTTGTTGAGCCCAGACCTTCAGCAACTAAAATAATCAGAGTTGAGTGGACAAGTTCAACCCTTAATTCTGTTTACTCCAACTGTCCTAACCATTTTGAAAACTACTATGATTTGTGTTTAAAGCTATCATGAGAATTTCTAATTCACTTTTTAGTTGAAGAGTTTTATTTTACTCAGTTTTCTGCTTTTTATTACTTTAAGATATGAGTTAATTTTGGCAAATAAATTCAGATTCCCTCTTTTTCTTATTGTAGCTAAAAATTGTGAATTTACTTTTGTCTCATGAAAAACTTTGAATATTAAACTTTAAAATAGTGTATCTAGAGCCAGCAGGTAGCATCTAGGTTAAGGAAATGAATCCCATGTGGCCAGCTGAATGGTTCAAGTCCTAGACCCAGGGGCTTGAAACTCATGCCAAATGCTTGTGTGTGTGCACCCTAAGTACCAAGGAGACTGGAGGAGAAAGGATTGCAGTATAGTCATCCCCTCTAGGGAGGGTAATTTCTTGCTCCTCCACCATCTCTCTCTGGTGAACACCATACCCTATAGCAAAAACTTAAAAACAAAGAAATCTAATGTTGCCCATTATGGTCACAGATTCTAACTTTAATTTAGAAGAATCAAAATGTTATTTTTCAAAATTAAAGAACAATTTTTGCAGTAGCCAGTGTTTACTATTCAATCGATTAATAGTTTATAAATACACATTGAATATTAGTTACCATGGTAGTGCTGAATTAGATCCTGGAATTCATTTGGGCATAGTGAGCCAGATGATATGATGTAATAAATGATGAATGATTTAAAAAAAATAAGAAGAAGAATAAAAATAAATAGATGACAATTTGAATTCAGTGAGTTCATCTATGAGGCATTTGGAGGACTGAAAGAGCGCTAAATGTGTGTGTGTGTGTGTGTGTGTGTGTGTGTGTGGTGTGTGTGGGGTGTGTGTGTGTGTATTTGGTTAGCCAGATGTTTAGGAAAAGCCTCATAACCATGGAATTTGATCAGACGTTTGAAGGAAGAGTAGATATTTACATACATAGCAAAGAAAGGGAAATGCATTCCAGACACAGAGATTCACATTCAAAGGCCAAGATAAAAGAAAGGAAATGGTCAGTTTGGGAAAACCCATGTTACTCAGGATAGCTAGAGGGAAGTGATAGAGTTTGAGTGCAACATGGGGATAAATAGGTAAGACAAAAGATAGACCCTGAATGAAATATTTTTATTGGTCATTTCTAACCAAGCTAGAAAGAGATTTTCTAGAAATAAATGATCTGATTTTACATAGGTCCATAGGTCGGACAAATTCTTAGCTACTACTGTGACAGTAGGCAAAGGTGAGAAGGTTCTAACTGAGAAGTGTTTTTATTTATTCCATAGATGAAAGATTTGGGATACATACACACTTTGAGATTTTACACTATTTGAGGCCACATGATAAAATAGATAACCTTATAGTTATTCCTTCATTTAACAGATTTTTGTCTATGAGGGCAACTACTTGAAGGTGAGAATCCATAATAGGTTTCAAAATGAGAATTAAACTAACTTGAAAAATTAAAAAAAACTTCTTACCAGAGCAATTCTCACACAATTTATCCAGCAATTCTTCCCCATGGAAGATAAATATTCTGTGATTAACATGGAAAGAGACAATTAAGTTTTTGCTGCTGATGAAATTTAATAGACATTCCATAGAGTGTGGATTCAACATAAAGGTACAATTTGCAGAGTACTTTTTAGAATGAGTAGAATTCAAGAGAAAAGAGGGTACAGTTGAGTGGCTCATTACTGTTACCCAGTAAAATTAATTAAAAATGACTTTACTGAAGATACTGTGTTATGGGAGTAAGAGAGTTAAGTGTGCATGCTAAGCAAATAAAAAATAAGTGTGTGTTATTGAATATTAACCAAATATTGACTCATTTGGACATGGTAAACCAGATGATAAGATATAGAATTGAATTCCTTAACTCAAAAGTAGATTTTGGTTTTTCCGTCTTACAATTGTGAAATGCTGATCTGTCTAAGGATTCGTCAGAGCACCATCTGGCCCATATAAAATACCCACGGGAAAAAATATCAAGAGGAAGAACTAATAATGGAGATCCTGATGGGATTAAGTTTTTCCTCTCAATGAAATGTGAAAGATGTATTACCAGCAGTTTTGCAAAGACAGCTAATAAATATCACAACTGTGATTTTAGAGCCATGCTATGCATGAAAGCAAAACTGAATTAAAAGATAAAGGTTTCATATTTTCTAATGGCATTTGAGGTCCTGTGATCACTAAGAAGCTGAGTGATCTGAATTAAACACATAAGGCTACTTAAACACAGAAACATAATGCATTTTAGAAGGCCTTTGGCATCGGTAAAAAAAAAACATCTTTTAAGTTAATTAAATTTAAGTGACCTTGGTATTTAGTTGTGAGAATTAAAAAAAAAAAAGACACATCTTAAAAATATATACTGAGCAAATCAGAATGCACTGGAATTTTATTTTCATTGTAGTAGTAACACAAAGATGATGAATTAATGTTAAAATAAAGACAAACATGATTTAAAATGTAACTTGTGTTTGATTGAAGAAGAAAGTCAGTGTTTCTCAGAAGTGATGTATTGACAATTTATGGTTGATTACATTTTTTATAATAGAGAGAAAGAGAAGCATCTTTGACAGGGTGTCATCATGCTGCAATTCCCTTTGCCCAGCCCTCTAGCTCTTCAGGATCCTGGTGCTAGAAGGGTTCCTGTTGTGTTTTCAGGCCTGTAGGGAATCCAGACTTGCTGTTGCCATATGGCTTCTAGCCTAGCAGGGCACTTGCACTACTGCTGTGCCTTAGTGATTACTTTGGGTTATTCTATTACAAGCAAAAATAAATGTGTAGGCGTCTAAAACTTATCTCAGTCACATACATATTCTATTCTAATTTTCTTTATGAATTGAACCTAGTTATTGGAAGCATGATTTTTTTAAGGAAAAAAATTAATGAAGTTTCTAGAACATGTTCTGGGGAAATTTTATCTACAAATAGGTACAGAGATAGTCAGTGAGCTACAATGTGTGTACGGGGGCGTATAGCCAGGAATCAAACATGGCTCCTGTCCATGAGCTGCTTAGAATTACTGGAGCAAAGTCCTTAGCAGCTAGTTTAACCTGTTGTGAAAAGCACAGAATACAGTGGAACAAAGAGGAGAAACTATTCGTCAAACTTGCGGCTACTGAGAGGGCTTCCTGAAGAAGAGTAATTCTAAAATTAATCTCAAAGGGAAAGCAAATGATAAAATATATCACTCAAAGTTAAAACATATTGTAGAACAGGAAAGTAGAAGAATTTTTTTTAACTTAACAAATACTTAACAAAAAATAAATTAATTAAAATAATTCTACCTCAAACACCATGCCTAATGGTATGATGTTATACCACCTTCCCTAAAGATAACAATAAGACTTGCTAATGTCTATCCTCACTCTTATTACCATTGTACTGGGAGTTCTGGCCAGTACAATCAACAAGTTAAATAAGTAATAAGAATTGAATAGGAAGGAACTAGTTTGCTATTAGTTACTAACAATATGATCAGCAATACTTTTCAGATTGTAAAAATAAATGGAATTCACTGAAATTATAAAATATAAGATCAGCATACAAAACTTAGTTCATTCCTATTTACCAGAAGCACTCAATTAGAAAAGGTAGTATGTTGTATGTACACAATTCTCAAATACAACATTAAAAACCAGAAGTTACCTAGTAAGAAATCTAGTGATAACATCTTCATGGCATTTATGGAGTAATATAAATATGTAAAAATTTCAAAATGATAGAGACCTAAGAGATTAAGAAAGATGTCAAATTGTCAGTAGGAATAGTATAAGGAGATCAGTATTGGATTATGCCAATTCTTCCTGAACTATCCGCTTATTCAATAAAATTTCAGTCAAAATCAATAGGACCTTTTACTGTTGAATTTGACAGACTGGGTCTACAATTCGTGTAAGACAGTAAAGAACCCAGAAAAAAAGATGATGGCTATGAAAAAGAACAAGACTAGCTGGTATGTCTTACAGATATCCCGATTTATTATACAGCTACCGAGAGTAAATGGGGGGGTACGAGTTCACAGACAAAAGGCAAGAATGGAGAGCGTGGAAACAGACATGTATTTATGGGAACCTGATGACAGAGAAGGCATTACAAGCCAGTGGAGATAGGTGGACTTTTGACTAAATGATGCTAAGACCATTAGGTATTTTGATGGATAAACATTAAACAGGTCAATCCATCACTTTACATTAAAAATCCACTCCTATCACACTGTACATAGATGCAAGAAGCAAGCATTTTAATTTTTTTTTTTTGGAGAAATTTTTGCTATAGGGCGCGTGCGCTCGCCAGACAGAGAGAGACATAGAGACAGAAAGCGAGAAATCACTCCCCCAGAGGGGAATGGTCACCCTGCAATCCCTTCTCCTCCATTCTCCTCTTGGGATCTTGGGCACTCACGCACACGCGCCCAGCGTGAGTTTTAAGCCACCAGGTCCAGGACACGAACTGCGGTCGACTACGTGGGAGTCCAGCGACATAGCCAAAAATATAAGATCAGCATACAAAACTTAGTTCATTCCTATTTACCAGAAGCACTCAATTAGAAAAGGTAGTATGTTGTATGTACACAATTCTCAAATACAACATTAAAAACCAGAAGTTACCTAGTAAGAAATCTAGTGATAACATCTTCATGGCATTTATGGAGTAATATAAATATGTAAAAATTTCAAAATGATAGAGACCTAAGAGATTAAGAAAGATGTCAAATTGTCAGTAGGAATAGTATAAGGAGATCAGTATTGGATTATGCCAATTCTTCCTGAACTATCCGCTTATTCAATAAAATTTCAGTCAAAATCAATAGGACCTTTTACTGTTGAATTTGACAGACTGGGTCTACAATTCGTGTAAGACAGTAAAGAACCCAGAAAAAAAGATGATGGCTATGAAAAAGAACAAGACTAGCTGGTATGTCTTACAGATATCCCGATTTATTATACAGCTACCGAGAGTAAATGGGGGGGTACGAGTTCACAGACAAAAGGCAAGAATGGAGAGCGTGGAAACAGACATGTATTTATGGGAACCTGATGACAGAGAAGGCATTACAAGCCAGTGGAGATAGGTGGACTTTTGACTAAATGATGCTAAGACCATTAGGTATTTTGATGGATAAACATTAAACAGGTCAATCCATCACTTTACATTAAAAATCCACTCCTATCACACTGTACATAGATGCAAGAAGCAAGCATTTTAATTTTTTTTTTTTGGAGAAATTTTTGCTATAGGGCGCGTGCGCTCGCCAGACAGAGAGAGACATAGAGACAGAAAGCGAGAAATCACTCCCCCAGAGGGGAATGGTCACCCTGCAATCCCTTCTCCTCCATTCTCCTCTTGGGATCTTGGGCACTCACGCACACGCGCCCAGCGTGAGTTTTAAGCCACCAGGTCCAGGACACGAACTGCGGTCGACTACGTGGGAGTCCAGCGACATAGCCATTACACTAACTGCTGGTTCCCAAGCATTTTAATTTTTAAAAGGAAGAATCCTTTCTAAAAAAATAAAGTGAAAGGAGAAACATACTAAAAATAACCAAACTATACACTTTAAAATGGTGAATTTTATAGTAAGTGAATTACATCTTAATTTAAAAAATTAAATAAATGGGGCAACAGAATTGGTAGATAAATATGTGAAGAAAAAATCTGTCACTTGGAGAAGATACTTATAATTCATATGACAATAAAGGATCAGTATCTAGAATGCTTCAGTAGGTAAAGAGGCCATGCCTTTGCACAGAGTAAGGAATATAGCAGAAAACTGGAAGAGTCATGAACATATGGAAGCTGCTCCACCTGGCTAATTAAAGCAAAGGAAAGTAATTGAAAACAATGAAATACGTCCTACACCCAGCAGGCTGACAACGCAGCAGAATTCTCACAGCACGGTTCTTAACATTTTAAGTGGGGACATGAAGGATGTAATGGAGAGCCATTTGACCCCATACAGTAAAGCCAAAAAAAGGACCTACTTTAGGACTTAGTGGTACCTCTTCTAGATATATTCCCTAGAAAATCCCCAGATATGCACAAGGTCACATTTGCAATGTTGTTTAGCAGCTTATTTAAAATAATAAGACATTGACACAACCTCAATTTCCATCAGAAGAGAATGAATAAATAAATTAGAGTATATTCATACAATGGAATCAGATATAGCAATGCATATTAACACATTATTATAGTAAAGCTCAAAACTGCCCATGGTGTATGAAAAAGAGCTAACTAAAGAAGAATGTGGGACCAACCAGTGGTGTGGTGGTTAGGGTAGCTGGATCTCATATGGCTGACTCCATGGTTCAAGTCCTGGAGCTGGTGCTTTAAAACACACCAGGTACATGTGCTTGCATGCCCCAAATCCTGAGAGGCGAGTAGAGAAGAGATGGCAGCATGGTCACCCTTCCTGGAGGTTGTCTTCTCACTTCCCCTCTTTCTCTATCTCTCTCTCTCTCTCTTTCTCTCTCTCTCTATCTGGCTCAGCTGAGCAATGCACCCTATAACAAAACTAAAAAAATAAAAAGGAAAACCGGAAGAATGTGTAAAGCATGATTCTATTTGCGTAAAGCTAAGCACTTAGTGTGTTAAATAGTTTTTCATATTATTTTGCTAATTGTACATGTGATGAACATGTAAATATATGAGGGAGAGAAGAGTATGAATGAATTTCAGCATTGCCTAAGACTGAGGGGTTTCCAAGACTTTCAGTGCTGCAATTCAGATGGTCCCAGGAAAACTGGGCCTAGTCAGTCACCCTCGAGAAAAATGTAGGGAAGTGGCTTTCAACTAACTACAATATTTTATTGTTTAAAAAATTAAACATCTGGAACCAGCAGATGGTGTAATGGTTACATCGCTGGACTCCCACATGGTTAACCATGGTTCAAGTTCCGAATTCGGCAGCTTGAAACTCATGCTGTGTGTGTGTGTGTGTGTGTGTGTGTGTGTGTGCATGCCCAAGTCCTGAGAGGAGAATGGAGGGTAAAGGATTGTAGCATGGCCATCCTCCCCAGAGGATGACTTCTTGCTTTTTGTCTCTGTCTATCTTTGTCGCTCTGGCAAGCTACATGCACCCTATAGCAAAAATCTCTCTAAAAGAAAAAAAATTAAACATATGAAGCAATTATTAACATGTAATAAATCTGGGTTGAGAATACATGAAGGTTTTATATTATCTACAATTTTTATATGTTCAAAGATTCTTAAATTAAGAAACAAGAAAGCAATAGAAGAGTTTGATGATGGTCATAATGGAATCTCCTGGATGCCTTGTTAGCATGCAGACTCTAGTTTGATAGGTCTGGGTGGAACCTGAAATATGCATCTCTAACAAATTTCCAGGCAATGCTGATGCTGCCCATCCTCCAAGCATCCTGGCTACGGAAGGTCAGTACTATTTGACAACAGTCTGTGCTACAGGCTGAAGTCATAGAAGAGATTAAAACTTTGACATTACAATTACTATTTTATTGCTAGGGAACATGTGATTTTGCAAGCGAGAAAAAGGACCTCTGATGGAGGTGGTCCTCTTTTATTCTCTTCTCCATTTCTCAGTCCTATCAGGATTTGGGGGCACCTACACACACACACAAGCTTGGTAAGTTTTTCAAGCCATTGGGCCAGGATTCAAACTATAGCCAACTGTGTGGGATACACTTCCTAATAAACAGTGTTAACCACTGCTCTACCTGCCAGCCTAAGATATCAAAATTTTAGAACAGATGGAATGGGGCACTACAATTGAGCTGAATAACAGGAACAAATCCATATTAATTCTAAAGTTTCTGCTTAGGTTCAGAGGAGGATGAGTTCTATTTTAATATGTGGAATGAGGGGAGGCCTATCTTTGAAATCTATGCATTATTTTTTCATAGTGCATATTTTCCATGAACTCTTTGAAGACCTTCTTCTGTAAATGTGGAACTAAAACACCTAAAAGTGTTGGCTAAGAAGGAGTATTGAGTGGCTAGCAGGTGGCAGTAGTTAAGGTACTGGACTCCCACACAGTCAACTGCTGTTTGAGTGCTGGAACTGGCAACTTGAAAATTACACTGGGTGTGCTTGTGTAAGTGCCCAAAATCCCAGAAAGAGAAAGAATGAAAAGAGATTGCAGCATGGTAATCCCCCTTTAGGGGGTGATTTCTCACTTTCCCTCACACTGTCTCTCTGTCTTTCTTTCCAGCAAGAGCATGTGCCCTATGGAAAAAAAAAATTATATAGGACTAGCAGATTGCATGAGGCATGGAAATTAAGGAGGCTGAATCCCATGAGGTCCTGGACCCCATGGCTTGAAAATTACACTGGACACATATGTGTTTGTCCAAAATCCCGAGAGGAGAATGAAAGAGAAGGGATTGTGGTGTTATCATCCCTCCTAGGGGGTGATTTCTCACTTTTCCTCTCTCTCCCTGTCTGATTCTCTCAACAGTGCATGCACCCTATGGCAAATTTAAAAACATAAAAGGAGTGGGACCAGCATTTAGCGTAATGGTTATGTCTCTGGACTCCCACGTAGCCGATCACGGTTCGAGTCCCGGACCTGGTGGCTTAAACTCACGCTAGGCGTGTGTGCGTGCGTGCCCAAGATCCTGAGAGGAGAATGGAGGAGAGGGGATTGCAGCGTGGCTAACCCCCCTGGGGGGCAATTCCTCACTTTCTATCTCTCTGTCTCTGTCTGTCTGGTGAGTATACACACCCTACAGCAAAAACCTCTCCAAAAAAAAAACCATGAAAGGAGTATGGGTATGAACACAATGATCCGAAGAGAGAGCAACAATGGAGCAAGCCCACAATGAAACCCCAGGGAAATTCAGGAATACTCTGTGATTTGTCCCCTTTCTGCATTTGGATGCTATTTCAGCCTCCTCCACCTCTATCAAAACTGTCCTGTTCTTTCCTAATCAACCTGAATATACCTCCCCTGGTGGAGGGGACCATGAATGTCTTTATTGTCTCCTGTTTTCTTGTTGTGGCTTATATTATATAAAATATAGAATTCACGATAGTGCAGCTTATTCTTAATTGAATATGTTGCCATAACAAAGCAGTCGGTATGAGGTTCTATTGTTATTTACTCTGGCTGTGCTCAAAGCAGATCGACTCATATCTGTTCATATATTTCAGATGTTAAGAGCTCCTTTAATGAAATAGAAATCACAGTCGAGTATTATAAATGAAACTGTGTTTGGTGGTGTCAGGGATTGTTACGGTGAAGAGAACTACCATTTATTTATGCTTTCTCTGTCCCAGATGTTCAATATATATTAGTTTATTAATGTTCAGAATAGCCCCTGAGGCCAGGGTAGTACGGCTATCACCAGATGAGGAGGCTGAGTCTCAGAATTAGGTGTCCAGTTTTGCACAGCTGCTGTGTAATGAGCTGATATTTAAAGCTTTGCTTGCTTGACCTCCTTCTGTGACTCCCTTCTCAGTCCTGAAAATCTGAAAAAAATTTCAAGGTGGGATGAATGGGAATAATTCATTACTATCCACATGGAGACCTAAATACCATACTGTTGAAGGAGCATTTTCTTACCCTCAATACCTGGATTAAATTCTTTTCTATAGGCTGCTTTTCCCTACCCTGTTATTATCAGGTTATTCAGGTTGCTAAGTTGTCTATCTGCCCTTTCACACTCCAGATCTGGGAGTACAAGAAGCCAGTCTGCCAAGTCTCCATCAAAACCACAGAGCCTAATGAGCTGAACAATTTATAGTGGGTCATTGAAACGCAGATCAGTCTCCCCTTTAAACATGAGCAACCTGACATTTTCGGGGCTCTAAATTAATATGCACCATTAGGATAAATATTTGCTTAGAAGAATCAAATCATAATTCGACTATGTTATTGGTTTCAGAGAATATCTCTTCATGGAATACGGATGAAGTATCATTACAAAGTAAAAGAGGAGATGGAATCAAGCCTCACTTTCTAATCATACTGTTTATGGTAAATTATAATCAGATGATAGGAACTAGAATTGAAATGCCAATTTGATTATAATGATTTAACCTCTTGTCATGATTCTGGGGTGCATGTGCTTTATCAACGAGGCAGTATGATCTGCGAGCCTGATTGTTAAGCCACTAGGCTCCTATGCACCTCTGTTCACTTTTATAATTTTTGGAGATAAAAATGTTTTATTGATAAAATTAAGGAGGAAAGAATTATGCACACCCAGTGATTCTTTTTTATCCCATTATATTGGAAGAATCCCGGCAGGCAGCTGTAGAACAGTGTCTCCCAGCTGTCTCCCAACTGCAAAATGTTAGGAGGAACACACCCATAACTAATGAAAATTTCAGAGGGTGATGATAACCTCATAAAGTGTAATAGGATTTCATCTGAAAGTGCCACGGCTGAAAGCCTTAGCTATTTAACCCAGAAGAGCTTTCTGTGACTCAGAGACAAACAGAATTTGTAGTTCCTATATTCATTGTTAGGGAAAGTGGAGGCAGAGAGAAGACCTTACCAACAATAAGAGTGCTTTTATATTTTTGCACAAAGATGGCAAAAATAGAGAAAGACCATGAATGTTTGAATATGACAAATTACTGGAAGCATATTTCTATACAGATTCACAGTATCAAAAAGGTGAGCAAGACTGTACCTCTCTATGCCAGATTTTGCAAAAATAAGTGCTGCCTGTGGTTGCAAATAACCAGCCCTGTGGGGCTGATGCAATATTTTTCCTTTTTACACACCAGGAATAATACAAGGTCAGCCTTTGAAATATTACACATAGGAAAATATTGGAATTTAATTATCAAGTAAATGCTGAAAACTCTACTTTGAGGTTGCATTTCCAAGTACTGCCCATCCTTACAGTAAATCGATAGATCTTGTCAGGTGGGATTAAACAGGAAGCAAATTTTTTTGTGATTTTATTCTTAATTAATAGAAGTTGTAGTGGTAGGTTATTGAAGAAAGACCATGAATGTCTGAATTTAGAAAACTTGGGTTTGAGTTTCTCTTCCTTTACGCTGTGTGAACTTAGTTCTCCTAGGATCTCTAAACCTCAGTTTGTTGGTGTAAAGAGGGAATGGTGGTGGTGCCGGACCATGGTACAGTGGTAAAATGTGACGCTGTGCAAAGCAGATCCATGTGGGAAGATTGCCACTGTGCATCTGGAGACCTCCCTGAGTATGCCAGCCATGCGTGTCCCACTGGCCTGGACTGACTGAAGCTCAGGGTGGATTGTGGTTTCAAGACTCTGTTGGGGGAGCTGTATCTCTCTCTCACTCTTTGTCTCTCACTTTAGACAAAATGTATATAAGATATTATATGAAAAGGGAATAGTAGTAATGACTTACTTTTCATAATTGGTGTGCAGGATATATTTGTACTATGACCAATAGAAGGGCTTTATGAATATTTTTGACATTCATGGAAATATTGGGCTTTGAAAACATCTGTATTTGGAGGAAGGAAATAGATTGGGAGCAAAGTGACTTTTCCAAGGTCATGTGGACAATCTGCAGGTGGGCTGCAGTGTGCTGCTTCTGGTGAGAGGACCCCTTCTCTCCCCAGGCTGTCCAGACCTCTCATCAACAGGAGAGAACCACCTGCCTCTCCCCAGGAGCACACTCTCAGCCTTGAGTGAAATAAATGACCCTCTTAATCAAATGTGATTGCAGTCTGATAGCTGCAAAAGCAGCTAATTAAGTACCAGGTCCTGCTGCCCAGCAGTTGCTAAAAGCATAATACAACCCAAAAAAGTCAGATGCATTAGGTCTACAGATCTGCCGTGTTGCCCTAAGCTGACCTGTGTTAGAGAGAGAAGCCAAGTTAGAAACAGGAAAAGTAAATTGAATAAAAATTGAAACTGGATTTATGAAGTTAAAAAAAAAAGAAAAAAAAAAACCACATCATTTTAAAAAAATCAGAGGGCAATGATTTGCTTTTCTAAAGTTTTGTTTTCTCTTTTCCCACTCTTTTAAGTTCATTTACTTTTATACATGATATCATGTTTGTGTGTGCATGACAGAGTCATCCTTGACAGGTTTTGACAGAGTGTCATCACACTATTTTTTTCTTTCCCTGGCCCTCCAGCTTGATAGCATCTTGGGTACACATGTACATACTCAGCATGTTTTCAAGCCAGCCCAGGGACTCTGACCCATAGTTAATTATGTGGCTTCCAGTACTGCGGCTTACATGGCTGTGACTAAACCACCAGGCTGGGCCATCTCCTTTATATCTTAAGGTTAAGTAGTCTTTAGTTTATGAAATAAACTGACAGCCAGATTAACAAAGGAAGCTATCAATTTATTCATGTGTACTTTTGTATATTGGAGCCACACAAACTATGAGACTTGAACGTAGGACAGGTTATTGAAGATTTTATACTATGTAATAAGGAATAGAAGCCTGGGAGTAAGTCACAAATATATGAGTGGAGAAGATGTGAAGGCCATCTCATTCTTCCCATTCCTAGTCACGTAAACAGCAAGTCAGTGAAAGCCCACCTGCATCCACTGACTATGATACAGATAGATATAAATTTATTTTACAGAAGGTTAGCTTTAGAAAAAAAAAAAAAAACTAGCTCTTGTGTGTACAGTCTCTGTGAATGGTTATCCGAAAATACGCCAAATATTTTGAGGTGATTATTTTGGCCTCCCACATTTTATGAAAAGATTCATTATAGAATTTCAATATCCTGATCAAAACTTAGTGTATTAATAGTTTATCAGAAATATGTCTTGTGCATATATACCTAGTTCATCTCCATTGATAATATGTCAATAACTCATGCACATAACAATGTCTTAACTGCGGGCCATTTCAGTAGTGATCCCAGATCTGAGCATGCTTTTACATGTGACAGTTTAGAATTTCCCTAATAAAGGAAATTCTACCAATATGTCATTGCTTGTTCTAACAATATGCCACTGCTTGTAAGACTTACAAGGAAGAATAAAAAAGGCAATGACTTCACTCTGATGATGTACATAATCTATATCTGGAACTATCATCAGATTGAAAGTATTTTTAGGGGGAGCAAATAAATGCCAGATGGCATGCAAAATAAAAAGTCATTGATCATAGCAAAGACCAGCCAGGGTCTACCAGTTCTGAACTGAATTTCTTTTTATTACGCCTGTTGGATTTAAGCAGCCAGCTTATTATGCATGTTACATATTTGACTTACAATCTGTGACAAAATAGTTTTCGTATCATAATCTTTCGTTGGAGAGGTTGATTTCAATTCTGGGGAAGATGGAGAAAGTATATTCCACCCTGAACCTCCCACAAAATGAAGCTATATAATCTGAACAAAATACACAGAGCAACTACCTTAAGAAAGACTACGGAAAGTATATCGTAGCAGGCAGATTGAGGAACACCAAAATTCTAAATATTGCCTAAGTACTACCCATGACTTTACTAGTTTTTTCCCTCTGTTTACCCCACTCTGAACTAAACATAGTCCAAACCACCTAAGTCAGCCTCAGGATATGGCCAGAAAACTATAGGAGAAGACCTCTAGTTCTATAAAAATATGTAAGATCTTTCTGTGCTCAAGAACAGTGGAGGATGTACCCCAATATTTTTCCTTTTTTTTTTTTCTGTTCTCTTGTACCCCAGGTCCCAAGTAATCTTTTGGTTGCTGCAGCAACAATGCCAATGACAGGACCAAAAGGAGCCAAAAACACTGAAAACAGGGAAGTTTCCTTTCTGATCCTGATGATGCAGAACTAGGAAGATAGTGCCCATCCCCACAGCCTCCTTCTGTCTATCCCCTCACTGTTAGACCATGGGTCTAAGCCTAGTTTTAGAAATACACAGAGTAGGGTAAATAAAGTCTATCATGGCCAGAGAACCACAAAGATTGCCCAGGGCGCCAGAAAACACTAGGGAGATCACCAAGATGGGGAAACTCAGGGAAGTGACCCCTGTAGTTGCTTGTGAAGTCCTGGGCTCCTCTCAGGTTGCACCTGCACTGATAGGGCCCTGAAAAGTTTACTATAGACCTTGAGAAATAAAAACAGGATAGACAACCACTCAAATTACACAAAGGCAACTGGGTAGTATATTAAGGGTCAGCTCTGACCATAACCAAAAAGGCCTTGAAAACTTACATTGAAACCTCAACCTACAAAAGTCTAGTTGGCATTTTTATGTTCTAAACAGAACCTGATTGCCCTAGAAAACAAAACAATATTCACGATTGGCTTAAAGAATCCCAAAGTCTCATAATATTTAAAAAGTCGAGGCTACAATTCAGTGTTACCCAGCATAAAAATAACCAAGAGGGGCTGGCAGATGGCCTGGTGGTTAAGAGCGCTGGACTCCCACATAACTGACTGCAGTTCGAGCCCCGGACCTGATGGCTTCCTTTCTCTCTCTCTCTCTCTCTTTCTCCCTTTCTCTCTCTCCCTCTTGCTATGTCTTTCTCTGTTCATATTAAAAGAAATAAATGAATAAATAAATATAAAGTTAAATAAAATAATTGTTAAAAAAAAACAAGAAAATGACAACCAGTGGATAATAGAAATGGTAGAATTATCTGATAGAGACTTTAAATCAGCTATTATTCAAATGACCCAAGGAGTAAAGGCAAACACTATTTAAAATTAGTGAAAAGACCAAAATTCTCAAAAAAGATAGAGAAAATATAAAGAATCAAATTAACTAAGGTTAAAATTTTTTTCTGGATGGACTCAATAGCAGAATAGAGATTTCAAAATAAAAATGAAAAAGTGAACTTGGTGACTAATTAATAAAATCCAGCCAATTATCTAACTCAAGTGAACTTGGTGACTAATTAATAAAATCCAATCAATTATCTAACAGAAATAAAAAATATTTTTAAGAATTGAACAGAACTTCAGGTATTTGTGGGACAATACCCAACGTGAATGTGGACAAGGTATAGTGTTTTGTCTTCACACTTCCATAGAGTATGGTACTAAAACATCAAGTTTGATGAAAGTGATAAACTTCAGATTCACAAACATCAGCAAATTGCACATAGGAAAGACCCTCCAATATTCACATCCAGATACATCATAATCAGATTATGAAAGATTAAAGAAAAAAATATATAGATAAATCCAGGGGAAAACCACACACTGCCTACAGGGGAACTATGATTCAAGTTACTTCACATTTCTTATCAGACACTGTGGAGACTAGAGAAGTGCTGTATTTTTTAAGTTCTGAAAGAAGAAAACTATCAAGCTAGTCTTCTATATCCAATAAAAATATCCTCAGGGATAGAAATAGAAGTCTTTGCTTTACCTATTTTGGTGCTCCTCAGCTGGGTGCATAGATATTTATAAGCATTATATCTTCTTGATGAATTAGACCTTTTACTACTATAAAATGTCCTTCTTTGTCTCTTCTTAATAGTTTTTTATCTTAAGGCCTATTTTGGGGCCCAGCAGATGGCATAATGGTTACATCGCTGGACTCCACATGGCTGACTGCATTTCGACTCTGGACCTGTAGGCTTGAAACTCACACCAGGCGCATGCATGTACATGTCCAAGATCTCGAGAGAAGAATGGAGGAGAAGGGATTGCGATGTGGCCCTCCCCCGTGGGGGATGGTTTCTCGCTTTCTGTCTCTCTTGTCTCTCTGGCATGCACATGCAACCTATAGCAAAGATCTCTTTCTAAAAAGAAAAAAAAAAGGCTATTTTGTCTGAAATCAGTATCGCAATTCCAGCTCTTTTTTGTTTTCCATTTGCATAGAATACCTTTTTCCAGACCTTCACTTTTAGTCTATATATATCTTTATCCATGAGGTGTGTTTCTTGCAGTCAACAGATAGAAGGTTTCTGTTTTAGTACAGCCATTGTGGAGAACACTATGGAAGTTCCTTAAAGACCTACAAATAGAACTACGATATGCTCCAGCAATTCCACTCCTGGTTATCTACCCGAAGTTTAGGAATAATCAGAAAAAACACTTGCACATCCAAGTTTATTGTGGTATTATTCACAATTACTAAGACAAGGAACCAACCTTGATGTCCACAAACAGATGAATGGATTGAAAAAGTATAGAGGGGCCAGCAGTTGTCTTAATGGTTAAGGTTCTGGACCACATGACTGAGTCCTAGACCTGGTGGCTTGCTTTCTTACTCTCTTTTTTGTCTCTCTATCTCTGGCAAGCACACATGCCCTGTAGCAAATTTAAAAGAAATAAAAAGTGTGGCACATATATATTATAGACTACTACTCATTCATAAAAAACAGTGAGACCCTGGCATTTGAAAGCAAGTGGACAAATGTGGAAGATTTAATGCTAAGTGGAGCAAGGTAGACTATAAAAGAGGAGCATTGTATGTCTCCACACCATACATACAGAATGTCAGCACTCTATGCTGACACTGAAAGGTATAAAATATGGAAAACAATTGCAGATACTAGAGACAGTGTGGGAGGAGGATAGAAGAAAGGGAATCAAGGGAAAAAGAAAATAAAACATTTAAGAGACAAAAATGAAAAGTTATCTCTTGATGAGAACATGTATGGTAATATCTTTTTTAAAAAGTTTAGAACGTTTTTATAGAATTATTTTATTTAATTTTATTTATTTATTTTAATTTGGCCAGAGAGGGACAGAGTGAGGGAGAGAGAGATAAAGTGAAAAAGCAAGCCTCCAGGTCTGGGACTCAAAAACCTCAGTCAACCATGTGGGAATCCAGCTCATTTAACTACCATGCCACCTGCCAGCCCCGATAATATCTTTGACTTTACTAATATATATTGCATTCATGCTGGGAAAAATAACTTTGCATGCTGTAATATACAGTGATTGAATATATAAAAATGAGATACTTTTATAAAATGAATTATGATTTAAAAAATAAAAGCCAGAGCGGCTATATTATATAAGGCAAAGTATGGCGACCTACAGTAGTGTGCACTGCTAAGACACTCTGCTCCTGGGCTAGTGGGTGGCATGATGGTTAAGGTGTTAGACTCTTCCTTGGCCAACTGCAGTTCAAGTTCCAGACCTGGCAGCTTGCTTTCTTACTTTCTTCTCACTCTCTCTGTCTCACATGTAAGCATATGGGTCCTACAGCAAATTAAAATAATAGGGACCAGCAGTTGGCATAATGGCTATGTCGCTGGACTCCCATGTAGTCAACCACAGTTTGAGTCCTGGACCTGGTGGCTTAAACTCACACCAGGCGTGTGTACGTGCATGCCCAAGATCCCAAGAGGAGAATGGAGGAGAAGGGATTGCAGCGTGGCCATCCCCCCGGGGGGTGATTTCTCGCTTTCTGTCTCTCTGTCTCTCTCTGTCTTTCTGGCAAGCACATGCGCCCAATAGCGAAAACCTCTCCAAAAAAAAGGAAAAAAAAAGATATAACAATTCTAACTACATATACATCTAAGAATAAAGTGTGAAAATAGGTGAAACAAAGCTTAAAAGAACTGAAAGGAAAAAGAGACAAGTCCGTAGTTTCAAAGACTTCTCTCTCAGAAGGTAGAAGTGTAAGAACCAGTAGCAGAACATCAGCGTGAACTGAGCAATGACGTGAGTCAAGTGAACCTAAGTGAAATGTATAGAACATCTCACCCAGCAAAACAGAAGGAATTCTCTGAACTGCCCTAAAGGAACATTCATTAAGATAAGCCATATCGGGACTAGCAGTTAGTGTAATGGCTATGTCGCTGGACTCCCATGTAATTGACCACAGTTCACGTCCCGGACCTGGTGGCTTAAAACACACCAGGCGCGTGTGCGTGCGTGCCCAAGATCCCGAGAGGAGAATGGAGGAGAAGGGATTGCGGCATGGCCATCCCCCCTGGGGGGTGATTTCTCGCTTTCTGTCTCTCTGTCTCTGTCTGTCTGGCGAGCGCACGTGCCCTATAGTGAAACCCTCTCAAAAAAAAAAAAAAAAAAAAAAGTTAAGCCATATCCTGATTCACAAAGTAAATCTAGGAAAATTGAAATTAATGAAGTATGGTATCCAAAAAAAAAAAAAAATAGAATCACACTAGGAATGGGTACTAGAGAGATAAAAGGAAAATTCACAGATGCTTGAAAATTAAATGGTACACAAAAATAATCCGTGAGTCAAAAGGAATCTGAAGGCAAATTCAAAAATGCTTTAAACTGAAGGAAAGTAAAAATACAATGTAAGAGGTAAATAATGTATGCAGTATTTAGAGAGAAATTCATAGCATTAAATACATATATTAGCAAAGAAATTTTTCAAATCAGTACTCTTAAATTTCCATCTTCAGAAACTAGGAAAAGATGGACAAAATAAATCTAAAGCAAAAATCAGTGAAATTCAAAGCAGAATACTTGAGAAAAATAATGAAAACAAAAACGGATTCTTTGAAAAATATCAATAAAATTGACAAACTTCCAAGAAGACTGGCAAAAAAAAAAAAAGAAGTTATGAATTATCAGTGACAGGATTGACTAAACTATCTGAAGAGTCTTTCATAAAACATTATCACTGCAGTGTGATAAATAGGCAAAAAATACAAGGAAGTATAAGTTGCATGTCAATTTTTAAATTTAGGAATGCCTTACACGAAGATTTTTCTATCATCAATTTTCTTCCTATCCAGCCAATAAATAATCATTGAATTCCTTTCTTTGACTTCTTATAGCAATTTGCACTCACAATTCTTATAATATTTACCCTTTCCTTTTTATGCATTTGTATATGTGTGTGTGTATAAATTTGTGAGTAAAAAAAGTATGATAGGTCTTCAAAAGTTTCATAGAAAATTCGTATTAAGGAAAAAATGCACATAGATTTCAAAAATTTTTGCACCAAAATAAATTCCCACTTTAATTCTATTTTACTATGAACTTTTCTAACTCCCCTTATATGTTCTATTAGTTTTTTTATGTTGCTCTTCTTCTCTCTATGACACCAAGCTTCATGAAAGCTCATTGTCTACGGGACCAGCAGTTAGGGTAATGGCCATGTCTCTGGATTCCCATGTAGTCGACCGCGGTTTGAGTGGTGGCCGACCCGGTGGCTTAAATTCACGCCTGGCGTGTGTGCATGCGTGCCCAAGATCCCGAGAGGAGAAAGGAGGAGAAGGGATTGCCGTGTGGCCATCCCCCCTGGGGGGTGATCTCTCGCTTTCTGTCTCTCCCAGTCTTTCAGACGAGTGCATGTGCCCTATAGCAAAAAACCTCTCCAAAAAAAAAAAAAAAAAAAGAAAGCTCAGTGTCTTACCCAGGGTCATCCATACAGTAGAGATTTACAAAGTGCGGAATAGACAAACTGTCAGTTGTATAATCTAAAGTGAAAGAGCTATGGAGACCAACAAAATGAATTTGCATCCTAGATCCTTATTAGCTGGTACAGTTAGACAAATTCATTGACTTTTCTGACTCAATTTTTAAAATCTTAATTAGAAGGAGGCAATGGATATACTTCACAACATTTATTTTAAAAACTGAATGAAAACAATACTCAATCCCATGCCTGTATTAGAACAAATGTGTGGTAATTGTCCGATGCCTTAACTCATGCTATTTTCATATGGTGAACATCATGAACCCACCACAGAACAGCATTGTTCAAATTGTGTCCAGTCATAGAATACAAAAATGATCTTCTGGGCTGTCCGCAGAGCATGATAGAATTAATATTTACCTTTATTTCATTTTAAATTTACTTTCTCTATACTTTAATGTATATACATAATGTACTAATGCATAAATTATATGCACAACTTATAAACAAATATACATATTTTGAAGTTGTCTATAGAAATATTTTTCCTAGTACGATAAATGATTATACAAACTTATAGGTGGAGCCAGCCAGTGACATGATGGTTAAGGTGGCTGGATCCCATAGGGTTTTGCGTGTTTGGGGCCCCCCCGGGGTGTTTGGGAAAAAAAAAAAAAAAAAAAAAAAACCCTCCAGGTATGTGTGTGTGCATGTCCCAAATCCTGAAAACAGGGAGAACTGGAATAGAAGGGATTGCGATGCAACCATTCCCTATGAGGGGCTAGGGGAGATGATTTCTCACTTTCCCTTTCCCTCCTTCTGTCTCTCTCCAGTGAGCATATGTCTTCTGCCAAAATTTGCTTTTAAAAATTGCAGGTGCTGAAAGAAGGGGGCTCATGGTCCATTCAATGCACTTTGGGAAAGACACACCATATGTATCTATCGCCTTTTAAACCTAAGCAATAAAATATCCCATTGGGTAACCATGAACTAAAGAGAATCAAAAAGTCTAAATATCTAGAGCTGTACTCTTAGAACTTCTGTATATATATATATATATATATATATACAGGGTGCTCTCAACCCCTCAAGTTGAGGTGTCCATAATACGTAGTGGTATGGTCCCCACAATAGAGAATTATCATTTGAAAATTTTAGTAGTGCCAAAGAAGAAAAACCTTAATCTGGAATAGGAAAACACAAAGTTCAAACTAACTCTACTATCTAGAGGCATTTGGGAAACCTTTAAATTCTTTTAGAAACATTTTTATATACTTACCAAAAGTATCAAACAACAGTTGCTTGCACTTGGTGAAAATGTCACTCATAGGTGACACTGCATTATTAGATAATTATATGGTCTCTTAAAATATAAGGTATATATCATCTGCCATTAATACCATAAGGGGGAAAAAATCGATGACATCATAGCAATTGGCAGGGAAAGAAAAAGAAGAGAATGTGGACCCATTTCAGCAGCACACAGTATCTTACATATTTTAAAAGAGAAGAACAAATTACTGTGCTAACCATTATTCATTGAGGAATAGAGCAGAAACACTACAGTCCTGGCCGTAGTGAAGTTTGCCTGCCAAAGGACTCTTAAACTTCAAATCCAGTTGTAAACACTAAACTCTCCCTCTCTGCATTATTATGAAAAGAATGCTTAATGATAAGTTTATTGCTAACTTGTACAAAGGACCAGTCAAATGGAGAAACGTAAAATTGCAATATTTGGTTTTGTAAATAGTTAAATGAAGAAACTAATTTATCAAAACTCCTCTTACAAGGCACATATATGTTAACTTATATATTATTTATATATTAAATAGTTTTAACTATTTCATTTTCATTCTCTCTTTTTTAAACTAAAAAATAATTAAAAGAATTATTTTATTTAACTTTATTTAGTTAGTTAGTTTAATTTGACCAGAAATGGACAGAGTGAGAGAGAGAGAGGAAAAGTGAGAAGCAAGTTACCAGGTCTGGGACTTGCCATATGGGAGTCCAGTGCTCTTAACCTTCATGCCACCTGCTGGCCTCGGATCTTGTTTTATTTTGCCAGAGGGCATGTATTCTCACAAGAGAGAGATAGAGTGGGAAGGAAAAGAAGAAAGAATCTCCACCCATGGGGTGTGGTCATGCTGAAGTGGCTTCTCCATTTCTCCATTCTGTCAGGATTGGAGGCATGTACACATTTATGCCAAGTGTATTTTTCAAGCTGCCAGCCAGGGATTTGACCCACACAGTCAGGTGTGTGGGATCTATCTCCTTTAGCCACCAGGTCACTGGTATGGCTCTTACTTTTCAAAATTTATTTGTCAGAGCGCCCATGCACTCACTATAGAGATATGGGGGAAGGGAGAGAAAGCTCCCCATAATGGAGTGTGGTCGTACCATAGGGTCTTCTCTTCTATTGGGATTTTGGTCTTGCACATGTATGCACCTGGTGGGTTTTTAAAGCCAGCAGAGCCATGATTTAACCCACATGATTAACCTTATGGGGTTTGGCTCCCTTAACCACCAGGACACAGGGCTGTTTTCTTTTTCTTCCTTAGGTTTGAGTATGTCAATGGGTTGCAGATACGAAGGGGGGGGGTCTTCAAAAAGTTCATGGAAAATGCTTATTATAAAAAGGCATTTATAGATTTCATTTTTTAAACCAAAATAAACTCATACTCTAATTACATAATTTTATGAACCTATTGAAGTTCTCTTTTACAGCCATGGAAGCTTATATTTACTCCATTCTAATTCTAAACCAGTCTAAAACTTGACAATTCCTGGCACTTGGTAAACACCTCAATTAGGAATTTAAAGAAATGGATCCCTACACTTCTGTAGTGCACCAAACACCCATTGCAATGGTAATACAAGTAATTTAATGTGCTCTATAGAGAGTGTGCCCTGTAGGTGACATAGAATAAAGATAAAGACATGTAAAAGGAAAATTAGGAATGCCAATAATTAAATTTTGTGATGAAAATGACTAAAATAATTAATTTCAACTTGTATTCATTAAGAGAAATACAATGTTTTATGGAACGTGGGAAAGAATTTTGAAAGGGGAAATAATGTAATATTAAAACCAAGATTCTTTCATCATTGGCGGTCTTCCCCAACTGTGTTCATACATTTTTAAAAATTCATTAAACTTTTTAAAAGAATGATTCTGGCTTTTTTATTCTAATCTAAATATTTATGAGAAGGGAGCATTCAAACAGAGTTGCAAGACCCAAAAATTTATTCCTTTCTGGTTACGAGAAGAAAGTAGTTCATGAGGGAAAAATAAACCTTATCCTGAAGCGATTTATCCAAAGCCAATAAAATCTGTTCTACTTTTCAGATTATGCTATTAGGAAGACCAACCCCCAAGTGTTTCGACTAATTGATAGATGTGTAAAACCTCATAGGTTCCCCTCATATACTGCATCATTTGTTTGAAATAACACTCTTAAGCTATATTCGCATAGAAGAAGCAAAAACATATTTATCATATGTATTTATTTTTAAAATCATATTCCAGCTTTGAAATACCTTGCAATTATAAATACCATACTTTGATTATGCCTGTTCAGCAGAAAATAAAGTAGAGATATCAAAGCACTTAAATAAGTTTAAATTGGAGGTTTTCAAACTTCAGTATTCATGAGAATCGCCTGGGAATTCTAGCTAAAAATACGTTTTCCCAGGATCTAATCTAGAAAATCACGTTCAGTAGTGCAACATGGGGGAAGGAAAAGAATATTTTTGTTAATCGCCCCTACTAGCAGATGCTGCTACAAATGGCCTTTAGACTAGTAGTGGTCTAAATAAAACATACCAACAAAACACTTTATTTTGGATTTATAATATCCTATTTAGTTATTAAATTAAGAGATATCATCAAACCATCATTTCATGAGCATTATCATCACACTTAGACGTACATAATGGTTAGTACATACTACCATATATATTGACTAGTATTGAAAATAAAATACTGTAAAGATTCATTAACATTTGTTCGTAATTGGACAGAGAGGGGAAAATTCATGAGTTATCAGTAAGCCCCTGGTCATATTAACAAAGCTTTTGCTTTTACCAAAGATTGTAAAATAGTGGTCACATTAGGATCTTGCCATGCATTGCTACGAAGGTTTAATGAGTTGGTATAATATTTATGAGCCACTTAGAGCAGCAGCCAGTGCTTAGTAATTATTAGCTACCATCTACTCTTTGATGCAGGCTTCATTGCACCAATTAACTTGTACACGACGGGGAAAGCAGGGAGGGGTGTTAGTGTAATAGAGAACTTCTCTGGTTCAAACATGATTTTTTCCTTGGTGAAGGGAGTCCAGAAAGTGGGAATAGAGTTACAACTTTAGCAGGAAAGGACCTTTAACTTGAATACTGCACAGATTGGACCCTTTATTGCTTTATTTTAAGAAAAATTAACATGAGTGCCTGTGCCCAGGCTCTTTAATGAGAAAAACGCATCGTCAGCCTTGCGCAGCAGCTCTTGATTCTGGCTGGTTGCACTTCCTCCTGTGCTCAGGGGCCACTTCCAATCTCATTGTCTGGATGCTGGGAAACTGGCATTTCCACTAGATTGTTTTTGTGCCTTTTTAATGTCCTCTGAGACTGCCTCAGGGCACAATGAGCTTCCTCCCTGAGCTAGGCAAGTTATTTCCTGAGGTATCCCTTCCTGTTGCTGTGATACTCTAAGCAGAGTACAATCCACCCTGACATTAGCGAAGCTTTCTCTTCAGAGCTTCTATCCTGCATGAACCCCTTGCTTGCATTTCAGAGGATGTGTCCTCACAGTCATGCATTTCTTCAGCGCTTAGAAAAGTAAGATGTTTACTGTCTCCACTTCAGCTTCCTTTTTTTCTGGGGGTTTGGAATGGCCATGCCATTTGGGGCATCCATGTGTGGAAAGTGAAATTGTGTGCACATGTAGTTTGAGGTCAGTATACACCCAGGTTGTCATAGTTACTTCCACATAGTTGTTGCTTGCCATTCCAGTGTAGAGGTAACTCCTCCGGATGGTCAAACAGCTCACTGCAGCAGTTGGACCAGCCCTCTGAGAGCATGGGGAAAGGTCAGAGGTCGGGTGACAACATGAGTGTGTGATTGATGTGCGTTGTGCAGAGGAGATGTTTGTGAGTAGTAATGGAGAAGCAATGTTGGAAATATAGAACACATAAGAGAACCTGTAAATCTGTGAAAATCTCTTCCAAACACAGTATTTCTCCTTGTATGTGAATAAAATCTAATAGCTTTCTCAAATTTGATAACAGTCCTAAATGTTTATTACATTACCACTAACAGGCTGTGAGGCTAAAAGAAATTTTTTAAACCATGTATTGCCAAAAGCAAATTACCATCTATCATGCTAGGGAAATCCAATATTAGCTTTCTGTACTCTGTTTGGAAAAACACATCGCAAAGTTGTTATCACATGAAGAGGATCTCAAAAATTTGCAGTCAAAAATAATGCAGTAAAACATGTTGGAATTTACTGAGTTGTGTCAAGCAGTTAATCTAATGCATTATTTCTCATGAAGCGTGTCCCCCAAATTTTATAAGCTTCAGACTTCAGGAAACACAGATCCACTACTGGCTTTTATTAGTAACATGCATATAAGAGGTCTTCTTGGAACTGGTTTTCTCATAAATATTGTTATTTTTCATTTGTGATATTGTAGAACTTGGGTTTTGTTTTGTTTTGATTTTTGTTTTTATAGGAATGTAAACATTATGTTACAATGGAATCGTCTGTTATTATTATCTATAAAGTATTAGGTCTTGAGACAAGAAAGGAAAGGTACATGTAACCAAACTGGTTCAGTAACAGAAAGATTCTTTGAAGATTGATCACGTTTTCTGTTTTTTTTTAAAACTTCATTTAAAGAAAATATTAAGGGAGCCCCAGTTGTGGTGGTGCAGGTTGTAATGTCCTGCTCTGCAATGCTGAAGCCAGATGGTGGATCAGGGTTAGGATCCCTGACCAACCTAAAAAAGGCATGCTAGTTCCTGACTGGAGGTCTGGGGAAGGGAATCACAGCATGAAGAGTGCCTGCCATGGGTACCTATCTCATTCACATGTGAGCTCTCTCACTCTCTCTTATGGAAAAAAAAAAAAAAAAAGGAGGGAAAATATTTGCAGAATTAATGTCTACAGAAATGTTACCCCCAACTTTTTCTGAAAATTTAAAGCTAAGCAGATTATAGTTTTCTTGATACAGTTACTGGACTTGAACTTTATTTTTAAAATTACACAAACTATTTTTTCTTGGTTTATTTTGCTTTAGAAATGTCTGATCTGTAGCCTGGACATTGAAGGTCATATCTCATCTAAGAAAACATTCACCTAATTTATGTACTAATTTAAATTAGTTTAAATTATCTATTTAATCTTTCACTGTTTAGAAGTGAGTAATGTAAACTACCTTTAAACTGATCAGGAATAAGGATCATACTAACTGGAAAAGAGAAACCATTACACAATGGAACTGTTTGCCTGTGTAATCACTTAGAACTTTGCTATCTTGAAATTAAACTTTAATGTCATTTGGTAGTATCTTTCTAAGAAAAAAAGAAAATAAAGCATCCTAGAGAAGAGAAAGTGATGAGGTTGCTGCTTTACACTGAGTGGTCAGGGATGAGCACAAAAGGCCCTGAGGAGGTGGTAGCTGAAAGAATGAACAGATACAAAGTCAGTTATATGAATATTTTGAACAATATCCTTCCACTAGGTGAGAGGCAAAGCTAGAGACACTGAACAGAAGGTGGTAAGTAAAAAAACAACCTGAAAAAGAAAATAGTTCACAGTAGCTTTCATATTTTATATTTACAATAAACTTATTATGTAATTTAAATATAAAAGTAAATATAAAAGCCAGATTAGGAATTGTAAAGAGACTAGGTTGTGTAGTAGAGAATGTCATTTAATGTGTTCTGAAACATTTAGCCTGCTCTGAAATGCTTTTAGTGTTAAGTTACTCTTCAACATCAAATGTCAGTTTACACTCAATAACTTAATTCATCCTTTTACTTAAACTCATATCTTCATAATACAAAGATTATAGACTTTTTCATTTTAAAGTTATCCTATAAGTGTATATAAATAATGTTAAAATTTAAAATAATTGAATAATTTTATCTTTTATTCTGAGATTAGCATTAATCAATATATCCCAAGTGTCACCAGGGTGCATCACAGTGTGTCTTGATCAAATGTGTCATAAGAGGTAGACCCCGACTGCAAAGAGTTTTAAAATTTATTTTTGTAAGTCAAAAAAGAAATATATAAACATGACATGCTTATCATTCTTATGATAGACACTTGGCTAATACATCCTAAATAAGTTTTGATTTATAAATCCTTTTATTGTCCTTGGGATTCAAGTGGCTGATTTATGAGCCAGTATGCTAAAATCCGTAATTTGATCAGACATAAATCTAGTCCCATGATTTCTGTTTTAACATGTGATTCATAAATTCTAGTCAATGTAAGCTTTTAGTTTTCTAAGTGCTCTCCATTTAGCACTGAATCTCATACATCTGTATTTTAAGATTTTGATGATTAAAAGTGAATATTATACATAACTCAGTTAAATAAAAAACAGCAGCTGAAGAGAATTTTTTCATATTCTAGTGGGTGGTTTAGTAGAATCAAGCTCTGGGCTCATTGATGATTTTGGAATGTTAAGGAATGGTAAAATGATACAATTTAAACTCTTCCTGATTGTATCTGCTGGACAGGACTGCTGTTTTAGAGACCCCTAACAGCCAGTCTTCTTTATCTAACAGTAATATAATTTTTAAAAAGTACAGTGGCTTCCCAAGGTAAATATTTCATTTCCCAGTCTTCATTGAAGCTATGTGTGACCATGTGACTAACTTTCAACCCATGATGTTTGGACAGAGGAGATTATGTCCAACTCTACATAAATGCAAAGGTAGTTCAAATCCAAATCAGGAGGGGAAGACCAAGCCCTTGACAGGAGGGTGCAATCGTTTGAGCCTTGGTGCACTTAAGCCTGGACAAAGAGATGAGGAAAAAAACATCGAGTGTTTTATTTTGTTTTTGTTTGTTTGTTTAGGTTTATGCCATAGGGCACATGAGCTAACCAGAAAGACAGAGAGAGGAAAAGTGAGAAATCACCATCCAATGGGAATGACCATACCACAATCCCTTCTCCTTCATTCTCCTTTTGGGATTTTGGGCACACATGCATATGTGCCCAGAGTGATTTTTTTCAAGCTGCCAGATTTGGGGCTCAAGAAGTGGTCAGCCATAGGGGACCAGCAGTTAGCATAATGGCTATGTCGCTGGACTCCCATGTAGTTGACTATGGTTCACGTCCTAGACCCAGTGGCTTAAAACTCATGCCGGGTGCGTGTGTGTGTGTGCCCAAGATCCTGAGAGGAGTACGGAGGAGAATGAGAAGGGATTGCGGCATGGCCATCCCCCCTGGGGGGTGATTTCTGGCTTTCTGTCTCTCTGTCTCTCTCTGTCTGGCGAGCACACGTGCTCTATAGCAAAAACCTCTCTCAAAAAAATAAAAGAAGTGGTCAGCCATGTTGGAGTCCAGCACCTTGACTACCACACCACCTACTGGTCCCTCTAGTATTTTAACACTTAAATTTAAATCTCTTTTATAGCAGAAAAACATTGTTTAGGTTTTCAACAAAATGTATTAAATACCCTATTATCAGGTACTCTGCTAATAATTATGGAAATAAAGGTAAATGTGTTTCATTCCTTGCCTTTGTTAAATTTATTTATATCTATTTCTTAATACACTAACATAGAGCTGTTTTAAATATTTTCATAATTATTTGCTGCAAGAATATAAAAATATGGGACCAGCAGATGGTATAATTGTTACATTACTGAACTCCCACTTAGTCGATTACAGTTTGAGTCCTGGACCCAGCAACTTAAACTTACACCAGGCATATGTGTGCGTGCATGCCCAAAATTCCAAGAGGAGAATGGAGGAGAAGGGGTTGCAATATGGCCATCCCTCTTAGGGGGTGATTTCTCACTTTCTGTCTCCCTGAACCTCTCTGTCGCTCCAGCGAGTGCATGCACCTCATGGCAAAAATCTCAAAAAAAAAAAAAAAGAATATAAAAATATAATTGATGTTTATTGATTGTGTACACTACCACCTTGCTAAATTCAACTTATTATTCTAACAATATTTTATACATTTGCTAGAATAGTCTGTAAAAGAAATATGTGCTGTTTGCAAATGGAGTTTTACTTCTTTCTGATGTGTATGCCTTTTTATTCATTTTCTTACATTATTTCCCTGGAAATGTTGAATAGAAGTTGTATGAGAAGACATCTTTGCTTTGTTGTTAACTTGGGAGAATTAAGTTTAATATAATTTTTTTCATTGATCCTCTTTTACAGATTGAGGAAATTCCTTCTTGTTCCTAATTTGTTGAGAATTTTATAATGACTGAGATTGAAATTCATCAAATGCTTTTTCCATATACTGAAATAACAGCATGTTTAGTTCTCTTGTAAGGTGGATTATGTTCATTGTTTTTCAAAATTTGACACCAACCTTGTTTTCCTCATCTCTCTCTCTCTCTCTCTCTCTCTCTCTCTCTCACACACACACACACACACACACACCTGCCTTTCAAAGCTGCTTAAACCGCATGGTTTAATAGCATGTCACTCCAGTCTTTAAGTGAGATTTTGTATTCAGAGTGCATCAACATGAATTTTTATATTCAAAGTACCTCTCGTGTAGACAGCAAATAGTTTTGCACTTTTCAAATTATTCTGACAATCTCTGCCTATTAATTGGAATACTTCTTTCCCAATTCATGTGATTATTGATGTGATTGGATTTAGGATTTAATTGTATTTCCAAGTTTTTCCTCTATTTGTACTACATAAAATACCTTAGTTTTTTGAGTCTGTAAAATGTGGTAAATTTTACCCATTCTTTTTTCAAATGTTGGATTCTATATGATCATATAATCTTCTTCAAAAATCCCACATATATTTGGCCTTTTGATGTAGTCCCACAAATCGAGGAAACTCATTTTTTTCCCTATCTTTGTGTTCTCTCTTATTCAGATTCAGTAACTTTGAGAAGACTTCAAATCAGGGACTCTTTTTCCATCTCCAATATGCTGTTAAGCCCATCCAATTAATTTTTTTCTGTTTCAGATATTTTATATTTCATTGCTAAAATTTCCATTTGGTTCTTTTTTATAGTAACCACCTCTCTGCTCAGTTCCTGTTTATTCATTTATCACAAATGTATTTTCCTCTGTATCCTTGAACATAACTATAATAGCTGCCTTAAAGCATCTGGGTCATTTTAGGATTGGTTCTAATTCTAACATTTGGGTTATCTTGGGATTGACTCTTTAACTTTTTTTTTGATTATCCATGGAAGTGTATATCACATATGAGAGAAAGGAACACACTTAGCATGATCTTGTCATGTGACAATCTCCTTCCCTCTACCCTCCAGCTTGTCAAGATCTTAACATGCATATATGCACCCAGCATGTTTCAGGTCAACCAGTCCAGAAATCTGAACTTATAAACATGTGGCTTCCAAAACTGCAGTTCAGTACGCTGACAATGTGCCATGAGGATCAGCCACTATTGGTTTCTTTAATTGTGTTTCCTCTTGATTACGTAGCTGGTCCTTTCAGATTATATCCTGAATATTTTTTTTAAAAAATATATGGTACAGATTGGATTCTGTAATTTCTCTAAGTGTTGATTTTTTGGTTAGTTTTTATCAAGTAGTTAAATGGACAGGACTCAAATCCTACATTGGGTGGTTTTTAAAACCTCAGAAAAGAAGTTTGGTTCTTTTTATTGATTAATTTGTTTGTTTATAGGTTTTGGCCATAGTGTGTGTCTGCTCACCAGAAAGAAGCAGAGAGAAGGAAAGAGAGAAATCACCCCCCTGGAGGATGGCACACCACAATCCCTTCTCCTCCATTCTTCCTCTTAAGATTTTTGTGCACACATGCACACGTACATGGCATGAGTTTCAAGCTATCAGGACCCAGATTCAAATCATGGTTGGCCATGTGGGAGTCCAGTACCTTAATCGCTATGCAACTTATTGACACAATCTGTTCAGTTCTTTTATGCTTACATGGGTTACTGGAGTTTATCCCATGCATGCATACCTCAAAGATCATGCTAAGATTTTTTTCCTGTAATCTATGAGTAAAAGTTGATGCCTGCACCTTCTGTAGTTTCTCTTATTTCTTATATTCCCTTTCAATTTCTACCTGCTTTGGTAGCCCTAGATTCTGTTGCTTGGTTCTTAAAGCCAGTGCATCGCAGGGTTTCTGCCTAAGACTTAGCTGACTTGCTTGTCCTGACTGGGGAAGAGCCTTAAAAAGAAAACTTTATTGATGGTGGGCCAGACAGGAGGGTGGTGGTAATGATGCTTGATTCTACATGGCCAACTGGGCAGTTCAAGTCCCAGACCCGTTAGCATGAGAAACGTGCCAAGCATGTGAGCATGCATGCATGTTTAAAATCCATAAAGAAGGAAAAGACAGGAGAAGATATTGTGGTGTGACCATTGCCCAAATGGGATGTTTTCTCACTTGGCCTTTCTCTGGCTTTCTCTTTGTGTGTGTATCTCTCTCTCTGTTTCTAGAGAGTGCACATTCTCTGTGGCAAAACAAACCAAAACAAAAACCCTTATCAATGGTAAACTCACTTCCATTTTCTTCTTCCCAGTTTTGACTCACTTCCAATTTATGCCGACTTTTTACTTTCTCTCCAGTGACTTCATGGAGTTGTTTTCGCGTTTTGTCAAGAGTTTATAGTTGCTATCTATGGTAGAGTTATACCAATAGGAGCTGCTCCACTTTTGTTCTTGTAGAAGAAATTGCCCTCATTGTCAGTCATTGCCTTTGAAGAACTCATAGAATAATGCCCTAAGTAGATATGCTAAAAACGTAGAGAGAGATTTAGGAAAGTTCTTTTAAGACATGATTTCCTTAAAATACAAAATAGTTGTCTTCTTTAAAGCAGCAATGCATGTCAACCTTGTTTTTCCATTTATTTTTATATTAAATCAAAAAGAAGGAGATATGCTATTAGATGTGGAAAAAAAGATGAGAATGTCAGACATAACAAAATACTGTTTATGAATGCATCAAAGCTTCTTTTAAATAACATAGGTGGAATGCAAATGTGTAGCTGTACTTTCTCCTGACTCTTACAGAGCAATGACAGTAAAGGCATTAAAAAAAAATTAAAGGACAAAAAAAGGCAGTAGACAACAGAATTAGTACTTTGAAACCTGGGAAATACTTTAAACACTGAGGACTGCTTTAGACTAGAAAATGCACAGATCTGAGTATGTTAAGACAGAAGGCAAAAAAGCAACAGAAGTCCCTCAGGGACTGGCAACAGACAACTGGGACTTTAGATAGGTATGCAACAACAACAACAACAACAACAACAACAACAAAAAAAAAGAGAGAGAGAGACAGAGAGAGAGAGAAAGAAAAAAATAGGAAATTGAGACTTGAAAGCTAGAGAATGGATTGAACATCTTTAAAAGGAAAGTTATGAGTTTTCATATTCCCTCTCCAACCCTACTGCATCAAGAGAAAACCTAGGGTCTATTTTTTGGAGAAGTTTTAGCAGATGGCCTATGAATTTGGAGATAGCAAGTATGTTTGAAGTTGGAGGGTGAGTTACTGTGCTGATCAAAGGGATTATGGGAAAATCTTTCTCTCTGCATGGCTTGTGAAAGGCTAGAAGCTGGGCTTACATACTTAAGGTTGAAGATTGGTGAACTGCTTTCTGGAGAAATCAGTTCATGCAGATGTCGAATCCTGCCTTACATTTTAACTAATTTCTGAACTTATTTTGGTCATGTCTGAGTGTTAGTGACAGGTCATTGTAGTGTAGTCAGTATCTATGACTGTGACCTATAGGAATTGCAGTTCTTTTCTTTTCATATTGGTCATTGCCTATATCTCAAAACAGTATTTACACTCATTATTTCAAAATTATATCAATTATTAGACAAAAATGTAGAGTTTACTATATGATGTATTACTAAAAAGTATATATTACAGTATCACAAATTTAATTTTTAATCTTTTAATAGCTGGATTATTATATTTGGTTCCTTGCCTTTAAAGACACTGTTCTGAAACAGAATCCATAGACTTCACCAGACTGTCATGGCACAAAAAAGTTTTAAGAACATCTGCACTGTGAATATAGACACTTGGAGATTTCCTGTCAAAACAATGATCCCATAATAGCAAACCTAAAATAAAATTCACAAATAGGTAAGCCAAATTAATGCTTCCACATTAGGTTCTTTTGAGCCAGCTAAAAAAGACCTATCATTTGACAAAAGCTTCTCCCATGAAAGGTAGAGACAGAATAAAACAAATTATTAAAAGAATCAAATAAGAAACAGAGAGAAAAAATAAGTGGTATAAAGATACACTAAGGAGTCCACATTATAATTAACATCCTAAGAGAAACAAAAGAGTACATCACATCCATAAAACAAGACCAGCATACTACATATAATAGAACAAAAAGGAACTTCAAGGAATTATTATAGCATCAATGGAAAATCCAGCATACAATTTGAAAACATTAAAGAAAATATTACTCTCTCTTCTTCCATTAAGTAGAAGAAAAAGTCAAAGATGGAAATGGTATTTTATCCACTGTATCTGTTCTCCACTTAGTAAAGCATTGTGCCTATTAGTAAACACCCCCTGACGTCCACTTCTGCACATTATCACTCCCCTGCAATGCTGCCTTCCATGCCGATTTAATACATTACAGCTGGAAGTAAGGGGAAGTTAGAAATGAGCTGACTGCAGAAAAGACACCAGTAATTTACTCTTTCCATTGACAGCAATATCTGATAAAGGACGATTCATCTCTGTGGTGATCACTACTATTGCTCACTGCCTTAGTCTCTTCCAACTGCTGTAACAAACTATCATAGATGAAGTAGCTCATAAACAACAGAAATTTATTTCTCACAGTTCTAGAAGCTGAAAAATTCAAGGTCAAGGTATTGGCAGACTCTACACCTGAGAAAATCTCCACTTCCTTATAAGTGGAACCTTCTCTCTAAGTCCTCACATGGTGGAAGAGGTGATCTCTGGAAGCTCTTTTATAAGGGCACTAATTCCATTCTTGCAGGCTTTGCCTGTATGACCTAGTCACCTCTCAAACAGTCCCATCTCTTATTACTATCACATTGATGATTAGCTTGCTGGACATAAACATCCAGATGATAGCCCTCACCAAATATTTCTAGCTTTCTAATCACCAGCATCATGGGAGGACTGTACCATCTTGCTGTAGTTTGAGGTTAAGCATTGTATTAGACTTGGTTTCACCAATGAGACATGCAACACTTTTTGAAAGAAGTTTTCAGAGCTGGTTCACTCTTTCACATGTGCAGTTCTCTGTCACAGTGAAGCCTCTGCCAGCCTGAATCCCTGAATACTGATAAAGAACAAAAGCCTCTCTCTGTTCACTCCAGTTGGACATAAAGCTTGAACAACAGATAAATCTTTCTTGGACCAAGTACTGAGCCTTGAGCATGTGTGTGTGGTAATAAAAATCAGAATCTCTATCATCTCCTTCCCTGTATCTATCTGTTATGAGATTTGCAAACCCTGTGTGTGGTAATAAAAATCAGAATCTCTATCCTCACCTTCCCTGTATCTCTGTTATGAGATTTGCAAACCAAAAGGGATTGCTACACAAAAGAACAAAATAGAGAAAGCAGACTTGAACCCCATAATGTCTGAGCCTCGACCTTTTGTATGAGTTGCTTAGACAACAGTGGTTTGAGTCAAATGCTACATAGATCCATACCCTTTCCTCTAATAAACTCTTCCCTAGACCTTCTCTTATAACTTCAGTTAGTTAACTGACCCTCTACAGTCACAACTCTCCTCCAATATCATTTGCGTAGGAAACATGTGCAGCCACAGACCAAGTAAGGTTCCTTGCTTAATGCCCCTACATCTACACTGCTCCTTCCTTCACAGAACTTACCAGGAGCTGCAATTGTGCGTTATTAGCTCTTTCCTTTGATTGGAATCTCTCTGAGTGCAGGATCTCTCTCTGGGCCTGGCACACAGCAGGTGTTCAATAAACATGTATTGAACGAATAAACAAGTGAAGGCAGCATCAAGAAAGTTGAGAAGGCCCAACTTCCATAGCATAGTCAATATAATATGAAGTGCAGTGTTGAAAGTCACATGGCCAACCATGTGGATCCCTGACCTAGATGACGTGAAACATGTTGAGTGCATGCGTGTGCCTAAGACCCTGACCAACTATAGGGCTGGAAGGAGGAGAGCTCAACACAACAAGACCATGAATAAAAAGAAATAATAAGGTTTTTTTACATTCTTTTTTTTAGAGGTTTTGCTATAGGGTGTGTGGGCTCACAAGAAAGACAGAGAGACAGAGACAGAAAGCGAGAAATCACCCCCTCCCCAGGGGGGATGGTCATGCCACAATCCCTTCTTCTCCATTCTCCTCTCGGGATCTTAGGCACGCACGCACACGTGCCTGGCGTGAGTTTAAGCCACTGGATCTGGGACTCAAACTGCAGTTGACCACATGGGAGTCCAGGGACATAGCCATTATGCCAACTGCTGGTTCCCAGTAATAAGTTTTTTACAAAGCTGAGAATGTCTAGAGAATATAGAAGTGATTTGGGAATGCAGAAATAAAGATCAAGGCACAGATTAAAGCAGACTCAGTTAAAGGACTGTGACATTATTGGTGCCCAGGTAACATCAAGAAGCATATGCATTTTCATTCCAGTGTCTCAAGGCTGCTAGTGTTATAAAAATAGTGAATAGAAATCAAAGAGAAAAGTTATCATTTTCTTTCTACCTAAGTGTTGAATTTTAAAAGCCAAGCTTCAGGCCCTTTATACATTAGAGTGACTCTTGCTACACTTTTCTAAAACTAAAAACCTCTGAAGTATGGAAGAAATGTGTTTAAAGTGTACTAAGGTGACTTGCTTATACCTTCCAAAAAAAGTCTTCAGTTCCTGCCATATCTGATTTTGAAATGTTTTCATTTGACTTCGCCTTCCCACACTATTTTTTAATTCACACAGACTATACATGCACTCATTTATTAAAAGCATAATAAAGCATCTCAGGAAGGAATGGGATTTAATACCTATGTTGCCTGCCCTCTTTCACTCTTCTCAGAGATGACCTACAGACCATGATCTCTCCTGGACAGGGAAGTTACAATCATCCTCCTGTGGAAGTGCCTCAGAATCCACCCCACTCATGAGCCTAATGAGGAACTGAGATAGATCTTGTAGGGTGGAGGTTTGAGAACAGCCACTGACCACAGCAGCGCCACGGGCAAGGAAAAGCATGCTCAGAATACATTGGCTATAGGGTGAGGGGAAGAGAGTCAAGGGGAAAAGAGAGAAGCAAATTATTATTTTTTTTTTTGAGAGATTTTCGTTACAGGGCGCGTGCGCTCACCAGACAAAGAGAGACATAAAGACAGAAAGTGAGAAATCACCCCCCAGGGGGGATGGTCACACCGCAATCCCTTCTCCTCCATTCTCCTCTCGGGATCTTGGGCACGCACGGACACGCGCCCAGAGTGAGTTTTAAGCCACCAGGTCTGGGACGCGAACCGCGGTCGACTACGTGGGAGTCCAGCGACATAGCCATTACGCTAACTGCTGGTTCCCAGAAGAAAATTATTTAAGGGACATGAAAATGAAAAATTATCTGTTGATGATCATGTGTATGATAATATCTTTGACTGGACTAATATACAGTGTACTCATTCTGGGAAATTCATTTTGCATGTTGTAATGATATATAGTGATTTAATGTATTAAAAATTAAAAAGGTGGAAAAAAGAATACATTGGATGTAAAACAAACAGAATTAAAGAGCCTAAAACTTTCATTGTTATACAACCTGATTTAGAACACATTGACTCAAATCCACAGCCAGGGACTTCGTGCTGGGAGCACTTCACATGCCTTCCTCCTTCTACCCAAATGAGAAGAAAGGGCAAATTTCAGTAGTGCAGTTCTTTATAATAGAAAATTATTCTGAACTCAGTCTCTTCCATTTCTCCCTTTATAATTTCTCCCTCCCCTCAATTTTAACAAAGAGACCTCTTAGACTGGCTTCTTCTTTTATTTTTAATTATTTTTTTTAATTCATGATTGAGTGCAACATGCACAAGAGAGAAAAAATATGCTTGACAAGGCTTAGTCATAACATGAGCCCTTTCCTACACTCCTCCAGGCTGCCAGAATCCTGGGCACATGTGTGTGTCTGACACATTTACAGGCTGAGTGGGTCAGGGTGTTGAACTAAAGTTGGCATGTGTGCTACCAGCCATGCCACTGGCTTATTTTTATCCAGTTAGGCCAAGTTGACTGTGTCACCTTGATCTAACAGCTGTAATATTGTAGTGAGAGATGAATTTCCAGTGACGTATGGGAAAGAAATGAATGCACAAATCAATTAATAATAACATAAAAGTTTTAGGTCGGATATATTTCCATCACAGCCATTCTCTGAAGTAAGAATAGTTTTATTTGCCCTGCAAGTGCAAGTAGTAAAATTAATTATAAAAGACCTATGCAAATAACTATTATGCTATCCATAATATAATATATAATATATATAATACATATTATACTGTATCTGTCAGTCCCAGCACAAAACAAATAGCATGGTGGAAATTTGAATGGAAATTAAAGAGCACTTAACAAAGACCTTTTACAAGGACTGGAGAAACCCAGAGATGGTGCGGTATTCTAGGCTATCAACAGTAGAAAGTCTTGGTCATCCTTAAGCCTGAAAGAGGAAAAGGGAGGGAGCAGTTACAAAATTCAGAGTATGAAAAGTAAGTATGAAAAAGGCCACCCCTGAAAGCCATGGCTGTAGAGCCAGGAGGCTAGTAAGGTACCATCTCTATTCTCATAGAGTTGTAGTGAAGAAAATGGGTAAATACATCAAAGAGACTACATGACAATGTTAGTGAAACATTAACAAGGTATTTTTGCAAGATCATTGTTTTGAGATTCTAGTTGACCAATTGCTTAAACTGAATTGAAATGCATACTGACACGGCACCAGAAATAGTAGTGAATGACAGGCCATGTGTGCTTTGCAGTTGCACTGTTATTAAATTTCATGTTATTTGAACCAATCCTAAATACATCCGAGTCCTAAATTCTTAACAAAAGCTTCTAGGCCTTTTGTCATAAAAGAAGAAGTGGCTTTGGCTGGTTCTTAGATAAACTAGTGTTTGAATATTCTGTCTCTTCAGGACTAATATCAAATATTAAACACAAAGCACATACACAGATACCACCACCACTCCCTTGGGCAATAACAATCGCAATTGCAGCAACTCACTTTGATGGTTAATTTTATGTGTCAGTTTGACTATGTTAAAAAGATGCTCAAATAGCTGGTGAAACGTAATTTCTGGGCATCTCTGGGAGGGTGTTTCCAGAAAAGATTAGCGTTTGAATCTGTACACTAAGTAGAGCTTACCCTTTGCAATGTGGCTGGCATCATCCAGTCCACTGAGGGCCCAGCTAGAACGCAAAGCAGAGGAAGTGCAAATTCTTGCTCCCTGTTTGAGCTGGGCATTCATCTTCCCCTACCAAGAATTCAGTCTCCTAGTTCTTGAGCCTTAGAACTCAGACTAAATTACATGTCTAGATTTCCTAGCTCTTCTGTTTGCAAATGGTAGATTGTGGAACTTCTTGGCCTATGTAGTCCTATGTGCTAATTCCTAATAAGTGAGCGTGTGTGTGTGTGTGTGTGCGTATGTATGTATGTGAATATATGTAGTGTATATATAATAAGTACATATATAGAACATATGTTCTCTGGAGAACTGAGACTAATACACTCAATGATATTTTTTCAGCTTTTGAATGTGTTGCCTATAATATGGCCACAATAATATGACACTCGATTTCTAGATTCCAGGAGAATATCTCCAATAACAAAGTGATTTTGTTATTGGCAAAACAGTTATTCAGGGTTGCTCATGACAGATTGAATTCCATACGCAGTTTCTCAACTTGGATGACTTTCATAACATACAAATACAAGCAAACTAACAGACAGATCTACACTTCATTGTGTGCCCCAAACCATATAGCAGGGGTTTCCTCTCTGGGAATAATCATTATGGTCCAGCCTTCCTGATTACTGAGCAAGTTGCAGAGGGTGGAGAGTGAATGGCAGGCTGGAAAAATGGTTCATTTATCATTGTTCTAGAGTTCCTTACCAATACTTAAGTATATCAATATATGTCAGGATTCTTATTGATGAATACTAATATTTCAGAACAGTTCATCATTTTTACTAGAAAAGATGGGATGGGTCACAATACCATAAAATCATCAAGGAGCTTTCAAATATCAACTCTTCCTTGTTACCAGAGGTCTAATGCTCTTTAACCTCCCCACATACACATCTACCCTTTACTCATTCTGGCAGACAACTAAGTGCTTGATAAGGAAACATCTACTAGCCCTGAACCACAGTGACCTCTGCCAAAAGCAACACTGCCTATAGTTGATCATTTTAAATGAACTGAAATAGAGACGGATGATATTCCCCTGGCTGTTGCAAGCTGTGTTTCTCTGTGCCTTCAGGATCTGTGTTATGTGTGCCTTACTAACCATCCATCCAGTCTCCTCATCTGCAACAGGGCACATATCACGTTAATAGCTACTGCTGAAGCCAGCAAGCATCCTTGTAGAGATTTAATCCATTTTAGGCAAAGCTGAGAGCAATCATTTGTATTTAAAACTTAAATAAAAATTGTGGTTACTGGTTTTCTTCATAAACTGTCTGCTTTACAAGTGTAATGCATGGCATTCATTGAATAAATATGTGACTCCATTTTTAAAAGGCAGCGTATGTCCAGTTTATCAGGAACTCCATTATTTTATAAAACTCTATGTATATTTCTTTAAAAAGATGCAAAAGGAATATCTGTAAGATTATCTGATGTGGGGCCCGCAGGGAGCCAGGTGGTTAAGGAAGTTAGATCCCACATGGCTGTGTGGTTCATGTACTGGGCCAAGTGGCTTGAAAAAAAAAAAAAAGATTATCTGCTATGACAAATATAGAATGGACTTTGGGCTAGACACAATTCTATGCAAAGTGAGCTTAGTCAAGTTACCCATGGGGCCTTATTCTCTTTAAATGTTAGGTAGTAGTGAAAATACAAATCTACTGGATTGTTGTGAGTAATAAGTACTTTCTGTCAAGTACCTGTGTAAGTGCCATGGAGAGGAAGGGCTCAGTAATTACTTTAATCTCACCTTTGACCTTTTGTTTGCTCTTTATAGTTGGCTATGCTTGTGTGAAATAGATAACAAACCAACAAAATTTTGTAATGAGAGCCTGCCTGCCCCAGAAAAACCTTCGTTGAAAAAGCTCATGAGATTTATTTCAGTGTTGCTTTTTCTTTCTCATAGTCTTCCCTGAGAGCCTCATATAATCAGTAGTGAAGCTTTTCAATAACAATAGGTCAAATTGATTTCTTTTCTATTTTTTTTTTAATTATAGAAACAGATTACTAGAAAAGATGAGATGGGTCACAATACCATAAAATCATCAGGGAGCTTTCAAACATCAGCTCTTCCTTGTTACCAGAGGTCTAATGCTCTTTAAATAGATTCTTATGCAAGAATCTATATAAGAATCACATGTACAAAGCACCCAAATTACTGATAAGGTAAACCTCTGGGAAAATAGAACAGAAAGCAGGAAAAATGATTACCTCTTGTTCTTTTTTGTTAAGTTTTTGCCATAGAGTATGTGCATTCACCAGAAAGAGATAGAGGAAAAGTGAAAAATAACCCAAGGAGGTTGGCCACACCTCAATCCCCTCTCCTCCACTATTCTCTCAGGATTTGGGGATACATGCATACATGCACATACATGAACCTGGTGTGATCTTCAAGCCACTGGGCCCAAGACTCCAAACGTGGTTAGCCTTGTGGGAGGCCAGTGCCTTAGCCACCATGCCACCCGCTAGCCCCTTATTCTTGTTCTTAATTATGTCCACATATGTGGTCATTTTTTAAGCAGAGTGTCTATTCCTTTGCTATGGTTTTTTGTTTTTGGTAAATGTGGAAATTAGGCTTTTCAGTCCACCTTTGACTTCCTGGTAAGGACTCTGGAGAAAGCTAAAAAGAATAATGGCACCTCAATTTACACAAGCCCAGGACTTCAGATTCATCATACCCACATGCTGTACAAATAAATGTCTTTTTTGCAAAACAACCTCTCTTCCATTTTCTTTCTTCATTTTACCTTTGTTCTACTAACCACTTCAAAATTAGATGTCCTCTTTTGAGTATTTCCCAGGGGTCTTCAAAAAGTTTATAGAACATGCATATTTAAAAAAACAAAACCTATGCATGGATTACACGATTTTTTCCATCAAGAAACTCATACCTAATTGCATATTTCTATGAACTTTTTGAAGTCCCTTCATAAATAGTGTTATCATCCCTACAGATTGAAATGAATCTTATATTTTACTTTCACTTTACTCCCAAATTTTTTCCAAATTGCATTAACAAATTTCTATAGAATATCATGTAACAAAAATTTTTCAAACTCTTTTAAATCAATCCTTTTGAGCTAAAAGCAGAACATTAGTTATTGGATATGGCAACATTTTGGGCCAGCAGGTAGCATGGTGATTAAGGCTCTGGACTCCCACATAGTCAACCATGGACCCAGTGACTTGAAACTCATACCTGATGTGGGTTTCCAAAATCCCAAGAGGAGAGTGGAGGAGGAGGGATTGCAGCTTGTCCATCTTACTGGCAGTGATTTCTCACTTTCCCTCTTTCTGTCCCTACCTCTCTCCAGAGGGCACATACACCCTATGGAAAATACCTAAAAATAATAATAATAATAATATTTTGGCATAAACTAAATATTTCCATTTTGTTCTGCCAGAATAGCTCTACTGTAATGGCATTTCTTCTTTTATTTTTTTTCTTATTTCTTTCTTATTAGTGGACAGATGACCAAATTTCTACCAGAATGTGTTCAGATTTTTATTCACTCTGTGATTTATTTCCTTTACGTTTTGCTTTTAGAATTTGTATAGTTTGTTTCTTAAAGTTTCTCTGATGTTTTTATAAAACAATTGCCATGAACTTTTAAAAAGAAAAGTAATAATGATGTCTCAACCCTCATTATTTCTGACTTTGAAGAATATTATATTTCTAGAGATCCAGTAGCTGAACAGACCCCTGACTGCTGAGCTGTTATATTATTTGAAAAAAATATTCACCGGTGGCTTGTAAAAGATCCCGTTACCTCAAACCTGAATTTAGCTTTGAATTTGAAACAGTTCACTTTATAAAATAGTAGTGTCTGGAGAAGCTTAGCTTTCTTTATATATGATTTATGTAGTCATTTCATGCAAAATAAATGTACGAAAGTAACAATGACGTGAAGTCTATTCATGCCAATACAGGCCATTTTTCCTTGGTGGTGAAAACAGCTCTATTCTTCAATAATTGCCCGTATAGTGAGACATTTTGAAATTCGGGAAAAATACAAAAAGCCACCTATTACACCTCTTTTTTTTTTTTTTTTTGACTTGGCTTTCTAACATGTGAGATCTGTACAACATTCATTGAGCAAAAATAAATGTGGTTTTACATTATTTGATTCTGCAAAATGGATTATTTAAATAATTAAGTATATCAAGCTTACACAACTTATGCCTGCCCCTCCCCCCCAAAAAAAAGAAAAAGAAAGAAAACCATAATACTGTAGATATTATGCTTGGTTAATTCCAATTTCAAATCCTAGTTTATTGATAAGACTACTGATTTGGGTAATATTTTGGCCTATAGAGAAAGAAAAGAAGAAAACTGGCTTCAGGCTTTTGCTATGGCTCTAATTTACTCCAAATGTCCGAATGTCCAAATGCCCTTTGTATGTTTCCTGTGCGGATCGGTTAGTGAGGGCCTCCATTACTTGACTTCTGATCACTCATGTTATAAACACACTCCTATATTTGGAGGGGAAATAATGTGAGAGTCCATGGCCTCTTCAACTTTGGGGTCAACCTACTGTATTTTCTAATTCATTTCAAGTGACTGAATGAAAGTCTTGGCTTCTTTTACAGAAGGAACAGAATGTCTTTTCCTAGGCAATTTTGAGAATTAACAAGAACAAAGGATTTGGAGGAAACTTGTGTTCCTAAGTTGATCCCTCTATTTAAAATACTTTCACTGTTTTTATTTTCTTTGGGACCCAGAATCCTACATAAGGATCAGAATTATTATACAACTTTAAGATTAAAAAAAAAAAGTTTAAAAACCAAGAGTTAAAAAGATGAAAAGACTCGCATAGTTTTCACACAATCATTAGCTAACAAATGGTTGATGTGAGATTGAAACTTTGGTTTTCTTAATCTTATGCCAGGATAGCAAAGCAAAAAGACGTGTTCTTGGAATCCTTTAGTTGGCATTGGAATTCTTAGTTTTCATTTGAAAAAATTTTTATAAGTACAGTTGAGGACTAATCAAATCAGATAATTCACATGACCATCATGGTCCTAACATGGAAGTAACTTCTACCTTATGAGTAAGAGGTTTAAAGTGTAACTTTTGTGAAACAATTTATTAGTAAATAACTATCATAGTGAATGTTTAGCAAGAAAAAAAAATCTCTTCAACCAATGGATTAGCAGAAAAAAGTGATTTCTATAGGTAATTACTGTATAGGTTCATAGCCTAGCACACCTTCCGGTGAGTGGATTCTCATGTGACGGAGCCGGCTCCCTGGTAGAGGAGTAATGTGCTACTCATGAGAACTCAGGCCGGAGTAATGTGCTACTCATGAAAACTCAGGCCCCACACAGCAATCATGGTGTTCAGGACTTAGAGGAGTAATGTGCTACTCATGAGAACTCAAGCCCCACACGGCAATCATGGTGTTCAGGACCCTGGTCTGATTAGTCTGAACCTACTAGGGACATGTGCATGTGTCCAAAACCCAATGGGCAGGAAAACTGGAGGAAGAGGATTGTGGTGTGACCAGATACTGTGGAGGGTACTTCTCTCACCATCTGTCTCTCATTCCTATGTGTATATACATGTACTCTATCATAAATAAATAAAAAATAAATAGTGGACCTTCAAGTAACAGATGAATTTCCATTTAACATAAATTTACTTGTTAAATACCCCATACAGACCTTGAAATAACATCTTGATAATTGCAAAGTTGAAGAGCTCAGTAATAAGATAAATAACTCCACTGGGGGAAAAAAAAAAGACATAGAAATACATAGTTGTTAGTGCTGAAGCCTCTGGGGAGGAGAGCGACAGCTGAAAGTTAGACTCTAAAGCCCTACACCCTGGTTGGGGAGCCCATGTGGTTCAAAGCTGGTATCAGATTCACTGCTTGAACCTACAGGCTATCATGGGGTTGTATCAGAGGCTGAAATAGCTGCAGTGACATAATATGACAGAGCCATTGAAAATCAGTTCAAATTCATTTTTTTAAAGCGTCTCAAAGACATGAATGAAGAAGTCTATTAAATTGAAAGCACAATAAATAAACATTTAAAGTTTTTTTTCTACATTATGAAGTGTACCATTATTTTTTGCTCTGCTAGTTTTTCCTTTTTTTCTTTTACATTCTTTCATATATATTTAAAATAGGAGATGTCTGTTCTTTTCATTCAGTTGTGGTATGCTATTCCACATCCACAACTCGTTTGCCCTATCTACCTGCATTCCTGTGTCTAATAAACACTTTTTTCCAAAATATTTTTTTAAAGTAGAATAGGATAGAATAGGAAAAAGATGAAGGAGAAATTAGAATTTTTTAAAGTAAAGGAAATGTGGCATTGAGTTTTTTTACAGTGTTTTATAGAATAAGATGTTTAGAGAGATTTCATAAGTTGGAAGATGATCCTGGGGAATTTATACAGCTCATCAGAAAGGGGAAAATGACAGAGAGAAGGCTGTAAAATTTCCAAGCTGGTGATCTATTGCTTCTTAACTCCATACTCACCTTTAAGTTTATGCTCTGTGAAAATAGAATTTCTTAAAGTATTTCTCTTACACAATGAGACGATGCTAAACTCTTCATTGAAGGAGCTAACGGTACAGGTGTCTTCAAAAGTTCACACACACACACACACAAAGGTACAAGTTTGAGTGCTAATTTTTTTTTTAATCCACGTGTAGGTTTTTCATAATATGCATGTTCCATGAACATTTTAGAGGTCCTTGTACATGGGACAGAGGAGGTGAGGGTATCAGTCTATAGTCTTGACCTGAAATCGTTTCCCAGATTCTGTAACCATGAAACCCTGGACCCCAAAGTCTTTCTGCCTACATCAAAGACTCCTGCCCACACAGGTGCTAAGATTTCTTCCTGGTAGATGGTTAGGCTTCCACCGAGCTCCACTCCCTCTACTCAGCAGCACCCAGGTGATTCTGCTGAGCTCCAATTCCTCTGCAGACCCTGGTGCTTGTGATACAGATGGTTCCCACCCTCTCTGCTTGCCCACTGGTTGCT
>NW_006160069.1:2219320-2254245 GCF_000334495.1 Tupaia belangeri chinensis | reverse complement strand
CTCTTGCCCTCCTCACTAGAGGCTTGCCCTCTGCTTGCCCTGTGACTGCAGACCACTTCTGGAATAACCAGCAAACTTCTCTGCTACGTGGGGACTGAACCACACCTTCTCCAGCACCTGAAGACTTTCCAGTCTGTTTTCTCTTAGGTATCATCCTCAGTCCTCTGGTACTATGTAGAATTTCTTTATGTCTTAGAGTTTATTCTTTTATCAGATTCAGTGATTATTTATCTAATTCTTTATATGTAAACTTGCCCTGTTTACATTTCTATGTAGTTTCTGTCTCTTGATATAACCTCTGCATTGTTTGGAAGATAGATGGAAGTAGGAATTGATTTTAGAATTTCTTATGCCACCCTACATGTTAAACCCACGAAAATAATAAAAAAGAGAATATATTATTTTTGAACTAGCACCAAGAAAAAGGGAATAAGTTTATAATCAAACCAGTATAAGATGAAAATAAAATCAAAGGGAAATCATAATTTAAAACACACACACACGTGCACAATCCAAAATTATTATATTGACAATAGAATTAAAGCAATGAACTCAGATATTAAAAGACAGAGGTGTCTAGGATAAATTTTTTTGTTGTTTAATCCAACTATTGAATTTTTTATGAAAGAAAATGACACAAAAAATTTTGAGAATATAGGAATGAAAAAGATATGCCATGCAAATAACAATCAAAGAAAACTTGGCATTGCACAATCAGACCCCCTTCCCCCCAAAAAACCCTGCCAGTTCATTTATCATAATGAAAATACACAATCTTAACCTTGTGTAAGCAACAACATAACTTTAAATTACGTAAAGGAAAAGGTAACAATAAAGAGAAATTGATAAATGACTTATGATGATGATGGAAGATGTTAACACACTTTTCTCAGAAACTAATAGACCTTTGAGACAAATGTAACCATTCTTCACTTAATGACCTACTTGTTTAATGACTGCTTGGACTTAAGAACCAGTTCTCTAGCACAGGGAATCCCCGTTTTTGTCTCTTCCCACTATCAGTTAATATTCACTACACAAAGTGCATTCACACAAACTACATATTTTGTTTATAAATGCGTACTTCATTGTGAACCCATCGTAGTAGTCACAATAAATAAAAACTGATTACACTAGATTTAGATGATTGCATCGTGCCATATTTTTTCTGCCACTTACCTAATGTTTGCTTTTTGTGTGAATAGAATTACTTTATTCTTGTGTGCTGTCACATGATATCTATGGAAAAATTCATAAACTGTGGTGCCATAACACACCAAAAGACATCCACCTTTAAGCTCCTCACTTATAGACCAATTCACTTACCAACCTAGGCACAGGAGCAGAGTTTGGTTATGTGAGGAGTGCCTGTCAGGAGTGAGAACATCGGAAAGCTATACTGATTAAGTCAGTTAAACTCTGCACCAAAACCAAAAGCCTTGCGTTTCTTTCCAGAACATATGGATACTGACAAAGTATGACTAGAGAAAATGTAAAAGAATACCAAGAAATTGTATCATAAACATCCAAGGTACAAGTAAATGCCTAACACATAAAGATAGTTAACAAAAATCTTAATGGAAATTACAAAATGATTTGAGCTCAATAGCTTTAAAAGCACTATGCAGTTTTCTGAAATGAGAATTAAACTACTTAGAATGGAATGTGCAATCTCAAAAAGATTGAAAAATAATTAAATTAAACATTTGGCTAAAGAAACCTGAAACAGCAGTAGCGTTCCAAAGAAAGTAGAGGAAGGAAAGAATAAAAACATCTTTGCATCATGAATAGGAACATAAACCAGTGAAACCACTGACACATAGTGAAGACGTCATTTTAGAGATGTTCGTTTGGAGTTTATTAGTTGTGAGAAGGAAAAGAAAACCTAAATAAACCACAAAATGTTCATTAAGGAGAACAGAGATAAATGAATAAAATACAATATGGTGACTAAGAAGAAAATAATACCAAGTAAAAGGAAGTAGGAATTTGTAGAATAATACACACATAGGAAAATTGTAGCAACAAAACACTATTTTATTTATGGGTACTTATTTTTAGAAGAGTATAAAATGTGGCCAGATAGAGCCAAGTCCATAACACAGTTGTCTTTGGAGAAGAATAGAAGGAAATAAGACCATAGAGGGGAGTGTTACAGACACTGTCTTTATCTGTAACGATTTATTAAGAAAGCATCTGAGGTAGAGTAACACAGTGCTTGTGGAACTTTCTTCTGGGAGATGGGCACATGGCTGTTTGTTGAAGGATCCACTATATATTTATGAAGAGTGTTAAGCTGCCCAAAAAAAAAAAAAAAAAAAACAGAAAGAGCGAGACAAAGACAGGGCATTACTGAGTGGTGATCTAGGTTAGTGACTAAGTACTTTCAGCTTTCCGGCATCTGAATTTGACAGTGCTGCCTGAAATTAGGCTAAACCTTTATCTCTCCACCTCAGGGTACTTTGTTTTAGACTGTATTAGAGAGTTTGTTGCCGAGGAAAGAGAATTAGATTCATATCTACAGACCAAATATATTTTTCTGCTTTCTACAATACCAGACTCTATTGGAGTAGCCTAGGTATTCTGTGTAAGCTGTTTACATTATTGAGGCTAAATTTAAGGGTAGCAAACTTGTATATCCTGGTAGATTCAAGTTGAGTATAAGCATGTTTTTATGATACTGAATTGCATTTGACATCAGAGCAAACATACATTTTGCTAAATAAAATGGTTAAAGAATGAGAATTAGATATGGCATATATACATATACATTTTTCAAGCTCTAATATGCAAAACACAAAACAACCCCTCAATATATCAAATGTTTAAATATAACATGTCTACACAGCACTTCCTATAAATGGAATACATACACATGTGCATATATTTGTCTTAATAACAACTCTGGATCTTCGAGCACATTTCTCTAATAGGAATTACGTAATCCCTGGAGATGAGGATGTCAGCTATATCACAAAAACTTACACACTGAACTGCAAATTTATCAAAATTCTACATTCTTCCTTTGCTCTTGCGGAGTAATTGTATCACATGTTATCTACTCTACTCTTTCCTACTTTTTTTGGGGGGGGGAGATTTTCACTGTAGGGCACGTGCGCTCGCCAGACAGACAGAGAGAGACATAGAGACAGAAAGCGAGAAATCACGCCACAATCCCTTCTCCTCCATTCTCCTCTCGGGATCTTGGGCATGCACACACACGCGCCCGGCGTGAGTTTTAAGCCACCAGGTCTGGGACGCGAACTGTGGTCAACTACGTGGGAGTCCAGCGACATAGCCATTACGCCAACTGTTGGTTTCCAACTCTTTCCTACTTTTAAACACTACTCCAGAAAGGTCAACTGGTTTCTTTTTTCTCATTTATCCTTTGTTTACTTAGAAACTAAAGAGTTTTCTTCTCTCCCTTTCCTCATTTCTGGTGTCCAGAGAGTAAAATACCTATCTCTATGACCTAACAAAGAGAGAAATCCTATTTTCATCCATCCACTCAGTGGGCCTAACAAGGGGGACCCCTTTCTAGTCAAAACCATGAATATTTACAGAATCTCTATGTTGGTGCCCTAGTCATTCCAGGATGCTGTAACAAAATGCCACAGACTAGAATCTTAGCAGACATTTATTTATCACACTCCTGGCTTGGAAGTCTAAGATAAAGCTTAGGTGGATTCAGTTCCTGAGGGTGGCCCTCTTCTTGACTTACAGACCTCTGTCTTTTCGTTGTGTCCTCACATATCAGAGAGAGAGCACGCTCTGATCTCTCTCTTCTTATAAGGACATCAGTTTCATGATGGGGTCACCATCCTCATGACTTTATCTAAACCTAGTTACCTCCCAAAGCCTTCTTTCCAACTACCACATTGGGGACTTAGGGTTTTTATATATGAATTTTGGAGAGAGACACACATTCAGTCCATTAAGACTGGAATTTATATTTTAAAGTAGTTATACTAGAATATAATAGAGTTTTTTTCAGGGCCAGCAGGTGGCATGATGGTTGAAGGCACTGGATGCCCACATGGCCAACCACGATTCGAGTCTCAAACTGGGCCGGCCATGGTTCAAGTACCAGACTGGACAGCTTCTTTCTCAATTTCCGTTTCTCTCTCTCTTTCTGATAAAATTTTAATAAATGAATAACAATAACAAATGGAATTAAATATAAATAAACAATTCTTTTAAAGATAGCGTTTTTTCTTTCTCTTTCCTTTCCCTTATGAGTATATCCATATTTTGAACCAGTTTTGTGAAATCAGTACCCATTTACATAAGGTCAAGTTGAGATGTGTGGTAGAATTTTGCATTTCTCATTCAGCTGTTTGTTCTTGCCACAAATATACAGTGGTTGTCTGGTGTACACTAGGCCTTTCTGCACTGATGGAAATGTTTTACATCTGGTTCATACAATATGGCAACCACATGTGACTCCTGAGCACTTGAAATGTTGCTTGTAAATCTGAGGGACTGAATATTTAATTTTAAATAAATTAAAATTTAGATAGCCACATATAGCAAGTGGCCACTGTATTGGACAACATAGTGTTAAACATTTGTCTAGGGACCAAAAGGAGAACAAGAAATGAACCATCAGGATTCCCTGCTTATTGTGCAGCTAAAGTGAGCAGCAGAGGAAAAGGAGATAGAACTAGAAGCCTACAGATGTTAAGTATGTAAACAAGTAAATACAAAAAATATAGAATGTAGGATAGAGTGATACTGGGAAACCCATATATGGGTTCTATGGGAAGACTTCTATGACAAGGTGACATTTGATCTGGAACTTCCAGAAGGCTATAGCATTTAGGAAAAAAAAAATTCAGAGCAGAAAAAAATTTGTAAAAGTCCAAGAATGGAAAAAATATAAGTGTGGCTGGAGCATATTGAATGAGGACTAGAGGAAGGGGCTTTTCCTCAAAGGTTGGAACAGAGATAAAGAGGAAGTAGATTCAGAATATGTTTTAGAGGTAGGATGAATAGTGATTGCCAATAGGTTGGATGGGCAAAGTTAGAAAAACACAGAATGAGTTCTAGAATAGAAATGACAACTATATCCTTTGCTTTGATAATTCCACAAATATCTTTGCAACATTAACGACTTTTAATTCTTTTCTATTAACTTTTTTTTTCCCTGAGGACACAGGTATTCATAAGAGAAGTGAGAGAGAAAGTAAGAGAGCCCTCCAGTGGGCATGGTCATGCCCATGCCCATGGGGTTTTGAGCACACACACACACGCGCACACACACACACACACACACACGCACACACACACACACACACACGCACACTTGGTATGTTTTTCAACCCACTGGAGCTGGGATTTGAATCATAGTCAGCCATATGGGATCTGACTGTGTGTACAAGGCTTAACTGCTATGCTACAGGGTCAGCTTTATTAACTATTTTTATTAATTGTTTTAAAATTTACTTAGTCCTTCCATGAGAGAGAGACAGAGACAGAATAATAAAGATAGGTACCTCCAACTGCATCTTTATGATACAATCCATTCCCAGTCTCAGCCAACCCAGATCACAGGCACATATGCTTACTTGGGGAGATCCTGGTTTATGAACCCAGGTCCTTCCCCATGTGGGTTCAGTTGCACTACTACCATGCCATGCCTGGTCCTATTTTTTTATTTAATTTAATTTAATTATTTATTTACTTTTTTTTTGGAGAGATTTTTGCTATAGGGCACATGCATTCACCAGAAAGACAGAGAAAGACAGACAGAAAGTGAGAAATCACCCCCAGGGGGGATGGCCATGCCACAATCCCTTCTCCTCCATTCTCCTCTCAGGATCTTGGGCATGCACGCACGCATGCCTGGTGTGAATTTATTCCACTGGGTCTGGAACCCAAACTGCAATTGACTGCATGGGAGTACAACGACATAGCCATTATGCCAACTGCTGGTCCCTGCCTGGCCCTATCAACTATTTTAACTTTTTAAAACTATTTTCTAAAATACAGACATACATAAATACTATTTTCTTACTTTATTTTTAAATTATTATTTAAATTTGTCAATGAGTGCGTACACTTGCCAGACAGAGCGAGAGAGAAAGAGAGAAGCCCTGGAGAATCATCCCTTCTTCTCTGTCTCTCCATCCTTTTGGAATTTGAGGCACATAGAAAAACACAGCTGGTGTTTTCTTCAAGTTGCTAGATGGAGGACTCAAACTGCATGGTCGGCCAGCCACGTGGGATCCAGCTACCTTAATCACCATCACACCAGCTGGCCCTTCACCTATTTTAATGTATCCTCATCTTGTCCACCATAGTTAAATTTCTAAAATAAGTCAGATTAACACTTTCTTTACTTCCTTAGCACCTGACAAGCACAAGTCTAGACATCTGAGGTCACTCCAAGATTCTTTGCAGTCTGGCAAAGCCCACACTTCCCTTTCGTCAAGCCTCCCTCAAAGCCTGTGTTCATACCAACCTGAACATCCACTCTCTCATGCTTCTTGTTCTTTATGACCAGAACTCTCAATTTCTTACTGTGCCTGGAAAAACTTGTTCATCTTTCCAGTCCAAGTAACTGGCAGAATTCACTTATACCAGTGATAAAACTGCCCTTGAATTAATTTTCCTAATAGAGTTTGTTTGTGTGTTTTAGCTGTGTCTACATCTCTCCTAATAGACTTTGAAATTCTCCAAGGTGGAAAGCTTTTTATTTTTGTAGCATCATCAAATCCCCTGATAAAGAGTGAGTGTTTGAAATGTCGGTTGAAATAAATGAGGGCTTATTCCGCTATAAAAATTATAACTGATAAAATTAGGTGCTTTTTCCTAGAAGTTCAAGATATGTAAGCAAAAACTCCATTTTGATCAAAGGAGAAATTTTGTGAGCAAACTGTGCATAAATTGGAACAGTATTCTCATACATAAATAACCCTTAGAATATTACTTGTGCGTTTTTCTTTTTTTCCCCTTCTTACATTTTTAATGCAGGCTACTAAAAAATCTTTTACATATGGTTCTCATCATGTATTTTTTTCTTTTTAAAATTTTTTATTTACATTTAATCTCTGTACATCCTTACAGCATACATAATGATTTTTTTTTTTTTGGAGAGGTTTTTGCTATAGGGCACATGCGCTCGCCAGAGAGAGAGAGACAGAGAGACAGAAAGCAAGAAATCACCCCAGGAAGGATGGCCACACTGCAATCCCTTCTCTTCCGTTCTCCTCTCAGGATCTTGGGCACGTACGCACAGTGCCCGGCATGAGGTTTAAGCCACCGGGTCTGGGACGTGAACCGCAGTCAACTACATGGGAGTCTGGCGACACAGCCATTAAGCTAACTGCTGGTCCTGATAATGATTTTTCAAAGCATGAATACAGTGTATATTAATCTAGCCCAAGATATTACCATATACATTATCACCAACAGATACCTTTTCATTTTTGTGACTGTTAAATGTGTTCTTCCTCTTATTCTCCCCCCACTTCCCACTACCCACTCTCTCCTATACTGTTTCTAGTATCTGCAGTCCCCTCCCTCCTCTGTCACTTTTATGCCTTCCACTCTTTCAGTCTTTGCTATAGAGTGCAGACTTTCTATATATATATTAAGCAGTAACATACAGTGCCACTCTTTTATAGTCTGTCTTGCTTTACTTAACATTTAATCTTCCATATTTGGGGCCAACAAGTGGCATAGTGGCTAAAGGACTGGACTCACACATGGTTGACAGTGGGTCAAGTCCCAGACCCAGCAACTTGAAACTCATGCCAGACGTGTGCATGCATGCCCAAAATCCCGAGATGAGAATGGAGGAGAGAGGATTATGGAGGTGATTTCTCACTTCTGTCTCTTTAGTGAGCACACACTCTCTATAGCAAAAATCCCTCAAAAAAGGAGATAAATCTTCCTTTGTATCAAATGTCAGTGTCTCATTTGTTATGGCTGAATAGTATTTCATAGTGTGTATGTGCCACAGTTCTTCAATCCATTCATTTGCTCTTGGACATTAGGATTGATTCCATGTCTTAGCAATTGTGAATAATGCAATAAACATGGATATGCAGATGTTTTTCCGACTGATTGTTTTTCTATCCTTTGAGTAGATACCCAGCAGTAAAACTGATGAGTCGTGTGGTAGTTTTATTTGTAGAATTTTGTGGAACCACCATATTGTTTTCTATAGTGGCTGTACTAGTTTACGTTCCCACCAGTGGTATAAGAGGGTTCCTTTTCTACCGCAGCCTTGCCAGCACTTAATCATCTTCTTTCCATTTTTCTTTCTTTCTCTGTTTCTCTTTCTTTCAAGAGATTTTTTGCTATAGGGTGCATGTGTTTATCAGAGAGACAGAGAGAGACTGAAAGCAAGAAATCACCCCCCTCCCCAGTCAGAATAGCCATGCCACAATCCCTTCTCCTCCATTCTCCTCTTGGGATTTTGGGCATGCACACACAGGTGCCTGGCATGAGTTTCAAGCCACTGGGTCTGGGATTTGAATTGTGGTTGGCCATGTGGGAGTTCAGTTCCTTTATGATAAAGGATACTGAACATTTTTTCATAAGTTTTTTGGCCATTTATATATCATCCTTGCAAAGTTGTCTATTCAGCTTATTTGCCCGTTTTTTAATTGGACTGTTTATTTTTTTGCAGGGAAGTTGCTTGAGTTCCCTTAGTTTTTTATAAGTGTTTTGGGGGGGGCGACAAGGGGAGGCTGGGGCTGCCATTGCAAATGCCTGTTGAAAGCCATTGAATCATTTAAAGATTCACAATTGCAGATAGTTTTAGGGGCTTCCACGTCACTAAAACCTGCTCATGGAATAGATCAAGACTATCAATGTATCTAAGTAAGCATTTTTTCTTTAAGGAATGTATGATAAATCTTTACTGTGGAAATATTTCCAATAGTGTCAATTTGTGAATTGTTATTACCCTTCTAGTGTAAGTATCTGTGCTTTAAATGTAAGAAAAAATAAAGGTGAAATCTTTATTCAAGAAAGCATATAGTTTTTACAGAATCCTGCATGGAACAATATAATGTCAATGTAAAGCTGTTGGTGAATTTTTACTTCAGATAGAATTCATATGTACAAGGACAATAGTGTCACCTTTTTAATCCATACCTGACAAGTCCTCTCTAAAGGACAAAACAGCTTACAAGGAGACAGTGCAGCTCCAAAGCAAAGCCTAATAAAGAAATGAATTGAATTTTCTTTTTCAACAAGAGAAGACATTTCTTCTCTTCATTTTCCTCTTAGAAATTATTGTCCTGCCTTGACCTAGATGCTACGGCATGGATAAGTTCCAGATAAGTAGACTGGAATGTGTAACAGTTTTTCAGGGCCCAGTGAAACGATATTTTCTTGATCATTCTCTTTGGAGTGAAGTACACTCAAGAGTTTAATAGATGGGCCAGAAAGTGGCACAGGAGTAGCACAAATAGACCCACATCTGAGATTCCCCAGCTGCCATCTGGGGCCTTCCTGTGTATGTCAGGCATGCGTGCACTTGCCTAGGATCTGAACTGGTTGAAGCTAAGAGTGGATTGCAGCATGGGGACCCTAATAAGAGTATTCTTTCTGTGTCTCTGTCAGTCTCTGTGTCTCTCCGTGGAGGAAATAAATAAACAAAATAAGTAAGGGAGGCTAATAGAGGAATTCCCTCAGGAATCCTTTAACAGAAATATATAGAAAGGCCATTCCTTAGTTAAAATCAGAGCAAGTTGAAGGAAGTCATTATTTTCTCCTACTGCTTGATGTTCATTTGAATGTTCCTTCTAGGAAAGTTAATCCCAATGGGTTTTATTGCAGTTTGTTACTAAATTCAGTGCACCACCTATTTTTTAAATTTAAGAACCGAGAAAATACCTGAGCATATCTTCAGGTGAAAACTGATTGGAGATGCTATGTCTATTTAACTAGATTTATTTTGTGTAGATATAAAACAATTTCAGTCTGGGCTACTTAGCACAATGGGTAAATTGATTGGAAGAACCAAGACTGCTGACTTATCAATAATATGTTAAAAATATGTCTCACGTGGATGACTGCAATTGAGTCCTAATTCCTTCTCCTATTTTACTCTCACTTCCAGAAGTATTTTCTCAACTCAGCAACCAGAGTGATTTCTTTAAAAAAAATTTAAATAAATAAAAACTGAGGTAAGATCATGTCACCCTTCTGATTCAAAACCCTTCATTAGCTCCTCATTTTCACACATGCTAAGAGCTGTAGTCTTAAGTGATCTACAAGATGTTTCATGACCTGGCCCTTAACCTTTGACCTAATTTCCTGCCATAGTCTTTTTTTTTTTCTTTTTTAAAGAGAGAGAGAGAGAGATTTTTGCTATAGGATGCATGCACTCACCAGAGAGACAGAAAGTGAGAAATCACGCCCCCTCACCCCCTGCCTAGGGGGGATGGACATGTTGTTATCGCTTCTCCTTCGTTCTTCTCTTGGGATCTTGGCCACACACATGCACCTGGCATGAGGTTTAAGCTATCAGGTCCAGGACTCGAACCGCGGTCGACTACCTGGCAGTCCAGTGACATAACCATTATACCATCTGCTGGTCCCACCTGCCACATTATTTCCATGCACTTTGCGAAGTCACATTGACTTCATTGCTGGACTACAGCAGATGCCCCTTAGGCTCCTGTTCTAACTGCGCTTCTGTTTAGAATGCTCTCACGCAGGTATCTGCTTGGTCAACTTCTCTACTACCTTCAAGTCTTCAATTTTCAACTCACATCCATCCCTTCCCCTGACCTCCTATCCACCTATTATGTTATTCCTTGATATGTTCTGACAATATTGATACTTTATTTATTATTTTTATTGCCTGTTCCTACCCCCTCCAGAATGTAATCTCTTCAAGGATATGTATCTTAATGATATATTTCTTTTTTAAAAAGGAATTATTTATTTAGTTTTATTTATTGTTATAATTTTTTAAATTTTGCTATAGATCACATTTGCTCACCAGAGAGAGAAAGAGAGAGAGAGAGAAAGAGAGAGAGTGAGGAAGCATCTGAGTCTTTTCCTTTTAGATAAAAGAATGAGGAAAATATTTTTATACAGACCAAATATATCATAAAATGATGAATACATTTTCTGCTGTATTTTTCTTTCAATTGCAAGTCACTTCTAAGAAATAATTAAGTTTAATCTGGCAGAATACTTGAAAGATTAGAAGTAATACCATATTAAAACTTTATAATAACATGAAAAGTTTTGGTTTGTTTTTTTAAAGGAATTCAGAAGAAAAAAAGGCTCTGGTGACCCTAGTATAAGACTGTTCTATTTCTCCCTCAGTAATTCACTTTATTGATAAGAACATTATGCTTAACCTTGATTGTAGTCAAAATTATAATTGGATAGATTATCTTAGTGAATTCTTAAATCCTGGCTAAACATTGCTTTTATTATTCCCTCAGATCCCTTCCTTGCTTGCTAGCTTGTAGAAGAATTTTAGTATTAAGTTAAGCAGAGAGTTTTGAAGCAAATATCACTTAAAATACATAGCACATTCCAGATCCCAATACAAGTGACTCTAAATTTGACCATTATCATTCATAATATATTCAGCTGCTATTGGTTATTTAAATAATTAAAGATTTATTATATTTTGGGAGGCCTCTGTATACCCACCAAAACCAAAGAATTTAATCATTTGGAAGATTCTTTTGGTTTGTGTTTGGCTATCAATATTTTTAAAGTGCAGTTTTTCAGAAGAATGTATTTCAGGTTTTTTTACCTTTAATTTTAGCGCATTTTCTTATAGTCATTGAAAAACTCAAAGGATTTTTTTTTTCAAAATTTAGTACTCACTGCTCAACCATTAATAAATGCATTAATATTTATCAAATGGGAAAAAAAATCTTCAAATACTTTTAAAATGTCCTAAATACGATTTATCCTTCAGTTCAAATTGGCTTTCAAAGGACCTTTGTAAACTATCAGACTATCACAGAGATTGAAATTATGTAGTAAAATAAATTGTGAGGTGATTCAGATAGCACTTCTTGGACAGATGCATGATCCTAGGATGCAAATCAGGGTGTTTTATTAAAAACTGAAAATCAGATTGTATGCCAGTAGCCTATGTATATATTGGCAGTGAAAAGTATTTTTTAGACTCAGGTCCTCCTGTTGGCTTTGCAAGAGATGTAAAACAAAGGGCCACAGTTTACCTTCAATAGGCTCACTTCTTCCATCCCATACAGTTGCTTTATTCCAAAGAATTCCAATGACCAGAAAGAGTTGCACTAACTGGAAGGAGCCACATAAGAAAGAAAGGACTAACTGTAGAAACAAAGTTTCAAAGGAAAAATTGCACATAAAGGAGTTTAAGAAAGTAAAATTACATTGATACAAAGGGACTTCAAAAAATTCATGGAGAAACAAAATTAAAGTTGAGGTTTATCTTGGTGCAAAAATATTTTAAAGACCATGCATAATTGTTATTGTTTTCATAATAGCCACTTAGTTTCTTTCCTTTCTTCTTTTTAAAAAATTTCCAGAGAGTATATGAGCTCATTAGAGAGAGACAGAAGGAAAGCACCCCTGCACTGGCATGTGGTCATGCTGTAATCCTTTCTCTTCCATTTCTCCATCCTGTTAGGATTTGGGGCATTCACACAAAAGCAGCCATTGTGTTTTTCTTTTTCTTTCTTTTTTTTTCGGGGGGTGGGAGTGGGGGCATTGTCATATATTTTTATTAATTTTTTAAAAATTATTATTCATACATTAAATTAATATACTGTACATCATTTAGATTGTGAAGAGATTTTACCCAGCATGATATACACCTCAGTCCAGCCCAGTTGAGACTATTATGCACATCCTCGTCAATAGATAAAAAACCTTATCTGTGTCCCACAAGTGTCATACCACTCCATTTCCCCCAAAATTTCCTTTCCTATACTCTTCCCCTCCCACATTGTCTTTCCATTTTGTCTCTAGTGTCCATTACAATTTTTAATGCCTTTATGTTCTCCAGTCTTTCAGTCTCAACCATAGAGTGCAGTCGGTGTATGTTAATTGGAGACATACAATGTCTCTCTTTCATAGCCTGACTTGCTTCACTCAGCAATAAATCTTTCATATTCGTCCACTTTCTATCAAATTCCAGGGTCTTGTTGTCTTTTATGCCTGAATAGTACTTCATGGAGTATATGTACCATAATTTTTCAATCCATTCATCATCCGAAGCCATTGTGTTTTTCAAGACACCAAGGTCAGGATTCAAACCACATGTTCAGCCACATGGGCTCTGGTTCCTACAAAAACCAGGCCACAGGGCCAGCCCCACGATAGGCATTTTCATAAATTTTTAAAAGATCCCTCCCATATATTATTCTTTAATATTTATAACATTTTTAAATACCTCATTTCTGTAAATGATATCATAAGCTATTCAGAGTGATAAAAAGATAGTTACCAAGCCTTCTGGCCATTTCTAGTATAGTTCTAATACGTACACATGTATTACTTCCCATCAAGTATAGAATCATATAAATGGTATAGGAAAAAGTACTATAAGGCTAGAAGAAAATAGATAATTTCTGCATAAAGAGATCAGAGTGAGTTTTCTCAAAGAGGTAGCGTTTAACACAGTAGACACAGATCAATTGGAAAATAAGAACTGGACCATTAGGAAAAAAGAAATTAAAATAGACCTGGAATGGAAGTTTGGACTAGTTTGTAGAAGGCTTTAAGAGCCAGAGATCCAAAGCAATTTCCTAGAGCAGCCCATCTGTTCTTATATTACTTCATGTGTCTGTCAGCACATGGGACATAGAGTATGCATGAGTCATGAATTCAATGGGCCGGAGATAGACAAGACACAGACAATGCAATTTATTAGGAAAACATGGGGGGGGGGAATAAAAGATTAGGACTCTCACATATGCCATGATGAATTCTAAAAAAACTGTTCATTTGGAGTTTTTCCGTTTTTGTTATTCATTTAATAAGCATATGTTGTAGAAGGCTGGTAGAGTGGTGGGGATGGATAGGGGAATTGCTTTGAGCCTGCGGTTCTCAGCTCCACCAATAACTTAGTCTTTCCAAGCCTCAGTTTCCTCATCTCTACAATGATGATAACTCTGCTTCCCTGCAGAACTTCTATGCATGTTAAATAAGATACCGTGAGTGAAGCATCATCACAGGTCCTGAAAGGTAGGTAGTGCTCAACCTAAGTTAGCTTCCCCACACTCTAGCCCTTCTATGGTCTGTTCTGTCTGTTCCTGTGTCTCTTGTTTCCCCCAAGTAGTTAGTGAAGTTCCCCTTCTTTGTGGGTTTCTTTACTCTCTAGACCTGAGGAGTATATCTCAACCTAAACAAGAGTGATTTAATAAGCTCCTCATCCAATATATGGGACTCAGCCCCAGTGTAGTAGCTTCTCTCTGATCTTTGGGCTCTTGCCCAGTCTTCTCCTTAGAGCCTCAGACTTTCTAAAATGAAAAGCCTTTATCTTCTTGCCAAACTCCACAGCCCCCACCTCATCCAATTCTCCCTTGGCTCTGTTGACCTGAACCTTGGTCAGATTAATGGGGTCTGGCTACCAATGAACCTCACCAAGTTTAGAGACTGACTAGTCTTCAGAACGTTGTTACTTTCTGGACTAGATCCTGGGTTTGTGCCTTTCAAAATTCTTGTTTGTTTTTTGTGGAACTGAGCCACCCATACCCAGAGTAGCTTTATTAGAGCACTAACTTGGGTCTTTTGCCATGCCACTGGAATTTCCCTGGACCCTGCATCTAAGAAAGTATGTGATTGTGTGTGCATTGAGGGTTGGCACGGCTTCTGGTCCTGGTTCCATTCAGTCTACAAGAATCTGTACCAGGCCTGCCTATATCCACCGCATTCTTAAAGGTACAAAGATGACTAAAACAGTTCTTAAACTTAAGGGCAGAATAAAGTAGTAATGGATATGTTATGGTCTGGATCATATTTGAGTTTATTCTCCTAAGGTTTCTTGTTTTGAAATTTAGTCTTAGTGGGTGGTGATTATAGACACCTCTGTAAAATTCACGTGGTGGAACTTGATTGTATTTTAAAGGTATTAGGTGAAAACTTAATTTTTCATGGTGTCCAGGTGAGGTCTTTGAGTGTGATAATGTCATGAAGGCCAGGCCTCTATGACTGAGTTTATGGTGGTTACAGAAGCAGACAGAACAAGACCAAAACAGAGGGAAGGCCACATGGAAACCGACCACACTCTGCTAAAAGTTCTGCCTTCTGCCATATGGAGATAGATGCCTTTGGACTTCCCACCACCCGAATTGTACTTATTAAACCTCTGCTTCTTTATGATTGACCCAGCCTCAAGTGTTTCTGTAAGCAACACAATAACAAACTGAGGCAGGATGTAAGACCAGTGCATGACTAAGAACAGTGGACAACAGGACAGAGTAAGGGTGTCAGAGAGACACAAAGCATTGTATAAATTCACAAAAGCAAGAAATCACTCTAGCTTGATACCTTCATAAAATGCCATGTTGTAAGTAGCAATTGAACTAGGCTTTGATTCTTAATCTTAGACGAGATATCAGCAAACAGTGGCCAGTAGTAGTAACGCACTATTCCATTGTGCTGAACCTCCTAGGAAGGTCCCAAGCTCCCTTTGGGTGATCTCCTTGTACAGACCTGGCACATGCGTGCATCCTGGCTGGATAACATTGGATGAACTGTGACATGAAAAACCTGTTGGAGATGATGGTGTCTCTCCTCCTGCTGAACTGTGACATGAAAAACCTGTTGGAGATGTTTGTGTCTCTCCTTCTGTCCTCTCTTTCTACCTCCCTTACTCATGGAGTAAATAAAAGTAAATATGAGCAGCCAGATAAAGAAGACACAGTCAGAACAGGGAAGCAGCATGAACAAAAACACAGAGGTAGTTCAGTGGCAAACTTTTTCTATTTTATCTGGCCAGATAGTAAATATTTTACACTTTGCGATTCATGTGGTCTATGTCGCAAGTACTCATTTCTGCCTTTAAAGCTCAAAAGAACTCACAAGCTATTTGTAAACTAATTTGTATAGACACAGCCCAGTAAAACTTTATTTATGCACAGCGAAATTTTAGTTTCACAAAATATTATTCTTTTGACTTTTGTCAACCACTTAAAAATTTTAAAACAAAAATATTCTTAAGTAGCAGACCACACAAAAATAGGCAGAAGCCCAAATTTGGCCCTCAGGCCATAGTTTGCGCACTCCTGATACTGAATCCATGTAAGTGCTACCCCTGGAATTCTAAGACACAGAGGCCGTGGAGGAAGGCCACTGGTGTCATTTATTGAAGACGTCCATGATACTGTCCAATGTGAGTGAGAAATAGACTAGCAGGAAAAGAGACGTGAGACTGGAATCCAGTTCTGAGGCCACCTCGATAGTGTGTGTGTGCAAAATATTTTTGACGCATTTCTGAACTGCCATGTAGAAGGCAATATTGGAGTTGGTGTTTATATTTGTATGTAGCCATTTTTCTACACATTTTACCACAAATTGGCTACACAATGTATCATCAGCTTGGCACTGTGACCATCTCTCTAAATGTCTTTTAGTAAAGAAAATGGCAGCAATGTCTAAAGAGAATAAAGGAGAAAATCATTCTCAAGTTTATAATCTTTGTGGAGGAAAGTTACCCAGACCCTTGTGGAGGCAGTAGCATAAATTGTCCACATAAGAAAACAAAGGAACATTCACTTTGCAATAACTTGGTCCTGTTTTAGCACAACAGCATATAAAAACATCTTACAAAATTCACTGTTCTATTACCCTCCATTTTAAAAGCCAGCACTTGGGCATGTCTTAGAATGGTTGTTCAGTGACCTTCTGTTACAGAAATCTTTTTTCTCATTGTCAGTATGTCGCCTGCATTCCAGCATGTGGCTGTGGGCATCTATTTGTGTTTAGTTATTGGATCCACTTTCTTTTATTCATCACAGTTGAGTTATGTGCGCCAATGAATAGGCAGGAAAATTCCCATGACAAGGTTCAATTAGATTCTCATCTGGATTTTGTGTGTTGGTTACCACAGTACTGAATGGTTTATAGTCTCTAATACTTCAGGCTTTCAATCTATGACCTTTAAATGATCATAAGGGTGTTCCTAATGTTTAGTATTTATGTGTACAATGTAGTCACCAGCAACAAGAAGCATCTTCTGACCTACAATCAGGAGTAGAGTTTCCACAGACAAATATCCCCTTACCATATGAAATACTTCTCTATTCAATATAAATAGACACAGGTATCATGGACAAGAAATAACATTACTATAAATAAATAAGAAAACCTCTTCACGGACAGTTTCTTAATTGGTAGGGAATTGGAAAAAGTAACTTGGACCTCTTCTACCCTAATGTTGTATAATTCTGCTGACTTAGTTTCTAAAGGACCCAAAGAATATATTAATAGTGGGATCCATGGGACCAGCAGTTAGCGTAATGGCTATGTCACTGGACTCCCACATAGTCGACCGCAGTTCTCTATGCCTATAATAATGGGATAACCTTATCAATATTGATATAAAAGAGAAGTACAATTCATATATTTTTGTCTCGGCAAATTTTCTACCGCATTTTTTCTGGAGAGGTTTTTGCTATTGGGCGGGCACGTGCGCTCACCGGAAAGACAGAGAGAGGCAGAGAGACAGAAAGCAAGAAATCACCCCCCATCTATGCTTCCTTTTACATTATTCATATACTAGCACTAAGTGATGGGCTACACTTGAAATTCTGTTTACAAGCTTTTATATTTGAGATTTATGAACTCCTCTGATATAAACACAATATGTGTTATTTCCCCTATTTTGTGAGTTTAAAAGCAGGGACCAGCAGTTAGCGTAATGGCTATGTCGCTGAACTCCCACATAGTCGACAGTGGTTTGAGTCCCAAACCTGGTGGCTTAAACTCATGCTGGGCGCGTGTGCGTACATGCCCAAGATCCCAAGAGGAGAATGGAGGAGAAGGGGTTGAGGCATGGCCATCCCCCTTGCCGGGGTGGGGAGCGATTTCTTGCTTTCTGTCTCTCTGTCTCTCTCTGTCTTTCTGGTGAGCACACGTGCCCTATAGTGAAAACCTCTCCCCCCAAAAAAAAAAAGGAAAGAAAGAAAAGAAAAACAACAACAACAATAAAAACAGAGTCCTAGAGCAGATACCTGACTGACTTAAACAAGCATCAGAAGTGATTGGCTCAACCAGATTTCTTGTCCAGTTCTGCTGAACACCTTACTCCTGTGCTGACCACATTGCATCATGATATTTCTTAAATCATTCCAAAGGTGGCTGATGTCGCAGACCTGAGAAATTTCACCAAGAGCTACATTGCCTTCATCCAGGGCATTTTAAATACTTCACTTCCTAACCAGTCTTCTTGCAATTAGGTGAGACTGTGGATCTAGTTCAGACCATTAGGCCATCAGCTGGAATGCTGTGTGTTGCTTCTGGCCTGAATTAGTTATTAGGCTCTGTGAGATTTTCAGTACCCTCTCTTCCTTTTAGGGGATGAGCGTGGAAGCCATGTGTTAAAATAGTGGCATGATAGTTTGGAAATATCCTGGATCACTGAGGCACAGCATGGGGATGAGGCATCCTGGAGAATCACCTGGCTTAAGCAGACCTTGAGGGAGAAAAAAGCATTTTTCTTAATCTACTGATATTTTGGAGCAGTATAAGCCTAACAGATTTTAATACATTTAATCTATATCATTTTATAGGTGCTATCGCACTATACATTATTGTCTCCCAATATACCTCTATCTCTAGTTAAGGTGTCTAAAGGGAATTTAAAAACTGCTCCAGTGCCACAGAGAAAACAAACCAGAGGAAATTTACAGGGAATGGTTAAAGTTGAAGTGCCACTATATATATATATATATATATATATAGCTATAGGGCGTGTGCACTTGCCAGATAGAGAGAGACAGAGAGACAAAGTGAGAAATCCCCTCCCCAGGGGGAATGGCCACACCACAATCTCTTCTCCTCCATTCTCCTCTTGGGATCTTGGGCACGCATGCACACGTGCCCAGCGTGAGTTTAAGCCCCTGGGTCCGGGACGTGAACCACGATTGCCTACATGGGAGTCCAGCAACATAGCCATTACACTAACTGCTGGTCCCGAAAGTGCCAAAATATTAAAATAGTGATCAAGGAAGAACTCGTGTAAATGGTAATATTTGACTTAAAGTCATGCAGATACCTAAAATAAAGGCATTCTTGGAAAAAGGGGATTGTCAAGTATCTGATATTTGATCAGCAGCAAAGAGGCCCCAGTATCGCTAGAATGCAGTGACTAAAGGGGATAAAGACCAGTGAGGGAAGAAAGACGAGGAGAACAGGGCCTTTATGGAGAGGCTTGTGGGCTATCGAAAGTGCTTTTGCGTTGTGATTCTGAGTGAACTCAGAAGCCATTGAGGAATGTGGTGCAGCATGATAATGTGGGGTTTTTTTCTGTTTAATTTTTTTTATTGAAGTAAAATTCGCATATCATGTAGTTAATCTTTTTTTTTAATTTCCTTCTTTTTTTCTTTTATTATTTTTTTATTTCATTTTCTTCCATACATTCAATCACATTATTATTTGTCTTACAAAATGGGTATTTCAACAGGTGAACATTTCTCCCTAGTACAGTTGATGAAACTACAAAATATCTTCAGTAGTTAAGCATTTTTAAGTGTACAATTCACTGGTACTTAATACATTTACAATGTTATGAAATCATCACTTTTATCTAGTTTCAAAGCATTTTCATCAACTTCGAAGTAAACTCTGTACTCATTAGACAGTGAGATAGTGCAGTCTCTATTACTGTTATCTCGGTTCCTGGAAGTTCTGCTTTATATTTTTCGTGGCTCTCCTGTTAAGTACATGTACATTTCTAACTGTTATAGGTTTTAGGTTGTTTTAAAGGACTGTTTTCTAAAAGCATGCCATGGAACAATTGTTTATAATGAATGATGCTGTTACAATATAGTGCTGGCGTTGATCATGTGTGATTTTGATTTCCAAATAATTCTCTTCAAACCAATGCTGATGGTGTTTTTCACATCACACATTACATTGATGATAATTTCTGTAAAGTTTCTAGTACCCTAGGCTGCCAATCCTTGATTCGAAACACTTGTCATAAAGCTATCAAAAAGATCCTTGCAAGAGTCTTTATTCTCCAGAGCTTCCACCATAAATCATCAAGAATAGTTGGATATAATTTTGCAGCATATGTAACCATCACTTGGAGTGTAGTGTCCTAAATAATGACAGTGATTACATCAACTTCACAAACTGTTTACTTTGTCATTTCCACCTGAATACCCAAAAGTATCTTTGTCTCAGCGGCTCCAAAATAAAATTATTCTTCACTCCTATTTACCTATTCTAGAACTTGTGCCCATTGTATTTCTTTTGTCAGTTCAGAAAAATCCCCATTACCACAGTAGTGCAAGTCAGGAACACCAGAGAGTGATAACTGTTTCTAAAAGTGCTTTTCTCCTATGTCTCTCAAACCCCCCCTTTCCTACAGCCTAAGTCAGCTTCAAATCTAACCCTCATTCTCTGTCATGTGTATTGTCAAAACCATCCCTAATGGGGCTCTCTGGCTCGATCCTCTCATCTTACACCGCCACAGAACTCATCTTTCTAAAATACAAACCTGGCTATGTCGTTCTCCTCCCTGCATCGAGAGAGTTAAACTCCTTGACCTGAAGGATCCCTGCGGACCAGCTCCTTCCTGCATTTTCAGCCACATCTCTTGTCCCTCTTAGATCCCCACATTGGCTTCAGGAACACAAAGCTTCTTCTTGTTTTCCCGTCTTCATGGGCCATTTCACACATCCATGACTTGCAAATAACACACCCTCTGCTGGAATATTTTCACACCTTGTCTAACTGAAAAATTCCTGTTGCTTTCAGACTCTGTTTATATTGTCATGTCATGTCCTTCGTGCAGTCTTTCCTGTATCTACCTTCAGGGCCCCTCATAGACAAATATATTTCAATGTGACCTTGTGCTTACATCTCTCTTCTCCACAGTACAACTCTTTGTATGCCAAACCCCTAAAACAAAGGCAGAAGCATAGCAGGTTCTCAATCTGTGTTCAATGAATTAATAACTCTGAATACTATCCATTGCCTAGTGTTAACAGAAACAAGAGGACATCTTATCTGTACCACAACACCCATCTCGTGATGCTCAGAGGCTAGGAAATGGCATTGTATTGTCATATTCTTCAAGAGGGAAAATGTAGTAATTCTGTTTTTAGCATTTTATTGGGTAACTTAAAAAAATACAGTATTTTAATATCAAACTTGTTCTTACCCTGTTGTTGGTGGTGGTTTTGTTTGGCATGTTATTGCCCCACACTGATTCATCTTTGTAATTCTTCTTTGGCTAGTAGCTATTGTTATGAAATGATTACCATTCTTCTTAGGGCTGACCTCATTTTCTTGGGCTTTGGCTATAAAAGAGAAACCCTTTGAGAAAGATCAGCTCCTGGTTTCTTGGTTCATGTGGAGATCTAAATTCCTAAATTCATGTAAGCACAGAGTTCATTTAAGAGGGCAGCTATTCTAAAATTAATGATCAAATAATGGGAACAGAAAGAAGCCTAATTGTTTAAGGGATTACATTTCAGTGACAGGACATTATTCAGTATTTATATTTGGCTCTTTTTTATGATTATTACAGGGTAGCATATGTTCTGAGATGAGACATTGCTGTTTTTGCCTCATCAACTTGAAACCCCTCTCTAGTCAGCATACGGCATATTTGGTTGAATACTGCAGTAATGTGCTATTATAACTGGTGGCTGAGTCATGTGTTTTCACAGAATTTATACTGTAAGGAACTGAGACATATGTCTCGTGTGTCAAAATTGAGTGTGAATTTTAAAGTCAAAAGTGAAATGAACCCTTGAGCATATTCAAGTGAAAATCACAGCAACCTAGGGGCTGAGGGCTTTCACAGCTACCATTTGATTTTTTTCCAAGTTGCATTATTATGCTCTTTATATCTTCATTCAGTGAGTGGGAAAATCCAAGATTTAAGCTTGTTATTGTTATAGAAAGTGTAATATCAGGAATCATTCTCATTTCTCTTTGATCAGCTATAAATTATGATCCTCTGGTTACTAAAGGTTTCACGTGCTGGTTGAGTTACCAGTGGTCAAGTGGTCAAATGAAGGGCCAGGATCATTTTAGTAAAGGGTCACCCACCTAGATTTGGTATGGAGGCCTGTGCACTTTTGAGCCTGTCTCCCTTGTCTAGAGCAGAAGGACTCACAGCACAGGCCCCTGCGGTAGATATCTGTGTAGGAGTAAGGACATAGGTGACCCTGATGATAGTAACACATGGAGAGCCACTGCACGTCAAGAGCACTGAGTTCTCCTCCTGTCGCTCCATGATTTAACTCTGAAACTGGAACCAGAGAGCCTTCTCTGGAGGAGGTTATGCTGATGAGAGTGTCCTTGATGGTGTACAGTTCACTTCGTTTTCTCTGTCTCCATAGTTGGCCTTGGCCTAAGATGCTTTAAAAAGACACAAGACAATGATTGTCAAAAAAAAATATGTTTATAAAGTTTATAAATAAATATGCAGTGACACCTTATTAATAAGAGGGGAGAGAAAGTGCCCTAAATGTCAGAAGAATGCCATAGGCCAGATAAGTTAGGATTAGGGGCACGTTGATGGTAGGATGACTACAGGCAAAGGCAAGGTGACCTAGCTGTAAGTAAAGTAAAACTAATATGTGAGGGTTCGGGTCTCACTAGGGACAAGGGCTTTAAATTTTTCAAAGTTCCTTTTTCCAGATCAGGAAGGGAATCATATCATCAACAGAAGGGTGGTTATCTCTGGGAGATGGGTTAGGAGTGACTGAATGGGCACCAGGATGCCTATTGAGACGATGGATTTTTTTCTACCTGTTGGTGAGATAGTTCTGTGGGCATTTGCATAAGGTTGTAAGATGCATCAAGCAGCGTATTTAATGTTTATTTGCTTATTGAATAAATTATTCTCAATAAAGGATAAATAAAGCAGGGGTGGGGTAGAGGTATAGTGGGACCTTGATTTTATCCCTCTCTCAAGATTATATATAACCTTGAATGCAACCCTATTTCAATTTCTTCTCTCATACCTATGAAAGGCACTAAGAACACTTTTTGTTTGTTGTTCTTGTTATAACCTAGTTTCTCCAGAATGTACTCTTTGTATGGTGTTATATAGGTAATAACTTCTTCATTTTCTTAACTAGCAGTTCATGGTTAGGTGTGTGGCTCTGTGATAGCCCTCCTAAACTCTGTCTCAGAATTTGTGATCATATTGGCTTAATTTAACTTGATAGTAATTATAATAGCTAATGTTTATTAAGCACTTAATGTTTCAAGTGTGCTAGTTACATACATACTCTCATTTAATTCTCCTAACAACTATTGAGTTAGGTACAATTTATATGTATAATTTCAAAAAAAATGAAAATTGGTGAGATTGAGCAGCAAACACATACATGGATGTACTGTGAAATGTGGCAGAAATTTAAGTCTTTTATCAAAAATCAATCTCAAACTCTCTGGAATGTACCACCTCCCAGCAGCCTCTAAATTGTCTTGTAGAAGCATGTCTTTATCTGCAGCTCAGGTTTTTATTGCTTTTTACATGCTTAGGAATACAAAATGTTGGAGAAAATATTCATTCTAAATCTTTACTATAACTTGGTGACCATGAAGTATCATATGAAAAACTAAGTGCAATTAATAGCAGGGAAACTATGAAAGTTTAACAAAGAGGTGCCATTTCTTTCTGATTTTATCTTCGAGCTATATTTTAAGTTGCATAAATTTTCCCACTTGCTGAATGTTTTTTTTCTTTGAGGATAAACATCTTAAAAATATTTTAACCATCTTTCAAAAATGTAAACTATAGTTCAAGTATATCCCCAACTTCTTAAACAGAGCACACCTTCTACTCTGTATTAATCTCTTCTTGGTGTCTCTTGTGGATGATTGCATTCTGCCATAATACAGTGAGCTATTTGGACATCATTAAGATGCCGAGCTCTTGGGTGTACTCAGAGTGCCCAAGTTGATATGAAATTCTTATAGCTGTGTTCTGTCTCCTTTATCATTGACTTGTTTCACAATTGTCCTTGTGCTATTTCAATGAATGTGCTGCTTCAAAATTACTTTGAGCTGAAGAGGAGGATAACAGACAAATAATAAAGCTAAAAACACATACAATAGGACCTTTAAGAATATTTTTTTCCTTCTTTTTAGTTTGTTATAACATGGGCTGTCCAGAGACAGACAGAAGGAGAGAGAGAGAGTGTGTGTGAGAAATCACTCCGCCAAGGGTGGACAGCCAAGCTGCAGTCCCTTCTCCTCTGCTCTCTGCTTGAGATTTTGTGCACACTTGCACACACCCAATATGTTTTACAAGCCACCGAGTCTGGGATTCCAGCCACACAGCCTGCCATGTGGGGTCCAGCTGCCTTAACTTCCACACGGTCTGCTGGCCTTAGAATTGTTCCTAAAATAAGAATAAATAAGTAATGTAGGAGAATCAGGAAAGTTTTTCCATTAAAAAGGTACAGATTATTTTTTGTCCCATCTCTGTTTTGAAAGGATTTGCATAGTTTAGATTTTTTTTTTCTCTCTTGCAGCCTATACTTTAATTGCTGATTACCTGAATAGGGAATATCCAGATAAGCATTTTATTGAGACATTAAGAAAAACACTTGCTCAGGAACAAATTGGTGACTTCTATCAGCTCCTCATTAGATGACTTAAATCTCTTAAGAGACTAGAGCAGTGCATGTTCTTCAGAAGTGGTCTCCAGGCAACAGGTTTTGAGACAGACACTGCTGAAGACACAAAAGTGAACAGAAATAAGGTGAGATGGTAAATTTGAAAAACAGGAGCATTTGAAAAAAAGAATTTTATGTTCTAGTATCTTGAGGAGGAGGTAAAAGTAAAATTTTTCATCCTATAATTGATTTTTAAAATTAGACTATTGAATTTTTAGTTATTTATTCAGGATTTGTTTAATAACATTTTAATTTTTACCAATAGAATTGAATTCTCAGTAACATACTCTTAAAATAGAATTTGATTTACTTTTGATCATATGCCTCAAATTATTGTTTTCCTTCTTAGAAGTTGAAACAAGTGGTTAGCAAAGGCAGAACCTACATATTTAAAAGTAAGTCACCCTCTCAAGAACAGATTCTAAATTATCTCACTAAGTCACATATAGATGAAATCTCCACATATTCTGCTCTTTGAAATAGTATCTCCAAATGCTTTTAATGGTGTTAAAATCATTCTACCAAAATTAGAATTATTGTCATAGAGACTGATATTGTGCGTGTATGTGTGTGTGTGTGATTTCTAATGCAGCTCTAAAATTGTAGAAAAAAATAGAAAAGGATACATTAAGCCCATTATGAATTCCATTCACTTTTATTTTCCTTCACCCACTTACCTCTATAGTCAGGTATAAAATACATTATTTTGACTGAAACAACTACATTCAGACCATGTCTGTAGGACAGAATATAAATATTTTTATGAAACTGAACTAGCACTGTGAATAAGGAGTAAGAAGAAAAAAATAGCTAAAAATATTCATCAATAGAAGCAGAGCCCTACCTGTTCCACATATGGTATTAAAGATAAGATAACTTTAATTAGATGTCTTCTATTTAATGTAAGCTATAGCTTACTGTGTATTATGATGACATAGAAACAAATAATATGGCATAAAATATACTCAGAATTAAATATATAACCTATATATACCTATTTTATGTAGACAAGGAATTGGAATCCTCTACAAGAAGAAACAGACACTGTCACATCTCGTCCCTGTGTGCATCAAGTACAAGAGAATTATATAATTTATTCTCTATTGGCTAACCTGAAATAATTAGCGTACAACAAAAGAAATAGTGGGTTTAAATTTTTTAAAATTGTTTAACTCATAAATTACTTACTCTTATTTTATTGCTCTATGAATATAATTAACCTAAGTAATTGTTATTCTTCCTATAAAATTGCTATGCATTTCTCCGACTATCCTCCTAAGCAAGCAACATTTATACCTCCATTTCATCTCCTTTTGCAAGACCAAAGGAGAAGAAAAAGCAGTTACCAAGTTTATGCATAGCAAATGGATTCTGCCCATGCTGCATGTTGAATGGGGAGAAGAGTATCTTTGATCTCTTTTCCTTGATTCTATTTCTGAGCATCTCTATCTTTAGTCTTTAGCCTTCCTATATAGACTGTTCTAAATTTCTGAGACATATTGCTTGATTGCATTAGGTTCTGGGTGCATAAATCAGTGCTTTATTTTAAAAATTTGGGCTGAAATTTTTTAGCATGCAAAGAATATTTCACTATGTCTTGTCAGATTTTGTTTTGGCTTTTATTTTTCCATGAAGATAATAGGCATATTTCTTTCTACCCTTAGGCATTCAAGCACTAATGCAACAAGCCAAGATCCTTTGCTATGTATTTTTTTCCACATTCATTAGAATATACTTATCCTTTGACACTTTTAATAACACTCATCAGCTCGCTCGCTCTCATGGTATGCCATCATCTCCAGCACTCTGTGCGGCCTGTCATTAATTCTTAGAGCACTTCAGAGAGGTAGACAAGTGGGTATTACTGGTCAGATTTCATTCGGGCTAACTGGGCATCCTTCCACTGAGATAACATAAAATGAAATTGGGACCCATTATCTCTACTGTACAGATGAAGAAAATGAAACCAAAAGATTAGATGGTGAGTCAGGAGGGCAGAGAGAGTCCATGTGAACAGAATGGAAAGGCCTTTTCAATTCCAGTCTGTGTTTACCTTGGCTAGGAAAACAAATGGAAGTTTTTTTTTGCGGGGGGGAGGAGATTTTTTGCTATAGGGCACGTGTGCTTGCCAGAAAGACAGAGACAGAGAGACAGAAAGTGAGAAATCACCCCCCCAGGGGGGATAGCCATGCCGCAATCCCTTCAACATTCTCCTCTCGGGATCTTGCACATGCATACACACGCGCCCGGCATGATTTTAAGCCACTGGGTAGTCTAGCGACATAGCCATTATGCTAACTGCTGGTCCCAAAAAAATGGAATCTTTATATGATGCTTTAGAAAGTTCTGTGTAAAACTTTCTCTAAGAATTAGAAGCAGGGCTGGCAGGTGGCATGGTTGTTAAGGACACTGGACTGTCACATGGCTGACTGCAGTTCAAGCCCATACCTGATCTAGCAGCTTAATTTCTCACTTTCTTTCTTTCTCTCTCTTTCTCTCTCACACTCTGTCCCTCTTTGGTCAAATATAACTAACTAAATAAATAAATACATTTAAATAAAATAACCCTTTTTTTAAAAAATAGAAGTGATAAAAATCAACCAAACTGTATTGCACATCATGATCATGTATCCTAAATGTAGCACCAGGGAACTGGGGAAATAGCTATTGAGATAGGCTTTTGCCATTTTATTGATTTTGTTTTTAAAACTCCTTAGGATTTTTTTAGAGGAAATGTTTGTCCTTTTCTTTGAGTATCTAGACATTACATGGAATGAGCATGTTTGATAAAAAGTTTTCCTCCTCTGAAGGCTGAAAATTTGGCAGATCTGTGCCGTTCTGCTCACTCTTAATCCTCAAATATTCTGAGTCTCTCAAAACAGCCTCATTCAGAAATTTTAAATGCCTAATCTAAGATGTTAACAAACATTGAAGACTTCATATAAGCCTTCTCCCTGTCTTCCAGCAGAGGCCAGAAGTTTGTGGGTCACCTGCTTTGGGGGGAAGGAACGTGGCCAGTTGTTCTGTTTTTCCATCCATTTCCCACCCAGCAATTTCTCCCCTTCCAACCAAAAGCCAAAGAGAGGGAAGAGAAAGAGGGTAAAGACGGTTCTTGTCCAGTGCTGAAAGGTACTGCTCTAAGCTGCTGGGCCCCTCTCAGACCAGCTCCCGGGATGTAGCCAGAGCCTCTACTCTGTGGGTAGCCTTGCTGGCACCCATCACAAGTATTCCTGTCCCTTCCTCCTGCATCACCTCCTGGTCTTCCATCTTCCACGCCACTCAGAATCACACTCCTGTTGCCACCTATTGCCCATCCAATTGGTTCTCTCAAGACCTAGAACAGCCTGGGCTCACTATCCCGTGTAGCCCACATCTGGTGCACAGATAGACCCCTGTCTGTTATAGACTGAATATGTCCTTGCAAAATTCCTGTATTGAAGCCCTAACCGCCACATGATGATATTAGGATGGTTTTAGAGTAGTGGGACCTTTGAGAGGTAATTAAGTTTACATGAGTTTAGGAGGATGGAGCCCATATAAAGGGGTAAGTAAAGCCCTGATATAAGGAGAAAAGACACCAAAGCTCCCTCTCTCTGCCATGTGAGGACATAGTGAGAAAGCAGCTGCCTGCAAGCCAAAAAACACTTCTCAGCCTCCAGAAATCTGAGAGAACTGTCCTTTATTTAAGCCACCTGGCCTGTGATATTTGTTACAGCAGCCCAAGCTGACTAAGACATTGCCCTGTTCCAAGAGGGTATAAATTTTCCACTCTGGTCCTTTCCCATCTCCCTGCACTGCCACACACGACTCTGCCAAGAAAATGCCATGTTCTGTTCATTTTTCAGAACAGAACATTACTCAGAAAGATGATCTTCATCCAGCTGGTCACATCTACTTGCTGACCTTTGGGCATTCTGTGTGCATTCTCGGGCACGACTGCCTGTTAACTGAACCCTCACTTCTGGCTTTTTTGCTCAGGAAAGTCATTAGGCTTTACTGAACCTGTGTGGTGTGTCAAATGTCATGCTCTCTCCTTTCTCTTGTGCCTTTTTCTTGCCTTCTGTATTAGCTGTGTTCCCTCTGGATGCCCTAGAGGAGAAATCTTCCTTGCCTCTTACAGTTCTAGTGCTGTTGACATTCATTGGCTCATGCCGAAACCTCTGTCTCCATATCAGTCACATTGCCTTCTCCTTTCCCATTTGTCGAATCATCTCAGAATATTTCTCTCTCTCTCGCCAGAAAACACATGCACTCACCATAGACAGATGGAGAGACAGAAGAGAAGAAAGCACCCCCCAGTGGAGCATAGTCATACCACAATCCTTTCTTCTACATTTCTCCATTCTGTCAGGATTTGGAGCATGAAAACACTCATGTCTGGCATGTTTTCCATGCTTCCAGGGTCAGGATTTGAACTAAGGTCAGCCAATGTGGGATCCAGCTCCCTTATCCACTAGACTAGAGAGCCAGTCCAGCAGTGTCTCCTTTTTTTTTTTTTTTTTATTTTTTTTTGTGGGTTTTTAATTTTTTTTTTAGAGGTTTTCGCTATAGGGCACATGTGCTCACCCTACAGACAGACAGAGAGAGACATAGAGACAGAAAGCGAGAAATCACCCCCCCAGAGGGGATGGTCACGCCACAATCCCTTCTCCTCCATTCTCCTCTCGGGATCTTGGGCACACACGCACACGCGCCCGGCGTGAGTTTTAAGCCACCGGGTCCGGGACATGAACCACGGTCGACTACGTGGGAGTCCAGCGACATAGCCATTATGCTAACTGCTGGTTCCCAACTGTGTCTCTTTTAAGGATACTTATCATAGAATTCAGGGCCCATGTAGATGATCCAGAATGAATTCTACATCCTAAGATTCTTAATTTAATTACTTCTGCAAAGACCTTCTGGGAATTAGCACATGAACATGTCTTTCTGAAGACCACCATTCAACCATCATCCTCACAAACACCTTTCCTGGCTTCAGTTATGATAGCAGTCCCTGTCTCCAGGACGTAGCCAGAGCTATTGCTTCATGCAATCTATCAGGCATCAGGAAAGTCGTGACATATTTTTCTGTATTTTTCTATGAAAATGCATCATGACTTTGCTGACATCATTCTCCTGACATCCTTCAGAAAAACCTCTCTGTTCCTGCCACCCACCTCCCTGCTTTTACAGTCTCTTTACCATGGCTCGCAAAGCCCCACAGGGCTAGTCTCTGTAAACATCTCCAGATGCATCAACAGCCACGAGTCGAATGCCTTTCTGTCGTCATAATCTTGTGCAGATGGTGTAGCAGTTATGTGAACTCCCACATGGCAGACCACAGTTCGAATCCTGGATCTGGTGGCTTTAAAATCATGCCAGGTGTGTGTTCATGCATGCATGCCCAAGACCTCAGGAGGAGAATGGAGGAGACGGGATTGTGGTGTGGCCATCCCCCATCTGGGGAGAGTAGTTTCTCATTTTCCATCTCACTGTCTCTGTCTCCAGCCAGCACATGTACCCCAAGGCAAAAACCTTAAAAAAAAAAAAAAAGTATGCAGTGCTTGCTATACTGAACTTTTATCTCTTACAATAGGCCTCTATTCTCTTATCTTCCTACAGGTTGTTTGCTCTTCCTAAATATTCTTTCTTTCCTTCCTTGACCAGTTCACTTGTCCAATCTCATTTTCTAATATTTTTAAAGAATTATTTCATTGTATTTATTCATTCATTTATTTTAATTTGACCAGAGACAGAGAGAGGGGGTAAAAGTGAGAAAGTAAACCACAAAGACCAGGACTCAAACTGTGGTCAGCCTTATGGGAGCGTCCAGCGCCTTAACCACCACGCCACCTGCTGGTCTCCCAATCTCATTTTCATTACCAATTCTTTAATGCTTTAATATCATGAACATCAAATATTCTTATTGTCTGCCTTTCTTTCCTAGTAGAGGCCAGATGTGACCCCCTTTAGTTCAGTTTTGTCCACAGTTGCTCAAAAAATATCTGAATAGGTGCTTCATCTACAGAAGATGAATATTTCAAGATATGTTCTTCCTCGCTCTTTTTCAAGAATTGCCTAACATAAGCAATGGAAATCTTAGAAAGCTGACATCAAATTTAGTTGCTTAAAATTTCAAACCAAATAAAAATATTGGATATAAGTGAAGTGTTATGTGGGTTCAACTAAAGATTTAGTTCAAACTTTTTTCTCAGTGGAGGGCATAAAATAAATATTTACATATGGGTCTGATGAAAGGAGGTATTCACTTGTCTTTCCTTGTAGAAAAGAATCTGCATTCCTTAGACATTTTGCAGCTAAACAATTAGAGACCTGGATTTTCAATTGATTACCCCCTCACCAAAAGCAAGATTAGTCTTGTATTATTACACTGTCATTGCAGAAGGTAAGATGTATGACTCATTCCAAAGGGGGTCACATGATCACCTTAGAGCTACACTTCCCTGAGTCCATGGCATTTTAATAAGTTGAATTTAAGTGGTAAAAGACCAAATTATATTTCTTAACCCCCACATGGTACTAGAACTTTCCTTAAGGATCATAAAAAAGGCAAACTATCTGATAATAGTAGATGGGAAAAATAAAGGTCAAGATTTATGGAATAGAGCTGAAAGTCCCTGACCATTTTTCTTCGTAGGCATGCTTTCTCATACCATTCTTGCTAGATGATTTGCTTTTAAAAAATGACCTTGTCTTTCTTATAGAATCAAATCCAAATTCTTGTTAACAAGCTTATTTTATGTTCTACGACTGGAGGGATACAAGATTGATGAAACAATCTTTGAAATCATGAACTGTTGAATTGATTGGTGTAATCCAAAATTGGTTCTATAAAATAAGTTATTGGCATTGCTCTCTGGAATTTTAGCAATCTGTATTCTTCTTGCTGAGAGTACAGGGTTGGGATAAGGCTTGCTTGCAAATTAAATATGAGCAAATATGAATATTTTAAAGGCCAGTCAAAATGTTTAAGAATAGTTAAAAACTTCAGTACCATTGCAACTTAGTGTAAGTTAAGTTGAGTACTCTTTGGTAACCTTTCTAAATTATCAGGACAAAATCTATGTATTACTGTTCAATAAGTGTCTTTCACTGGAGTCAGGCATTGGTACAGAAGTGACACAAATAGCCCACACAAGAAATATCCTGTGTTTTCATTAATCTCCATGAACACCCCAGTTGTGTGTGCATACCCTGATCCAGGCTGGATGAAATTGGAGGTAATCCATGATGTGAAGACCCTACTGAGAGTGTTTGCTCCCTATTTGTCTAACTCTCTCTCTCTTTCTCTGTATTATGCTAGAAATAAACTTTTAAAACATATTTCTATTGAAAGCATTTAGATTAATTAAGATACTTTGTGAATCAATGAAATGTGGGGAAAATAAAGGAATGGAAAGCAACTGCAGATACCAGAGACAGGGTGGGAGGAGGATGGAAAATAGCAGAGGGTGAGAAATAGGGGGAAATATATATACATATATACATATACATACATATACACACACACACATGCATATACATATACATGCATATACACACACACACATGCACACAAAAAAAAGAATGGAGAATTATTTGTTAATGATAACATGTATGATTAAGCCACTTTACAGTTTAGTCTCAAAGGGAAATCACATTTTGTATGCTGTGTTGCCATTCATTAAAAGAATGTAAAATAAATAAATAAAATTAGAAAAAAAAAAACATATCTTTCTGGAGGCCAGCAGGTGGCATGGTGGTTAAGGTGCTGGACTCTCACAGAGGCAACTACAATTCAAGTGTCATACCCAGCAACTTGAATATCAGACCAGGTGCATATACGTGCGTGCTCAAGATCCCGAGAGGAGAACGGAGAAGGGACTTGTGGTGTGGTCATCCCTCCCAGGAAGTGATTTTCCCCTTTCCCTCTTTCTATCTTTCTCTGGTGAGGGCACGTGCCCATGGCAAAAACTTAAAACATAACAACTATACATGTATATATATATATATGTATATATATACACATATATGTGTGTGTGTGTATAAATATATATATATATAAAATCTTTCATTACTAGTAAATATTTTTGTCATTCCAAAAGATCTTTGGTGGCCCCCAAACAGGAAATTTGAGAGTAATAATTCAATATGACTAAAGGAAATTGATGTACATATTTTTTTCATTAATATTCACTCCCACCTGAGAGAAAATTGATTTTTTGTTGTTGTTGAATGTGGGTTAGATTAGTAATAGAGCAGGATATTGGATAAGTCATGGGTCTGAATCAACCTGGAAATTTCTAGCTTACAAGATTAAATCTTGGGGACCAGAAGTTAGCATAATGGCTATGTCGCTGGACTCCCACGTAGTCAACTGCGGTTCGTGTCCCAGACCCGGTGGCTTAAAACTCATGCTGGGCGCATGTGCGTGCATGCCCAAGATCCCAAGAGGAGAACGGAGGAGAAGGGATTGCAGCTTGGCCATCCCCCCTGGTGGGTGATTTCTCGCTTTGTGTCTCTCTGTCTCTCTCTGTCTGTCTGGCAAGTGCACGTGCCCTATAGCAAAAACCTCTCAAAAAAAAAAAAAGAATAAAAAAAAGATTAAATCTTCTCCTATTTTAAGCATTCATCTACCTGTTTTCATGCAATCAAACACATCTTTTAATGGCTATCTGTGAATAGAAAAGATTGCCAACAGTTGTTTAGTGCCAGTATTACTGCAACATTCTGTTAATGTTTTACTAGTTTTATACATTTTCTAATCATAAAAGTTTTCTATGTTGAATATTCATTCTGTATACCTATGATTTCTTCCCGTATTTGAAATGGCTCTACTAGAATGAGAATATGAAATAGAACAAAGACTGAGAAGAAAATAATAGTATTATTCATAGCAATATTTTTTACATGTAATCTTTGTTGATAGAAATGTTTTGACTTAAATTACCATCACTCTTTGGTTGAGAAATTGCTGCTAAAATCACCTCCTTTGAGGCCAGCAGGTGGCATGGTGGTTAAGGTGCTGGTTTCCCACAAGTTCCAGACCCAGTTACTTGAAAATCGTAACAAATAAATAGATTAATAATTTTTTTAATCACCTCCTTTTTCAGTCCCACACATCTGAGTTCACCGATGTTTCTTTCCCTTAGGTTTTGTCCTTCACATCTGCACCAGATGTTTTCTCCTGAGACAGAAAGCTTATAAGCCAGTTTAGATTCCTTTGTTCAGACTTTGCAACTGCTTACTCCCAGTTCTGGCTATGTGTTAGCACTACCAGGGTAACTTTTAAGAAATAACAATACTTGGATCTCATTCTCTGAGATTCTAATTTAATTGGTTTCAATGAACTCCCAGGGATCAACTTTTTTTTGTAATTTAATGTAAATCTCAATTGAGAATCACAACCTTCATGCTGACACAAATGAGATTGGCTTTTATGTCCTTTACCAAATCAGATGCCCTGTGCAATCCATTCAGCTATACAGCTAGAGAGTCAGCCACACCTGACTGCTTGGAAGTTTGATCTGTCTTGGAATATAGTATTTCCAGGTCTCACCTCTTCCCTTTTGTTTTTGGGGTTTATTTTAGTTGAAATATTTAACAATATTTCATTCTAATAACAAGATTCTCACCTCCAAAAACTGAAGTTCAGGAGTCAAGTCACAACAGTTATTAGTACTAGAAACTGTATTGAAACACTGGTGTCCTAAATTCACTTCCTAGACTCTTAATCATGAAGCCAATCCTGCAGCACAGATAAGCCCTGAAATTTTAGTGCTTGAACTCAACACACTTTCAATTCTTGATAACATCAGCAGCTCACCTGTGTGATTGTCCCTTGAGCCATGGCTCAGTCACTCAGCTCCTTCCATAGTGTGGAACTGCAATGTCAGAGTCCTTCGTGTCCAGTCACACAGACAGGGGAAGTACAGAGGGGTGAAGAAGAAACACTGACAGGAAATGGTACATTGAGGTCAGCCTGTGGCCTGATAGTTAAGGCAGGATGGTAAATTGTGTAGTTCAAGTCCTGGACCTGGAAGCTTGAGAAACTTGCTGGAAGTGTTTGTTCCAAAATATTGAAAAAAGGAAGAAGTGGAGCAGAGATTGCAGTGTGACCATGCCCCATGGGGAGAGGGTGGCTTTCTC
>NW_006160069.1:2212565-2219271 GCF_000334495.1 Tupaia belangeri chinensis | reverse complement strand
TCAACAGATTAAAATAGAGAGGGAAAAAAATGAAATAAAGAAAAAGAAACGAAATGGTGCATAACTGTCATTAATACTCCATTGGGGAAAATCAGTTACGTAGTCCTTCAAGAGGCAAGTATACTAGGAAATACAGAGAAATGCTGGGAAATTCTGTGAGTCTCTGATTCGGCTACAGTCCTGCCTTAGATGGGTCTGCAGAAATAAAGATTATTACCCTTCAGTTCCCTATTATGTCTATTTTTGTTGGCTTTGCCTCTCTGCCTAACTTACTTTAATTTGATTAGAAAAATCTTTTCCTTTTTCTCTTTTTTTTTTTTTTTGAAGAGGTTTTTCTATAGGGTGTGTGCACTCACCAGAAAGACAGAGAGAGACAGAGAGATAGAAAGTGAGAAATCATCCCTCGAGGGGGGATGGCCATGTTGCAATCCCTTTTCCTCCATTCTCCTCTTGGGATCTTGGATACGCATGCACAGGCACCCAGCGTGAGTTTAAGCCCACCAGGTCCAGGACTTGAACCGTGGTCAACTACGTGGGAGTCCAACGACATAGCCATTACACCAACTGCTGGTCCCATAATAAGAAAAAGCTTTAATCAGTACTAATAACTCATAACACATAATTTGCCTTATTCTGCAAGTATACACAGTTCGTATTAGCTCATTTTCTTCTCCTCTGGTAGGAAAACTGTCATTTCTCAGGATAGTCCTCCTTTACCTATCCTAATACTTGAGACAGGATGAAATTGACCTGACTTCTGAGACAGATAAAAGAAGCCAAACTGTGGTGTAAGAACCATCACCTGATGGTTCAAACCTGACACAGATTCCTTGCTGTATGTGTATGGCTATGAGAGTGAGTAGTCCCCTGATGATGGGAATTTCAAAAACTACAGTGAAGCATTCAAACTCATTATACTACCTGCTCCTGAAAATGCATAGGAACTACCTCATTTTTGTATCTTTCATTTTTTTTTAATTGACAGATTCTAATTATGTATACTGATGGGGTATGATGTGATGTTTTGATCCATGTATAGGTAGTGGAATTAACAGATCTGATTAATATTTCCTAAATCTTTTATTATTTTAAGGGAAAAAAATCATGTAAGGTATCTTCCACACCAGATACTGTTTCATGGAATAGACAATTTTTTTTTGGCCTGGATCTTTGAGATGAACCTATACTTTTCTAAAGTACAAATAATTAGTTAAGATCGGGCTAAATACTGTAAATGACCACATGCAGTTTAATTCCTTATATAAAATATGTAATGCTACCTTGAGGATTAGGTAGTCCTGAGAGTGGTGCTTACATCAACAATAAATGAGGTAAGAATCATTAAGAAGAGATTCTCTTTCCTCCTCAGAATTGGAAGTGATATAGGGGAGAAAATTGTGTGAATAGATGTAGCTTAAATTACACCTAGTCAATATGCAGAGCATTTTTGTTCATGTTGGACTGTAATTAATTATCACACTGAAATTTCACTCACTTCTAATCTCTCTTCAGTGTTCATTAGGCTGAGATTTCCACCTCTGCTTTCCTTTCTTTTCTTGACCTGCAGCAACTGTATTATTAAAGTAGAATTCCTGCTAATTAGTTGTGATGCTGGGGAGCTGGAGGGAACCGGGCATCATCTGATCCAATTAAAATCTAATGATACAAAAACCTGGATGGGAAGATCAGGTTGCATGAAGCAATCTAAGAATAACTCAGAGACTATTATTTTAATTTATGTTTTACAGAGGTATAAGGACTTTAGTTTCAGAAAAGAACAATTAAGAGTTCATTGATTATACAAATAAAGCAAACCTCCTGTCTGTGCATGTTCATTAGGCTAAAAGTTTATGTAATACAGTATTAAAGAGCAGATAAGCCTTTCATAAACATGACTTGGTTGAAGTCAGACCAGTAGGCAATATGGGTAAGCAATGTTTATCTGCTGTCTTCTTTGTGATCCTCCCTTGGCCTGACCCTTCTTTTCTTCTTCACAGGGGATCAAAGCTTTCCCTCTTCAGGGATCCCTTCTTTGGAGGCAATAAGAGATCTGGTACACTAAATTCATCCTGAAATGTCACGTACACACAGGGTATTACTGGAATAAGCTTCTTAGTGACTTTTAAATACAGGGAATGTCCAAATTTGGGGGTGATTCAGGATAGTATAGAGTTATAGTAGTTCTCTGGGGGATTGAACTTGATGACTTTGACACTGCTAACATTACCTTCTTTGTTGTTTTGAAAATCCCTGCTGCCCACCTCTTTCCCCTACTCCCACTGTCAGGTGTAATCTTTTACCATCTTTTGCACAGATAACTGCAGTGGTCTTTTAATGGGATCACCTGGGTAAAGTCTGGCACTCATCCCATTTGCTCTCCACGTTACTCTTTGACTGATACTGATCACACTTAGAGATTTTCACTTGTTTCCCATGGATCCAAATAAAATATACAAGTTCTTTACATGTCACTGGAGACTTTCTTTTGTTTTATTATTTTATTATTATTGTTATTTTAAATATTCAATCTCTATATATCATTTGGCTTATAAAGAGAATTTACCCAACATGAAATACACCTCACATCAGTCCAGTTGAGAATACTATACATGTTATCAGCAGACAATAAATTATTTCTGTGTCCCATAAATGTCTTGGTCTATTTTTTCTCCCTGATTTCCTTCCCTGTACTCTTCCCTACTCCCACCCTCACTCCACACTGACTGAAGACTTTCTTAATCTGTCCCCTAAATCCTCAAGTTATTCTCCAATCTTACCTTCCTCATTTCTGTTTCAGCAAGTCTTGGCTTTTCATGGTCCCTTAAACATACCATGATGTATACATTCTTATAGCATTTATGTGTGGCTTTTTTACATCTGAATTTTGCTTCTGTTCTAATCCCCTCAATTCTCTTCAATTCCTAATCTTCATTTAAGATTGAGAAAGGCTTACCTCCTTCAGGAAACCAACCTCAGGCAATCCCCTACACACACACACACACACACACACACACACGCAACCTCTTGTACTCACACCCACACACCAGCCCACACACACACGAACACATCTGGATTAAACAGTCTTCTTTGCTCTCATTGGACCTAGTCTGTACTTTCACCATTTTACTTAATGTTGTTGATTACAATTGCATGCATATGTGTACATCTTTCCCCACCTCTGTTTTCCTTGAATCTCCAACAGTATATCTTGGCCAGAAGACATATAAAAAACTGTTTGGTATTGCATGATTTATAATACTCTCCAATCTTGAGATTAAATTCTTTTTTAAATAAGGCCTGCTAGAACAGATGGCCACTAGAAATCCTCAGAATCTCACACCTACAAACGCACTCTAAGTTACCTTTCTGACACCATCCTACCATTTGTATGTTTAGGTGAAGAGCTATGGAACTAAAATTTGGAGGCATATGTCTCCATCTGTCTCTTTATAATTCTACCTTCTTTGTCAACTCAAACCAGGATGGGAAATTCTAGTAATGCCAACTATACAAAGTTACAATGTATATGAATATCCCTGTCATTGTTTGCTAATCCCTCTGCCTCTGCTCTATTTCCCTCATGTCTTTCCTTTCTGGTTACAATGATAGGTCTAACACAAGCTGGAGCAATTGCAGTATGCCTGATCTAGAAGTGAGTTGTCAACCAGAGACCAATCACATTTTTTTCTCTGGGATAGTATTCCTAGAATAAGACAAGCACGAAAGTGGATAATGGTAGGACATAAGGTTGCTGCTCTAGAGCAGCAACAAGAGAGAACAATATTTATGCTATGATGAGAATGAATTGCTTATGAATGACTTTAATGAGCATGAGGCCTGATCTTAAGAGGAAGCCAATGTATGACAGCTCCAATCAATCACATCAGGCTGGTACAGGTGAGGTTGTGAACAGGATCTTCAGAGTGTGATCAGATAGCAGCTGTCAGTTCTGGGCAGCCCTAGGCCTGTGAGAGTTGTATGCAGATAATAAATGTCAGAACCAAGCAAGTCACTGGCAGAGCTAGGACAGTACTCTCCAGCAGACAGGGATCAACCACAGGCTTTTCTCAGCAAAGGATGGCGAGTGATGAGGGTCTAAGAAGGAGATGGCAGCTGTTTGGGCAGGCAGACCACCTTATAATATAAAGGTGATCAGTCAGCAGAGCCACTAGAGTACACACTGGGTTATGGGCATGTGAGCTCCTTGCCAAGGGTCGATACACATCAAGGTCTGTTACCTGCTTCAGGAGCTCATTTGGAAAAGGTCAGTGAACTTCCGTATTTATTTGAAACTCTCCATCCTAGATTTGAGGGAGAACAAAGCAGATTAGCTATTCATTTTCATAATCAGATTCAATTTCTTGAATCTTATATGCTCTCAGAACTTAAAATTCAACAAATGGATTTTCAATAGAAGTTCTTGTAGTCGCTATTAAAACAATCGGTTTGTGATTGTCTTTTCCTACTTAAAACATGATAAAAGTACAGGAGGAAAAAGAAGACAGTCCTGTCTAAAGTAATCATCATAAGTAAGTCAAGGTAATTAGCTCAGTGAGAAGTTTCAGCAAAGGTTACTTCAAAAGGATGAACTGTGCCAATGCATTATGAATGAGAGCATTATATCTAGAAGTAACAGAATCTTTTAGGTTTGGAAGGCCTGAGGCAGGGAACCCATATGCAGTGGCTGTATCCATCTCAGTCTAACTCATGATTACTTGTCTCTTACTTTTCGTTTCATCACATTTTATGGACTCCATGGTGCAGCAGGGGGCAGTCACCTACACGGAAGGCATACACCCTCCTGCCTCTCACCCCATTCAATTAGCCATCAGGTCTCAGTTCACTTTCTCTAACAGACAGGAATCCTTTCTCTCCTCTGCTTCTTGACTTCCTAACTAGACTTTTTTTTTCTTTTTATTGGTACATGCGTAGTGCTTGGTAGAATATCTGACACAGCAAAGAAACTTCTTAGACATCTGTGGAGTGGCGGAGAGGAAGGCAAATCCCTACATCTAGCCAGCTCTGGGGCAGAAATTAGGACTTGTGAGCTCTGTTCTTAGCTTACCACGGAACTAGCTGGGACATCTTTAGCAACTATTTTATTTTAGCCTCTCACAGACTTGATACAAACACTTATATTGGATTCAATTTAACAGAAGCAACTTTTGGGTCAAAAGAAAGTTGTATGTAACTAAGAAATACTCAGAAATGATTTTAACACAAATAGACTTCGAAGGTTTGTAGGGGGGGAATGGAATTAAAATATGAATTTATTTTGGTGCAAAAAGACTTTTGAAATCTCTTTTCATGATGCCCATTTTCCATAATTTTGAAGACTCCTCCTCTACTCATATCATTTGAAAATAACAGTTCTTGTTTGCTGAGCATGATCAAGTTATTTTGTTGTTTTCTTGTCTGAAGACAGCTGACCTTTGAAATTTCTCTCTTTGTTCTCTCTCTAGTACATGGCTCTAAAATCCTGAAGGCAAGTACCATGGACCATTCTGTCTTGTAGCCCATTACTCAGAACAGTGCTGACACATAGTAGATATTCAATATATATTTAAAGAATGAAGTAATGAACATTGCAGCCTAATGGCATCTACTGAAAATTGTAGACATTATGACAGGAATAGATCAAACACCTTGAGGGTAAAACTGGAAAATTAAACCTATTTGAGTGTGGGTCAATATTATTTTTCTAAGTATTACTATTAAATAAACATTTAAATGAATCGCTTCCATGTAGAAAGCATGAAGTGGTTCTTGAAATAACAGAGCTATGAATTACTGCATTTGGAGTTTTACATGCAGTATGTGATGCTATACTGTCAGTTAGTCTAATAATGGAATGCGGTATTTATACACTTATGCGCATACACACATACACTAGAGAAATATATTTGACATTTGATTTTTATTTAGGAAAACTTAAATGTGAGTGACAATTCCCTGAGCTATATGTCAATTATCTCTCCCCTTTCTCTCTCTCTCTTTATATATCTATGTGTGTGTATGAATCTACAGCAAACTGTAAAACAATGTATAATTGATATATTACTATTATTTAATCAAATACACTTAATCTTCATTGAATCTATATTGTCATAAAATCAGGTAGTACTTGAGCATTTGTTCAGAAAATGTGACCAGTGGAAGTAAGTGCAAACCAATTGATTTTCCAAGGGTACTTTTTTTTTTTCATCAATCAAAGCATCAACCACTGAACTCCAGTGCTAAAGTGTGATTGTGTAGATAACCTTACAATTTACAGCATACTCAAGACCATCTTTTATTCTCACTTTGTCTACTTTGATGCCTAAACAATTATAGAGACTTCTTAAAAGTCTCTCACTAAATCACAAACTTGAACTCTTTGTCAGATTTAATGTGAATCATCCCAATTTAGTAGGAGTTGCATGCAGTCTCTTATTTTTTTTGTTCTGTTATGCCTTTTTGGAATCTTTCTAGAGGGTATGAAAGTACCTACATGTTCCATACAACTGTTGTCACTACATTATTTTTTGTTCACAAAATAATAGTAACAGTAATTGTTACTACATAATAATATAGGCAAAATCAGGTCAGGAAGCATAACACACACACATACATACACACACACACACTCTAAAATAACAGATGTTGTAATTTTTAAAAAAGATTTACCTAACTTCATTTATTATTATTATTATTATTATTATTATTA
>NW_006160069.1:2167199-2212417 GCF_000334495.1 Tupaia belangeri chinensis | reverse complement strand
GAAATAGTCTACTAGGTTTTTTTTTTTCCTTCCATGTGAAAAAAAACTCAGAGACAGGCAATTGGGAGCTATCATGACCTCTCCAGCAGCTACTGAGGGTAAATATTCTGTCAAACTCATATCTCCTCTGTCCCTAGGATTTAGCCCTTGTCCTCATGATCCAACGTGGAGACTAGAACTCAGCCACCACACCCATAATCCAGAAAGGACAGAGTGTCAATGAAATATAAATAAATAAATAAATAAATAAATAAATAAATAAATAAAATAAAGCTGAGGCAAAGCAAGTAAAACAAATGATTTTATTTGCACTAGGATTAAGACAATCACCCGGCCACCAGAAAACCCAAGTAGTTCCAAGTATTATGTACCAACATGTCACAGATTTCAAAGTGGTTTTCAAAGACAAAGCTGTGAACGGTGGCAGTGGAGTGGGAGCAGCAAGGAGTCTCTCACAGTAGTGATCAGCTAACTTACGTGGTAAGAGAAGCAGAAAGAGTTCACCATCATTTGAAATCACTTTGCTCAAACAATGGGCTCCTAAATTTTTGATTAAACAAAGGGGAGAAAAAGTAGAAATAGAATGATCAGGTGATCCAGCAATCCCACTATGGGATATATGCCCAAAGGAATATAAATCAGTATGTCAAGAAAAGGACTGCATTCATATGTGCATTGCAGCATCATTCACAATAGACAAAATGTGGAAATATCACGTAATCATATTAATCATGTAACAGATAAAAGGATTAAACAGATGTAAGATTTTACATGTATATACTTATATATAGAATGAAAATATGATTCTGTTTTAAAAAAACAGGAAATCCTGTCATTTTCAACAACATGAATGAAACTAGAGAATATATGTTATGTAAATATATAATATATTATATATTTAATAATGTAAATATATATTAGATATTTATAATATATATTGTAAATATATGTAATTTATAATATATGTTGTAAATATATAATGTAAATATATTATATTTACATTATATAGTGTATATATTTACATTATTAAATAATAAATACTGCATGATGTCACCTTTTAAAATTTTTATTTAATTATTATTATTATTATATACATTTGATTGCTATACATCATTTGGCTTGCAAACATGAAATACACCTCAGAGTAGTCCAGTTGAGAATACTATGCACATTATCATCAACAAGTAATAAACCCTTACTGTTTCCCACAAATGTCTTGCCATGATGTCACTTTTATATGACATCTTAAGAAACTCAAAGTCATAAAAGGAGACAGTAAGATGGTGGTTATCAGAGACTGGGAGGAGTGGGGAAAGGGAAGATCTTGGTCAGCAGGTATAAAGTTTCAGCATGAGAAGAATAATAAGTTTTAGTATTCTATCATACAGTCCAACGACTATAATTAATGACAATGTATTAAATATTTCAAAATAGTTTGAGGATTAAAACACTCTTATCAAAAAGAAATCATAAAATATTTGAGGTGAATGCATATACTAATTAGCCTGACTTGATCATTCCACAATGTATACATGTATTAAAACATCACATTGCACAAGACCAGCAGATGACATAATGGTTACTTGCTGGACTCCACATGGCCAACCATGGCTCAAGTCCTGGACCCAGCAGCTTAAAACTCTCATCAGGCACATGTGGATACATGCCCAAAACCTCGAAAGGAGAATAAAGAGGAGACTATGGTGTGGCCATCCCCTAGGATGTGATTTCTCACTTTCTGTCTCTCTGTCTCTCCAGCAAGTGCTCATGTCCTGCAGCAAAAATCTCTCAAAAAAAATTTCACATTGCATTCAAAATATATTCAATATTTATTTGTCAATTTAAAATTTTAAAAACTTCAAAAATTTTAAAGATATTTGTCACCCTTTTACCTTCTATAAAGGTATTTATGTATTAGTTGTGCTTTTAAAAAATCTAGTTTTAAACAATACTTTTACTACAGCATTTTATTTTTCAAAAATAGATTACTGGCAAAGACGTTTTTCCTAAAGTGGCAGCACACGGAAATAGTTTACAGTGATAGAATAGTTTTGTGCCTTTATTGCTATAGTGGGTAGATGAATCTGCATGTGCTAAAATGACGTAGAACTGTAGACACACTGTAGACCAATGTCAGTTTCCCAGCTTGATTTTGGACTCTAGTTACCAAAGATGGAACTTGGGTACAACTTCGGAAGAAACGGAGTAAAGGTACATGTACTCTGTACTATTTTTACAACTTCCTGTGAACTTGTAATTATTTCAAAATGAAGGTTTTAAAAAAAGGAAAAATAGGCTGTCCCAGAAAAGCATTCCTTCTAAAACAATACATTCTTCGTAATGTTTTCAAAGTTTTAAGATGCCAAATTCCTCAAATTAATAGCTTCTCTCTTTCCAGCAGTTTACAAAAACAAATTATGGATGTGCAGGAAAATTACTGTTTGATTCTTGTTTCTTTTAGTTAATAGCAGACTAAATAATGCTATACATTTTATATTTGCCACCTCTTTAATAACTAATTTACAATTACTAATGTGTGTCAAAGGACCAAGGACACCAAAATCATGACTTAATCCGAAAACTTCATTTACCACATTAGTCACACCTCATCGTTGACCTCAAGAGCAGGCACTTCTGCAGACGCTGCCAACAAGGAAGCAAAATGTGACTTATTTTCTACTTTCCTCTCTTTCAAAAAGGAATTAATGAATAAAAAAAGGCCCAAGTTGATATCTTAACACTTTCATAACACATACCTTGTAAACACTATGCCTGAGTAATTGGTCTTGATTGTTTCTAAAATATAAATTAAGACCTTCCATTTAATCTAATTAAGATTTTGAAAGTTACAATAAAAAAAGAGGTTTCAAGATGATTTAATTTTCTTATTTCAAATAATCTTTGATAGATATTTTTTTCTTAAAAAGATCCATTTATTAAATAGACTGCCATTCTGTAGTTACTATTAGCAACACATCTAAATAAGTCTCACATTCTGTTTTCAGCCTTACAATAAAGTGAAAATACCGTAGAGTTTATTAGAATTAATAATAGTACTATTTTTTTCACGTGAGTAGGGGAGAGTCTTAAAAAACATCTTCTGGAAAGTATAAATGCAGGTTCACGATCCCGTATCTGCACTTTGACTTTTCAGTTTTTTGAGGATTTCAAACTTGCAGACAAGAATCAATTGCGGCAAGAACTTGAATAAGCCTGGGTCTTGTTCCTAGTGTCTGTGAAATTCACGCGTGTTAATATTACCACCTTCACCACAGAAATGTAAATATTTTGGGGATGCTGTCCCACCTTCTCTGGGAATATCATAAAATATGCACGTGCTATATTCCCTTTATAAAAATCTGAAACTTCCTGAGTTACTAGACATGTCTGGTCCCAACAGTTTAGGGTAAAAAGGTGCAGGTCGGTGCTAGAAAAGTATGGGATAGCTATTCCAATAGCACTGAGAATAACAACTTACTTATTTGTTGGGTAAGTCTATAGCACAAGACTTGTGACAAGAAATTTAGGAGAGTCAGATAAGCACCAAGCTGACATTTTGTAAGGAGAGGGCTGAGGCACCGAGAGATGAGCAACTTGCCCAGTGTTCTCCAGCTACAACTGGAGCCTAGATGCCCTGGCTTCAGAGAATGGGTTTTTAAACCACTAAGATTGGTTTCTATAGACTTAACCCTGCACGCTTCCACAGTTAAATTGGAAAGAGCACGCACAGAACAAGAGACTAGGTCTCTGAGTTGAAAGCATGAAGATTTTGTGAAGGTACATATCCTTACCAATGAAAGTCCAGACTCCAGGGTACTGGCAGTCAGGCTCATGCTCCCCAAGTATGACATGGGAGAATCCTTTCATGGAGAATAAAAATATCTATGTGCAATAACCTGAAGAGAAGACTTCAAAGCCCAAATTCTGCCCTTGCACATCACCCCCCCAAGCAGCTATTTAGAGCCTCTTTTTTTTTTTTTTAAATAAGAGGAGATTCAAGGATCACCAGACATTTGAGGATCACATCAAACATGAAGGAGCTCAAAATAGGACAATCAATAAAAAGGAACCTAAACAGGACAGAGGAAATATAGAGTAGAGAAGACTTCAAAGCCTGTATCATTAGTACCTTCAGAGATGAAAAAATGAGCATCCATGAAAGCCAAACAGACATGATTAAAAAAAAAAGGGGGGGAGGACCTACAACAGAGAATAAGACAGAGCACCATAAGACAGAGCACCCAAAAAGTAAAAATATGACAGGTGAAATTAAGTGTTCAGTAAAACTTGGATGATAATATCAGTGAAATTTCCCAAAAAGTAGTTATTCTGGAGTTTGTTGTCTCTTTTTTCTTGCACCTCATTTAGTTTTATCACTATAAATATTCGAATTGTTTAACTGACATTTGCACAAATTCCATAGTATTGTCTGTAGATGATGAGGAATTGATGTTTTCCCTTGGGGGAGAGATATTTTCTTGGTTTCTCATATGTCTTGTGCCTCTGCGATGGTTTCTAGTCATCAGGTTAATTATAAGTGTCTTCCTAAATTTTTCAAGTTAATTCTGAGTTTCATTGGTAAGGATATGTACTTTCACAAAATCTTCAGGCTTTCAACTCAGAGACCTCCTCTCTTGCTCTTCTGTGAATGCTCTTTCCCGTTTAACTGTGGAAGCCTGCAGCGTTAATTCAAAGGTGAGCAGGAGGAGGTGGTCAGTGATCTCTCTGCTGCTCTACCTCCCCAGCAACCTGCACTGTTGTCTCTGGACTTGGATAATTCAGAGTTCTTCCAGTTTCTAGAAAACAGGTGCAGCTGGGGCTAAGTTGAGCTTCAGTTGAGGAATAGAGAAGGGGTCTTGTGACACGTTTCAAGAAACACTGAAGTTGGGACCAGCAGTTAGGGTAATGGCTATGTCACTAGACTCCCATGTAGTCGACTGCTGTTCGAGTCCCAGACCCAGTGGCTTAAATTCACACCGGGCACGTGTGCGTGCATGCCCACGATTCCGAGAGGAGAATGGAGGAGAAGGGATTGCAGCATGGCCATCCCCTCTGGGGGAAGCTTTCTCGCTTTCTATCTCTCTGTCTTTCGGGTGAGCGCAGGTGCCCTATAGCAAAATCCTCTCCAAAAAAAAAAAGAAAGAAAGAAAAGAAAAGAAACGCTGAAGTCTGAGACTTCCGAGACATGTGGCAGGGGATGAACCAGTCTCTCTGCAGGTCAGTATCCCTGCCACTCAATGCAGCCAGGCCTGTCACTGAGGCAGCTCTCCCAATGACATGAGAACCAGGCAAACACGGCTTCTCCAAGTCCCAATGAACACACCTGAGAGTTCCAGGACATGTTGAGGAGGGGAAGAGCCACACTCTATGGCGCTCCTCACACCACAAATGGCTCTCTGTGCAGCAAGGCCGGCCCGGCTGATGCCCTGATGGTGCCGGGACTGGGCCCCAGTAGGTAACAGGTAATACAAATTTTAATCGAAATGAAGGAATGTAATGATACTGAGAAATAGGGAAGAAAGTAGTAGAGAAAATAGCCAAGAAGTTGAAAATTATTGCTTTTGGAGAATACACAAATCATAAAGTGAAAATTTTCTTTATTTTCTCATATATTCTAGAGGATCACTATACATTATTTGAAAATGTGATATATTAAAATACAGTTTTACTTCATTGCAATTATTCTGTCAATACCAATATTATCCTGTTGATACTTTTCATTCATAGCGTTATTGTTAACTATGTTACCTGAACATTTCAACCTAGAACAATGTGGACTTCTTCACCCTTTTAAATAATCATATACTATTAATTCTGTACCGTATTTTTTTCTGTTGATCTCTTTTGCAGCCACTAAGATTTTTTCTTATTTTGCTGTCAACAACATTTTGATGAACATCCTTGCTACATTATGTGTGCACACGTGCTGTATTTCCGTAGGAAACATTGGTAGAAATGATACTGCCTGGTCGAAATCTACCTTTTTTTAAGTTTAATTTATTTATTGAAAGAAAGAGACACCCCCAACAGGGTCTTCATTCCGTGATCCTACTCTAACGCCACCGTGCCTGGGTCAGATGTACGCTCACATCTGACATACACAGGGAGACCTCAGGATACACACCAGGACTTCCCCTTGTGACCTCAGCATCATGGAGTGCTGTGTTACCACAGTGTCACTGTGGCTGGTCCAAAATTTGCATTTTGAAAAAGATTTCCTTAGTACTTTCAAAATGGTAGACAAAGGTAGATGTCTATAAGTCTTGTTACCTACAAATAATGACTGTTTTATGCAGTATTTTTTTCCCTTTTATTGCTAGGGAGCTCCTGTGCTCACCAGAGAGAGAAAAACAAAAAAAATACAGAGAGAAAGAAAGCGAAAAGTATCGCCCCAGTGGAATATGATAATGTCACAATCCTTTTTTCTTCATCCCTCCTTCCTGTTAGGATTTTGGCTATGCACCCATGTGCACCCAGCGTGTCTCTTACGCTGCTAGGACTTGAACTGAAGGTAGCCATGTATTATCTGACTCCTTTAACCAATGAGCTATGGAACAGGTCCATGCAATATTTTTTTCCATTTATGACTTTGTTGCAAGAGCTAAACTTTGTTGGATAAAATCATTAATAGTCATAGAAATAGAGGTTTTGCTTATATCATTTTTAATCTAATGGAAATACATGATTGACAATACTATTCTCTGGATAATAATAAAAATTTTATTAAAAGTGATATTTGATTGAGTTTCTTTGTTTTGCTAAGGAAAAAATTCTTGTTCTACAGAGAGTTTTAATCAGGAACACATGTTAAATTTTGTTTAATGTTTTGGCCTTTATTAAATTTTCATTAAACACATATACTCTCTAGGCCTAATAAATTATGTGCTGTTTAGGTATACAGCAGAATGATTTTCTAATTTATTATTTTACAGAGCATAGCCGGACAATTTAGTTTGTATGTATATATACATATAAATATATATATATATATATATACACATATATATACTGTGCTCACCAGAGAGAGAAAAACAAAAAAAATACAGAGAGAAAGAAAGCGAAAAGTATCGCCCCAGTGGAATATGATAATGTCACAATCCTTTTTTCTTCATCCCTCCTTCCTGTTAGGATTTTGGCTATGCACCCATGTGCACCCAGCGTGTCTCTTACGCTGCTAGGACTTGAACTGAAGGTAGCCATGTATTATCTGACTCCTTTAACCAATGAGCTATGGAACAGGTCCATGCAATATTTTTTTCCATTTATGACTTTGTTGCAAGAGCTAAACTTTGTTGGATAAAATCATTAATAGTCATAGAAATAGAGGTTTTGCTTATATCATTTTTAATCTAATGGAAATACATGATTGACAATACTATTCTCTGGATAATAATAAAAATTTTATTAAAAGTGATATTTGATTGAGTTTCTTTGTTTTGCTAAGGAAAAAATTCTTGTTCTACAGAGAGTTTTAATCAGGAACACATGTTAAATTTTGTTTAATGTTTTGGCCTTTATTAAATTTTCATTAAACACATATACTCTCTAGGCCTAATAAATTATGTGCTGTTTAGGTATACAGCAGAATGATTTTCTAATTTATTATTTTACAGAGCATAGCCGGACAATTGAGTTTGTATGTATATATACATATAAATATATTTATATATATATATACACATATATATATATAAATTTTTAAAATCAGAATCTGAATGATAGGTTAGTTAGCTTTCCTGGAAGAGATTCCCTAAAGGTTTATTACTTTTTTCTTATCTGTGAAAACAGAGGAGACTTATTTGCTTGACTGATTCAGGAAATTCTTTTTTCTTTTTTTCAACATGTCTTTCAGAATATTTTCAAAGAACCACATGTGATACAATCATGGAGCCGAATTGAAAGACTGAAGAGTTCTTCCAACCTGTTTAACACCGTACCTTTGTTCTTTCTTTATAGGGGCACTGCGATTGCTGGCATTGTGTTTGGGATCGTGTTTATCATGGGGGTCATTGCTGGGATTGCCATCTGCATCTGCATGTGCATGAAAAACAACCGGGGACCCCGGGTGGGGGTCATCAGAACCACTCATATCAATGCCATCTCCTCCTATCCTGGTAAGCAAAAGCGTGTTTTCCTAAAGGAAATCAGACTTTTTAAGTTTTACTCTCAAGAGTCACTGCAATAATCTCCAATTTATAGGGTATATCTAAATGCATGTAAACTGAAGCTTTAGCTTTGAATAAGAGATTACTTAGATCCAAGTAATAATATCCATCTTGTATTTGAAGATACTCATATTTTCAGTAGTTGTCTCATTGACTACAACTGCCAGTCAGCCAAAATTAAGATAAATAGACAATTCACACCCACTATGTCTACCTGACAGTGAGTTCTGACAAGTAATTATAGAGAAAATATAAGTTATATGTCTCAATAAACTGCCGTATGATTCAATAGGTATGTGTGTATATCTTGAGAGAAAGAATTGAAGAAATATTGTGCATGTCTTCATTATGCAAAGAGAACAGCTTTAACATAATATTAAAATTCTCAACAAAAATCAAAGATAGTACATTAATAATTTGACAGGTATTTGCTGAGACTGTGCTAGACATTCTACATGTGAATATATCGAGTACATGTGACTCCATAATAAAAGAGTGCATTAGTGTTAGATGATTTCAATGGTTCTAATGGTACTTTCAAAGTCTATCTGTACATGTGCAATTTGTCTTTTGAAAGGCAGGCAAGTTCTTTCATTTAATTTTTAGTATTTAGTGTTCTGCTATAGGGCATGGATACTCACCAGAAAGATACTGAGAAGGAGAGAAAGAGAAATCACCCCCCAGCAGGTGTGGCCTCCATTCACCTCTCAAGATTTGAGGCATGCACACACACATGCCCTGCATAATTTTCAAGCCACTGGGTGTGGGACTCAAACCACAGTCAGGCATGTGGGATTCAGAGCCTTAACTTCCACACCACCTGCTGGCCCAGGCAAGTTCTAAATCTAAGATACCCTTAGGAAGATATTTCCCCTCTACCTTCATGCCTCTTCCACAGTCTCTGTAGTAAAGGGAACTTCAACATGCAATCTGAACTATCTACCATTCCCTAATCCTTCTTTCCTCTTTTAACCTTTTCTCTATTACCAACAACGTGAGGGAACAAACTCAGATGAATGTGGGGGTGACCATTTCTCTTGGTTCTCTTTAATCAGTTCTTCTTCCTCTTTAATATCTTCATGTTGGAGTGCCTGGGGTCAGCCTTGTGTCTTCTTTCATACTGTATCTACACTTATCTCTGTGGATGTATCACTTGGCCTCGGGGTTTAAAATACCGTTAGTATTCTAATGCTTCAAAGTTAATATCTCCAGTGTTTTCTAAATTTCAGATTCACTTTTCCTCCTGCATGTCAGACAAACTGAATGTCTCCATTTGCATGTCTAATAAATATTTCAAATTTGTAACATGTTGAAAGCTGTATTACTGATCCTCCTCTTAACTTTTCTCTACCCACAGACTTTCCTGTTCTAGCTAATGAGATCTCTAGTCTTCCAGTTGTTCAGCCCAGAAACTTCAGCGTCATCCTGATTGCTCTCTTTCCTTGTACCTCAAACATTACGTACAAGCTCCCAGAACTTCTTGGCACCACCTTAACAACATATACTGTGTGTGAGAACAGCTGTCCATCATTTTCACAGAGACTGGCTCCTGGACTTCATAAATACCAAAATATGCAGATACTCAAGTCCCTTATATAAAGTAGAGTAGTATTTGCATAACCACTGCATATCTTCCTGTATACTTTAAGTCATCTGTATATTGATTATAATGGTTAATACAGTGTATCCATTCTGTAGTTATCCTACTATATTATTCAAGGAGTAATGGCAAGAAAAACATGTTGTATATATGTTCACTACATACTTAATCAATTTTTTTTTCAAGTGCCCTTGATCGAAGGTGGTTTGGATCTGCAGGCGCAGAAGCAGCGACACCGAGTGCTGACTGTACTTCTTACGATGAGAAATAAACACTGTTACTCCCTTGGAGGGAGTTGCACCCGCAGCTCTCTCCTCCATTACTGTGATAGCATCTTGGCTGGTCTATTCTGACCCAGCAGCCAGAGAGAATCTTTTTAAATAAATGTTAAAATCCTATCACTCCTTTGTTCAAACTCTTCTGATGACTCCCCATATCCCCCAGAGGAAGAGTCAAAGCCAGAGGCTTCTCACTTCATCCAAAATGCAAATTCTTTACCATGGCATTCAAGGAGCTGCATGATTGACTCTTTTTTAATCAGAGCTTCTTGGCCACTCTGGCTCCAGACACATCTTCCCCCTGCCTGTCTGTGAATACACAGGGCACACTCCCCATTTAGGGCTTTGTCTCGAACACCTACACCTGCATGTCAGCCAAATTTTTTATCCCAAGTCACCTCCTGCCCTGACCACCCTATTTAAGATTCTTATGTGTCTCTTCCTACAGCATCCCAACCCTCCTTATGCTACTCTTTCTTTTTTATTCTTCCTCTTCCCCTAGATTATTAACTCCACAAAGCAAGGGAGTTTTGTTCACCACTCTATCCCAGGCATTGAAGACCAGACCTGGCACCTAGTGGGTACTCAGCCAAAGTGGCTAAATAAATGTAGAACACAACTTAAAACAATATCTGGGGACCAGCAGTTGATGTAATGGCTATGTTGCTGGACTCCCATGTAATTGACCACGGTTTGAGTCCCAGACTTGGTGGCTTCAACTCATACCAGGCGTGTGTGCGTGTGTGCCCAAGATCCCGAGAGGAGAATGGAGAAGGGATTGCAGTGTGGCCAACCACCCAGGGGTGATTTCTCACATTCTGTCTCTCTGTTTCTCTCTGTCTTTCTGACGAGCTCATATGCCCTATAGCAAAAACCTCTCCAAAAATAAATAAATAAATAGAGAAAATAAATAAAAAATTAAAAAGAACAATATCTGATTTGTCAAATATCAATACTTCAGAGATTGACCTTCAATCCCACCCTGTAACATGTAGCTTTTACTCATTACAAAGCCAGTTCGCAATGTCAAATTCCCCAACTTGCCAAGGATATTGTAGGGGTTGGTATAAAGATGTTGGAACTCAGACATAAGGGAAAGGAGTAGATGGACTTATTTTTTATTCCTCACATCTGCCTATTTTTCCCTGAATCACCCTATAACCCAAGAGAAGACAGAGGATAACATTCTGTTTGCACATTTGCTTGATCAAAAACAAAGATGAAATAAAACTAATTTTTTCAATTTTTAAAATATTTTATGAAGCATTTTATATTTACTTCATCTTTCCGTAAATCCAAACTTTGAATAAAATTAAAAGACACAAGATGTCACAATGTAATGTGAGGTCAGATGTTTCCTTGAGTTGGAGGTTTCTATTCTGCGCATGAGAACATGTTTTCAGAACACCATAGTGGTATCATTTATACTGGCAGATACAGAGGAGCACTGCATTTTCAGTAAATGCATTGTTCTGGGAACTGAGCAATGCAAGAAACATAACGAGCCTTATGCTGGAAACAGTTTTACTGCAAAAAGACTGTCTTCAACATAATGTGCTTGATTACTTCTCATTTCCTTCTCAAAGTCACTAATTAAGCTTTTACTTAAAGGATCAGGAAACAACATATAATAGTATTGAATGCTTTTCAAAGTCTTTCATCTGTGGAAAACAAAATGCCTTTTCCCACATTAATTGATTAACCCTGTGACAATTGAGATAACAGCCCAACTTATTGTACAGCCTAGAGGCCAGATAAATGAAGAGAACATAATTTAGTGATGGTTGTCTCATCCCGTGGTTAAAGTGCTCAGTGGGGAACATTGCAGGACATGCCACTGCTCTGCACTAGGGAGAGGAAGATGCTGATCGGCCAGCTGCCACACCTGATCTTTGATGGACAATGACCTTCCAAAATTAAGGTTTTCATTTCGCCATGTTGGCTTGGATGAAGAGGTCCTCTTTAGCTACATCTATCTTTAAAATCATCAGTGTGAAGACGAAAATTGTTTGTCGAGCTTCCCAGAACTTCAGAGTAAATAAAGGACATGATCATGTTTTAAAGGAGGTTTAGGTGATACACATCTGAAAAAAAATAATAATAATATTGCAGGACCCAGGTGTTGAGGTGCTGCGTTCTGCAGGCTGGGACCACCTGGGAAGCCTGAGTGCAATTCCTGGTCCAGTCTTACAGCCTGGACTGAGTGGCACGTTTCTCCAGTCGCAGCAGCTCAGGGAAAGTGAGGCAGGAGGGTCAGAACAGTGGACACAGTGAGAGCTCATTTATAAATAAATTAAATAGTAAGACTATAAAATAAAGGCTTGGCAAAGATATAAAAAGGCTAGTAAAAGGAAACCAAATGTCATCAAGAAAATTATGATTTGAAGTCCATTATAGAGTCCCTGAAAAAAGAAAGCTAGATAGAAAGAATAAACAAGGAGAACGGACAGGGGTCTTCCAAACAGAAGGATGCTGCAGGACAAAGGTATTATAGAAAAGAGTTATGGAACAGGGAAAAAATCATCATTTTAAAGCCATTGTAAAAAAAGATTTGAACAAAATTCATCAACTGACACTAAACCTAGGGGACAACATTGCTGAAGAGCAGGATATTTGCAGTTCAAATGTCTATCAAATGTCTTGTGGTTGATAAGGGGAAACGTAGTAATTTCATGGTTAGAGAACTCAGACAACATCTTGCTCAGGTTATCAAAATTAATAGCACCAGAGGACAGATGACTAGTACATACCTTTGAGTGTATTACTCTGAGGAGTAATACATGTACGTAGTGTTCTGTTTAGGAGTTCACAGCTTGAATTCTAGCATGAGAAAATTCTGCAAAGCCAAGTTGAGAAACATTCTATATAACACTGGTCAGTAGTCAGTCTTTAAATTCTCTTGGAACCCTACTCTTCCATTTCTCCATACTTTTGGGATTTGGGGCACACTTTCACACACACCTCAAGTGTTCTTTTTTTTTTTCCTTTTTTCTTTTTTTTTAAGGTTTTTGCCACAGGGCATGTGCATTTACGAGAGAGAGAGAGAGAGAGAGAGAGAGGAAAAAGTGAGAAATCACCCCCCAGAGGGGGCCATGGTGCAAGCTCTTCTCTGTTTCCTTGGGATTTCGGCACTCACACAACGTGCCAGGCATAATTTTCAAGTTGTTAGGTCCGGGACTCAAACCACCATTGATGGGAATCCAGCACCCTAACCACTACACCACCTGCTAGCCCTCCATGTGTTTATTTATTTATTTATTTATTTTGGGAGCGATTTTCACTATAGGGCGCATGCGCTCGCCAGACAGACAGAGAAACAGAAACCGAGAAATCACCCTCCAGGAGGGATGGCCACGCTTCAATCCCCTCTCCTCCATTCTCCTCTCAGGATCTTGGGCACGCACGCACACGTGCCCGGTGTGAGTTTTAAGCCACCGGGTCCGGGACGCGAACCACGGTCGACTACGTGGGAATCTAGCGACATAGCCATTACACTAACTGCTGGTCCCCACCCTCCATGTGTTTTTCAACCTACCAGATCCAGGACTGGAACCACAATGTCGACCCTGAGGGGTGCAACAGCCTTAATCATCATGGTGCAGGCTGACCCCACTATATAATTGGGTCATCGGCAAAGTTTTGATGCATTTTTGCATAAAATGGTCAAAAAATACTTTCCTATGACTTTTCCAATGACTCTGTGTGTATATATATATATATATATTTAATATGTATAAATTATATATATATACATATATATACATATATGAGGACAAATACATGTAAGTTTGTTTTAATCTCTTAGAAATGCCTTATTAATGGATCAGTACTCTCTTCACATCAGTAGGTAAACAAATGAGAGCTAACTTATTAGTATATGGACGGAACATGGGAAAAATTTGAATATTTGGTAAACCTTAGATACTACAAACCTGTACTCGTACTAAATAAAACTGCTATATTTGTACCTAATATGACAAAAACTCCATCTCACTTGTAACTTCTGTGTGGAGCACAATTCATACTGCAGAGTTTTCTGTAATAATGTCATGACTGTGACAAGGCCTTTACCTAGAAGCTCCAGCTCATACTGGAGGAAAACCAAATGGATGCAATGGATGTGATAGTCTTTACCCAGGCAACTTTTTCAGTACAAGTCAAAGACTTCAAGTATAAAGTGAGAACGCCCTCTTGATGTCATGTTAGCTATACTCATAGAACTAATGCTGCAAACAAATTCTATGAATGCATCATATGATGATTACAGCTAGCATGTGCTAAAATTGAGGAATTTTTTTATAAAACAGAAAAACCAGAATGAAAACAAAGTCAAGAGTTTTTTTGTTGTTGTTGTTGTTTGTTTTTTTCACACTGAGAAATCCAGATTGTGGCATCTTGGATTTTGCTAGTGCATTGTTAGGAAATACCCAGGTAGAAATTGATGAATATAGAACACAAGTTTATTGAAAACCAGTGTCCTTGAATATGAGGAAGAATTAGTTCCAACATATGGCGGAGGCGCTAGAATCAGAGACAGCTCATTAATTAAAACCGAGCACAGAGGCACAGAGGCAGGGAGCTGTGAGTCCGGTGGTCACAGCACAATGAGGTTCTCTTCTGCTTGTGCCTTTTTTCTCTTCTTCTGAGGATCAAGAGGTTTGATGAAGTGTTTGAAGCTAAGGAGAAAGAAGAAAACATAAGACAGTAATCTCAGAAAATATAAAATGCCTAAAGAACTTCCACTTTCGAGTAATGATAAGGGCCACCACACTTGAGAAAATGGTCATTTACTTAAAATGAGCTCATTCAGCATGATTGTGCATTTTTCTCTAAGCACATGAAACTCCTGGATGCAAAATTGAGATAGCGAAAATGGTGAATGTCATCTTCACTTCCGCCAGGCAAAGGGAGAGAAAAAGATAAGAACATTGACAATAGATGCATAGGAGTAGTTTTGGTGATGGACCATAAATCTAAGCTGAATAAAGAAGGTTATGAAGAATGGAAAGAGATGGTATCAACTTAGTCTCTTTCTTTTTTTGATTGCCAGAGGGCATGTGTGCTTGCCAGAGAGAGACAAAGAGAGGGAGAAAGATGCCCCCTCATAGGGCATGGCCATGCCATAATCCCCTCTCCTCCATCTCCCCATCTTGTCAGGATTTAGGGTATGTACCTGGCTTGTTTTGTAACCTGTCAGGGTCAGGATTTAAACTGCAGCTGGCCACATAAGACATAGCTCCCTTAACTACTAGGCTACAGGGATGGGCCAGTTTAACATTTTTTTTTCCCCTGTAGGGTACGTGTGCTTGCAAGAGAGACAGAGAGACAGAAAGTGAGAAATTACCCCCCAGGGGTGATGGCCACGCCAAAATCCCTTCTCCTCCATCCTCCTTTTGGGATCTTGGACATGTATGTACATGCACCTGGCATGAGTTTAAGCCACCGGGTCTGAGACTCAAACCGAGGTTGACTACATGGAGTTCAATGACATAGCCATTATGCCAACTGCTGGTCCCAACATTTTTGTCTTAATTGACATTGGTAAGTTGGAAATTCAGATGAGGTCCAAGATGTGATAGAACAGGTATTGTAAAAAAATAAAGGCTGTGGTCACATTTGCAAAATAGTGGCATTATTGCTAATGAAAATGTTCACAATTAGTTTAAAGATAAGAAAAATAATACTGAAGGCAAAAAGTCAAGGGATTGAGAAGTAGGATTCCCTGGATGTTGAAATCACTTAGAATAATAACAGCAGTTATGGTGTCAAGAAATACCATGAGCCAGATGCTAAGTATTCATTGAATAAGGGCTTGGCACAGGGAATGCCATAGAAATGAACAAAGAGGAGTAAAAAGGAGTATAATTTGTTGGCATATGTGTTACAGAAGGTCTCTGGTTTTTAAGAGGGAATATAGATAATGGTTTGGAAAATGGTTATGAAAATCAAGATTATCCTGAGCACCTCTTCCTAGCCCTGTAGGTTATAGGATGTGGAAGAAAAAGAACTCCATTTTTTTTTGTGATTTTCTTTTTGGCTTTTTGGTGTTTTGTTTTGAATTTTTCTTCTTTTTATATTCTTTTTAATTTTTTGCCAGAAGCTGTGTGTACTCACCAGAGAGAAAGAAAAAGAGCGAAAAAGACACACCACACACACACCATAGAGGGTGGTCGGACCCAGTTCATTCTCTATCTCTCCCTTTGTTGGGGATTTTGGACACACACACACACACACACACACACAGAGAGAGAGAGAGATGGTGTGTTTCTTAAGCCATCAGGCCTAGGATTCAAACCATGCTGTAAGTCATGTGGAGGCCAGCCACCTTAACTACCTGCCACCTGCTGACCCAAACAGCTCTAATTTGATAGATCTACAGAGGAAGCCATCTTCTCATGAAAAACTGGGTGAATTAGAGTAAGAAGATGAAGTGGATGGATAATATCTTTCACATTTTTCTCTCCTCTCAAAAACCTCAGTCTTTCTTACTCTCATAAATGATTATTCAACAGATCTCATTTCTTTGAGAACATAGACACAATCAAAAGAGACCCTCCTTTTGTGCTGAGCTAGAGCAACATAGTAAAGGAAAGGAGAGAGTGAAGACACATGAGGTTTTCTTACGACAGAACTCCACGCAACACGGTGAAAGTGGGTGGGTAAAGTTTGCAAAGTCAGTTAGATTACTTGCACAATGCCTTCTAGGATTAAAGGTCTACAATGAAGGATGTTCAGGGAGCTCCTCTTTCCCGTGGTGACAGAGGATGGGAAACTTAACAAGACTCTTTGGAACAAGAGGTTCTAGATATATTAGCATGTTAGAGGAGAAATGTCAGTATTGTGTTTGCATAGCTGGGAGTGGGTGATGAAGGCCTGGTCAGAAGTTTTGTGGGCTTTCATTTAAATCCTTTGACCCAGCTGCAGTGGCTCAGCCAGGAAGGCACTGCTGCATGATTGCTGAGCTGCATAGGAGGCCTAAGTTTGGTTCCCAACACAACCTAAAGAGGCTGTGCGCAGGGGTGCATGCCAGCAGTCCTTGCTGGCTGGGAGGCTGGGACAGGGGGACGGTGACATGGTGAGAACTTGTCAAAACATAACTCTTTCTTTCTCTCTCTCTCTTTTTTTCTCTGACTTTATGCCTCCCACTTCACTCCCTCAGTCTCTCTTTCCTACCCATTCATTCTCTCATTTAAAATAAAAACAAAACAAAACTCTCTACTTGGGGTAAGGGTCAGATGAATTGTGAGTAGTGAGTAGTGTTTAGGGTAGAGTGAAGGAGGTTTGTTCCTAGTAATAATATTAGAAATTGCCTTTAAAAATAAGTCATGAGATTTACCAGTTATACCAGATCTTAAAAATTTCTTAAAATCAGTAATAATTAAAATGAGATATTTCTGGTATAGAAATATAAGCCTCGGTTATTAAAAAAGATCAAGTAGATTAGAATTTTATGCATTCTAAAGGAAACATAACAAAACAATGTTAAAATGAGAACTATTTAACAGGTTGCATTTAGACAATTTGGCTTAATCAAAATTAAAAACTTGGAAAAGACCTTTGATGCAAAAATATGCCAAATTAGGTAACAGATCTAAAGAAGCATCTAATACATGAATTTGAATGAATAAATTCAAAAATGAAATGATTATATATCAAAATATGGAAAAGAAAGCTGGCAAACAACACAGAAGTGTTTTAAAAAGATGAAGAAGAATGTATTTTGTTATATACAATTTTTAAATCTCATGCCAATAAAGTAAAAACTGATTAATAAAATAAGCAATTTTGACAGTTATTCTTAGAAGGAATGATATATAGCTTTGTATGCTTATTTATATCTGAATTGTGATCTTAATTATATCTTAGTTCTAATTAAAATCCCAGTTTTTAAGAAGTCTGGAATATAAAAATGTACCCAATATGAATTACAAATAGTAGACAACATATAGAATAATGTCACTCAGCCATTACTAAAGACGTGATAAAGAGCTAAACATTCTTACTTAATAATTTACCAAAATATTAACAGTGTGTCTGTTACCTTGCTCGTTCCCTTACAAAATGAAACAATTGTTTTCTTTTTTTCTATTTTTAATTGACATAAAATAATTGTACATATTTGTGGAGTGTGATACAACTTTTGCCGTATACAAATACAATGTATAATGATCAAATTGAGATAATTAGCATACTCATAACCTCAAACATTCATCATTAATTTGTGTTGGGAATATTCAAAAACTTTTATTAGCTGTTTTGAAATATACGGTGAGGGGCTAGTTAGTGACCTGGTGGTTAAGGTGACTGGATCCCATGAGGCCAACTTCACAGTTTGAATCCCAGATCTGGTGGTTTGAAAAAAAAAGATGTGTGTGTGTGTGTGTGTGTGTGCCCAAATTCCTGAGAAGAGAATGGAGAAGAGAGGATTGCAATATGGCCGTCTACCCTAAGGGGATGCTTTCTCACTTTCCTTCTCTCTCTAACTGTCTCTCTCTGGCAAGTGGCAAGCTCGTACCCCCCTATAGCAAACTAAAAAAAGATAGAAAAAGAAGGAAAAAGAAAAAGATACAGTAAATTATTGCTGACTATAGTTACCCTCCTCTGCTAAAGAATACTAGAACTTGTTCCTCTTATCTAATTGTATTTTGTATCCAATAACCAATATCTCCCTCTCTTCTACCCCGCTTCCCAGCCTCTAGTAATCACATTCTACTCTCCGCTTCTATGAGGTCATTTTTAGTTTCCACGTGTAAGTGAGAATCCATTGTGTGTGTGTGTGTGTGTGTGTGTACACATGTGTGTGCGTTTTCTTGATCTAATCATCTGTAAAGAAAGCTTAGGTTGATCCCATACTTTGGCTACTGCGAACAGGGCCACAGTAGTCATGGGAATGCAGATATCCCTGTAATACACTGACTTCAGTTCCATGAATAGGTGCTTAGTAGTGAGACTGCTAGATCGCATGGAAGTCCTATTTTTAATGAATTCTTGAAAATAGTTTCACGATGTGCTCTAAGCTATAAAATTTACATTACTTGAGCACGTTAGTGAATTTCTGATATTCTATACTGAAGAAATAATTTAAAATAATGATTAAAAATCTATGTATATGAAGATATACATCACTTCATTATTTATAGCAATAAAAAATTAACCTGAAAATAAATGAATGGTCAATGGAATAATATGCAGCTATTCATAATAAAGTTTATAAAGGATTTGTAGCTAGCCAGTGGGTGGCATAGTGGTTAAGGTGCTAGATCCCACATGGCTGACTCCACAGTTTGAGTCCCGGACATAGCAGTTTGTGCATGTGTGCCAAAAATTTCAAAAGGAGAATGGAGAAAGGATTGCAGCATGGCCATCTCTTTTGAGAGTGATTTCTCACTTTCTCTCTCTTTTTGACTCTGTCTCTCTCCTGCAAGTGCACATGCTCTGTTGAAAAAAATGCGGCTTAAAAAGAATATGAAAATTGGTATGTTATAATACAAAATGAAAAGATATATACCATGTTACATGACTGCAAGGATATAAATACACATAAATGACTGAAAGATAGTATACAAAGATATTACTTGCTAAATTGAGGTGACAAAATTGTGAATCATGTTCTTCTATTTCTAAATTTTCTAAAATAGTATAGAATAGCTTCAATAGCATCATGCATCTTCTATCGCATTAGCTGTAGAAATATTGGCCTGAATGGGTGGCAGCATTAAATTTCTCCTCTGAATTTCATAGCATCCATAAACGTTTTCAAATTGTATACAGTTCTCTCAGACGCTGAGGATAAATGGCATATTTACTCTACTTAAATCAGAGAATTGGAATATCGGTTATGAAAGATTTTCAAAGGCACCGTATCTCTAACTGCAGCCACACATCTTGTAAAGATTATTCGACCTGTAGAAAAAGAACAGAACTTCTTAGGATTAATCAGGATTCTAAAATTGATGCTTTAAAGTTAATTTGATGGAAACTTAACTGCAAGAAAGAAAGGTAAAACAGTGCACACAATTATGTAAGCATTTCAGAGTGTCTTCTGGTGGATGATATTATAAAAGATGTGCCATGTTTATCGTATAATGGATAGTCCTCAAAATACCATTCTCCAACATTGTATTATCACTTTATCAAAATCCAAAGGTTAGATGAATGAAAGAACACTTTCATGTCTCAGATTTTCATGTTCAACATACAGCTGCATAAACCATGGGGATTCTTGATGAAATGTCCTCCAGCAGTTTTTATGCAGATGGCAGAATATAAATGCTTTGTTACGGACGTATAAACACATGCTTTGGCTTCGTGACAGAGAGTGATGTGGAGCCAATCTGCAGAATCAGCCTGTGTGTGTTTCTCAAGTGGGAGGCAGGGGAAAGATTCCACATAAAAACATAGAGCCACAAGCTTCTAAGAAACAGTTCAATTGGTATCCAGCTGGAGCTTTCTACTTTACATGGATGCTGAAGTGTTTCCTTTCTTGGCTTGGACGAAGTGTATTATAAATCACTTTGCTTCAGTCCTCCTGGATATAATGAAGCCAGGGAGTGGGTGTAAATGCAGAGGGAATGAGTGTTTAGGCTCTACAAGAATTACTCCATTTTGTTGTAGAAAACAGCATGGAGTAGCCCAGCCTACCAGGGTCTGAAGGAACATTGGAGAAGCTATATGCATCCTGGCTGGTTTTGTTTGTTTTAGGTTTTTGTTTTTGTTTTCCAATGGAAAAAGAGAATGAGAGAAAGAGAAAGCAACCTCAGTAGGGTTCCTTTATGCACAATTTCCTTTTCCAGGCCTTCAGGTCCACAGGGCACTTGATATGTTTTCAGGCTGACCTGGGGATCCAAAATAAAGCTGACCATGTGTCTCCCAGCACTGCAGGCCTGTATATTGCACCACCCATCTGGGCCATTGCTAATTTTTTTACAGAGCTATGTCATCTGATGAAAACCTCAGCCTTTTCAGCCCACTAGAGTCTTGCTTCCCCCCCCCAAAAAAAAACCATTATTTGCATTATTATGACACTAGCCTTGTGATAGAGGCTACATTCACAAAAAGCAATTTCCAAGTAAATCAGGATTCTGATGGTGCATCAGTTACTGCTGAATCATCAGATTCCTTGCTCAGATGTTGAGGAATGATTCAGTTCTTGAAGACATGGATGAATTTCAGTCCAAGAAATACCTCTTCCAACCTTGAAGATGGAATTGAGATCACTAAAAACTTGACTATATAGCTATCATCATAAAGTATAAATATGATTTTAAAACCCAGACATATGTTACAGTAAAAAAAATTAAATTTTTTTTCAAATAAGATTCACAAAATTAAATTCTTCGTCCCCATGTCCAAACCTGTTTTTCCTCCATTTATTTGCCTTCTTAATTCTGTAATGGCCCCATAACCCTCCAAGTTACAGAAGTCTCATAATGAGTACCCAGTACCTCAGTCTTTTCTTCCACCTTCTCTTCCCTTTTCACACATCCCCAGTCATTGCCCAAGCACTCAGCTGTTCAAGGGCTCTTACGTGTTTTCCCCGCTTCTGTCTGAGGCCCTTACAGTCCCTCGTATATGCCATTCCATGTATCAGCTACTCTTTGATCTCTATTCATACAGCTGAAAGGGTCACCTCAAAACATATTCACTAACACATTCAAAAACACCTCTGATAGCTCCACAGGCACATTTCTTCCCTGACATCAACACCCACCACGATGATGATACAACAGCGCCTCTCAACGTCATTGCCCTCCATCTTAACTCTCTCTTAAACAAAAGTGCCGTCCTGCTTCAGTGCTTTTGCTCAAACTTGCAAATTTCCCAAAAATATCTCCTCCAAGCCACCGATTCTGAACAGTTTGACCTCTGGCATCACATTTTAGAGCACCCGACCTTTCATACATATGTGTCCCCAACCTGATTTAAAAAAAAATTTCAGACGAAGATTATTATAATAGTCCTGTCACAAAGTTTCCAGCTCACTGGCTAAAACACAGTAGACACTGTTTGCTAAATGCCTGATGCTCGTCTCCTTTCTTTTTCAGTGGCACCTCCACCCTATAGTTACGACCACGAGATGGAACATTGTGCAGACCTGCCTCCTCCGTACTCCCCAACCCCACAGGTTTCAGCACAGCGTTCGCCACCCCCTCCTTACCCTGGAAATTCAAGGAAGTAATCCTTCTCTCACAACAGAATACGGACCAGTCCATGCTCTTGTCTGGAATAAAACGCCTCAGCTCAGAAACAGGCAGGAAAGGATTGTTCTGCAGAGTACTCTTTGGGGTGAGAGCAGCATGTCAGGTGGAATGTTCACACTGACAGGTGTAGGGTCCTGACCTGCTCAGAGCTGCCTTATCCAGAGTATCATTTGTTTCTAAAGGACCACATTTTAGGGAATTACTGATCCATGTAAGCACATTCAAAGAAGAGACATGAGATTCACAAAGCACGTCATAATTACATTTAAGGACTAGATGAAGGAATTTCAATACTGATCTTACAAAGGAAAAGACGTAAGTAAAACAGAATAGCCTGGCCTACATAAGGAACCAACCTTATGTAGCTTTACAAGTCAGAACTAGAATTATTCTTTCACTCATTGATAAATGCATATTGAGTGCCTGAGAACTCACTGTGTGCCTGGCATTGAGGCACTAGATGGATGTTACAGAAGGAAACTTGGCTTTCAGTAGAAGAGCAATTGGAGTTTTCTTACTAACTAGGTTGCATAGTGAAGCTCTCTGTTACAAGACTTCACACAGAACCTGGCTGACTATCTGATAGAGAAATGCTCTAGAGGGACTTCCAAATTAAATAGTAGATGGCTTGATCGGGCCTCAAAATTTCTACTCGTGTTTTCAGTAGATGGGAAGTGAACCTCTCTGTCTCCTAAAGTGAAAATAACAGGAATAGTTAAATCATGTTTCTAATTAGAGAGTAAGAGCAGGACCAAAGGACTTGACAGCTTTTTGAAGGAAGGAACTCTTCAATACTAGCCACCCAGAAATCATCTGCCTTTACTTAGTGAATCAGGACCAAAGTTAAATTTCCACAGGCAACAAATACTTCACTTCAGAGTAAAAGATGAGAAGTCACATATTTCTGAGAGATTTCAGGTTAGGGTGCAAACTCTCAGACTTTGACCATGAAGATAGATCAGAGGCTTACAAAAGAAGCCATGGAAAAAATAAAGCTCGGATTCCCTTCCATGGAATTTCATTCAAATGTAGCTTAGACAATTTTTTTTGTCTCTTAATAAAATTTTAATAATCTACTATCTTAAGAAATATATATAATTAATGAAAAAGATTAAGATACTGACATCAAATTGTTGCCTTATATCAAAATACAAAGTTTATGAATGAAGTGCCTACCTTTAGAAGTAAAGACATTGAATAAATATAATGTGCCATATTTTGCTGCCAGCGACTGTACCATTTATATTTTTATGTGTCCTTTTGTGTATTTAAAATGTATATATGGTCTGGCTTTGAAGCCTAATGATTAAGGGAACAGAATCCTCTATGTCCAGCCTCAGTTTAAATTCTGGCCCTGGTGGCCTGGAAAACATGCTAGGCATGTGTGTATGCATGTCCAAAATCCCAAAAGGAGAAATGGAGGAGAAGGAATTATAGCATGAATATGTCCCATTTTTTTTTCCTCCCTCTCTCTCTTTCTTTGGCAAGGGCACATGCCCCCTGGTCATTAAAAAAAAAATTATATATTGAGCATTGGGACCTGATGCTTGAAATTTTGTGTCACTTTACAATTAAATCTAAAATGTTGACTCCAATAACATCATAGTTCAGTGAAACCACAAAATGATATCAAGAATTCTGCTGAATAAAATAATAAAAAGAAATGCCTTAAGGTATAAATTACTGTATCTGAACTTGTATCAATAGTTAGGAAACTTAGTAGTTACAAGTAACATGTTTTATTTGCAAATTCCAACACCAGAATATATAATGGTCTCATTTCAGTAGAGTTTAAGTACCCATGAGGTCCAAGTCTGGATTCAGACTGGCCCATGGTGCTGTGGTTAAGTGCTGTGAGTTGACAGCTGGATCCCATACTGCTGACTACAATTCAAATACTGACCTGGTGACTTGAAAAACATGCTAGATGCATTTGTATGCATACCCCAAAGAACACCCTATTGGAGTGCACTTTCTCTCCCTCCCTCTCTGACTTGTACACATGCCCTCTGGCAATTAAAGAGAGAGAGAGAGAAATACTTTCTGTATTAGTTGTGAATGATTTGCTTGATCTGGGGGCATTGATGATTTTCTTAGTTATGAAGATGCAAAACCTTTAGCTGTTCTAGTCTATTCAAGTGAAGGCTCCCTGATTCAAGTGATGTGTTAGCACAATTTTAATAGTACATATGCTTTAATTTATTTCTTTTCTGCAAGTGTGATCAGACCCAATTACACTGCAGCTATGACACTCAAAGTGCCAGGGTTTCTGTAACTTTTGTGATTTTTGAGAATGTTGGTTGCAAATGTGCCATATATTTCTTAAGAAAAACGGAGAGAAAAGACCAGTGAAAATTTAATTCTCTTCATCTTAACCATCAATAAACATTTATTGTGTTCTTCCAATAGTCTGCATAGATTATTCACCTAGACACCATTGCAATGCACGCCATCTCTCTTCTTTGAGTTGTTTATGGTCTCACTTAAAGTATATCACAAGCCCATACACCTACAATAGATGAGTATTTGTGCTCTTTGTGTTTAGTGTCATAATAGAGTAAATGTGCACATTAGCAGTATAGACTTTTGGAGTTTGCTGATTGTTTTCATAGTAATGGTTCCTGGAGAAAAATAGTATGAGATGTGAAACTCTGAATTGTTATTTAAAAACTAACATATTTGCTGTGGCCAAAGTGTTTACAATAAGCAATAAAATGAGAGAACCCATTATAAACAAGGGTTCTATTTTAATTGTCTTGTGTCCGTCTCTTTCACCCTCCATTTCTGCTGACATAGTCCCCTCATTGTTCTGTGCAAGAAACACAGGACGGGAGCCAGAAAGACTTTGTTTTGAATCCTGTATCCTGCCTGTGTGACTCTGGCAGGCTGTTTCAACTCTCTGAGATTTAACTTTCTGATTTGGAAAATAGAAATATTATAATTGTCCTCATCAGGTTTTGCAAAAATTTAAGGAGTACATGCAAAATTCTAAATATAGTGTCTGGCACATAGAGAATGTCTACAAATATTAGTCAAAAATAAATTAACAAATGAACAATATAATAAGAATAGCCTCTAAAACTGTCCAACTCTGCTTGTTTAAATTTAAATCAGTTAAAGTTATACTTAAAATTTCAGTCTTCTGATTCTCATTCAAGTGTCGTATAGACTCATTGGGCTACTGACTACCTTACTGGGTAGCGCTACTCTAGAAAAATCCTCTGTGGAAAATGCAGTGAGATACCAGAAAAGCATTGAAAACAAACACATGTGCGCACACACACACTCAAATCTCCTTCTTCAAGAGAAACTGTGGTCTTTGTTGATTGCAATGTCCTTCACTAGTAAGTATGAAGAGGCAGCAAGACTGATTAGCCTGAGCCTCACCTCTCCAAGGAGAGGCTCACTTCTGCTCCTTCAAAGGCCTGGTGTGGGGAAGCTGTTGCTAGGGTCAATAATAGGAAAGAGACCTTAGGGGACCAGCAGATGGTATAATGGTTACATCACTGGACTCCCACTTAGTTGATGCAGTTCAAGTCCCAGACCTAGTGGCTTAAAACTCATGCTGGGAGCTTGTGTGTGTGTGCCCAAAATCCTGAAAAGAGAAGAGAAGAGAAGGGATTACAACGTGGCCATCCCCCCTGGTGGTGATTTCTCGCTTCCTATCTCTCTGTCACTCTGGCGAGCACACACACCCTATATATAGCAAAAGTCTCTCTTCAAAAGAGAAGAGACTTTGGACTTGGTTTTGGAGCTGGTGAAGAGCTACAGCCTATTTTCAGAGTCTAGTTGATTTTATAACGGCCTACTCATCTCTAAAAGTTACTCCAAGAGCATTCAGGACTACCCAGATCTTCCTACCATGCACCACTGCAGTGGCCTTTCTGTTTTCTCCTAATCATATTCCCACCATCAGATGAAAGCAGCACCTAGCACACATTTCCTATATGCCCAATGTGTCCATGGTCAGCCAAACCCACCTTGCCAAATTTTGGTTGTAACTGAAGTAGAATCTGGCACACTTCAGACTATATATTGAGCCTATCAAATAGTGGAGCTCTGGGTGTCATAATTTTAAAACAACCTAATACCAGCATATCGAATTCACATTATCTCCTCGGTAATTACCATGGAGGATTCTAAAGACTGTCAGATCCTCAGTCAGAACCTGCTTGAAATGTGCCATTCTTCTTTTTCTGCTTATGGGTCCAAACTGCACAGGATATGGCTAAACTCGTAAGCTCAGTACTCTTCTAGTGCCACCCCACTTTGCGGTGCCAGGAAAGTGAAGTGACATGCTAATTTGAAAAGATCCACAGGCAATTATGATTTTCACTTCCACCCCTGCCTCTAATGCAGATGAAAGAACCAGGACTTCAAAGTAAGAGAGACTTCGGTTTCTCAACTATCATATTCTAACTATATGTACTGAATCCAGTAACCAAATATGTGAATAACATCATACTTGCCAGATTGTTGCAATGATTATAAACTGTGTGTAGAATATCTGTCACACAGATCCTGTCTGGGTTGACTCAAACACAAATATATATACATATTCTTTCCAAATATATATACATACTCTCCAATATGTGTCCCACTCCCAAGTCTTACAACTTCTATAATGCAGTGTGTTAGTTATCCATGGCTGTATAACAAATTACCTCAAATTATTGAATAATTGAAGCAATAATTATTATCTTTGTTCCTATACATCAGGAATCTGATCATGTCTTACCTGGGTCCTTTGGCTCAGGGACTTTCCCTGGCTGATGTCATCTTAATGTGCTGCTGAGCAAAAATTTGCTTTAGAGCTCACTTCCATGCACAGTGGTTGACAGTGCCTTGAAGGCTTTGGGGCCAAGAACCTCATTAACTCACTGGCCATTGGCCAGAAGCCACCTTTAATTCTTTGCCATATGGGCCTCTCCATAAGATACCTTAAAATATGTCAACTTGCTTCCCCAGAGAAGGCAAGAAAGAAGAGCCAAAGAGAGTGCTTGCAAGAATGATAGCAAGGCAGGAGTTACTGATGTGTGGTGACTAATCTTGGAACAAATGTCCCATGACTTTGGTCATATTCTGTTCCTTAAAATCTGGACCCTAGGTTCAGTTCACACAAGGGGCTAACAACAAACTCATGGAAACCAAGAAGAGAGAACTTTTAAAAATCACCTTACTAGTCAGTATACCAGAGCAAAGATATTTTATCTCACTGTCCTTTAGTTCATTATTTGGAGTTAAAGCAGTATAGAAAATATCTTCTCTCTAGCAGAAATTTATCAACTCAACAGCTGAAATACGCCCAGGGCCATGCTTACCTATGATCAAATTCCTTTCACTGACCTGGCAAGAATAGAGTATAGCCAGTAACATTTAAGGGCTGTACTAACTGGGCAAGTGTTAAGTTTTAATAGCAGAAGGATATACACAGGGTTTAGGTTTCTCCTCAACTTCACTATGAGCTGTACCTGAAAGCACATCCCTTTTGGCAGGGATTGAAATATGCCACATACTACATACCTTTGTGGACAAGTCTTAATCCCAGTCCTAAACTTTGTTTGAACTTTGTTCCAAGATATTTAATTCTCATCAAGAATTTCAAAACAAGTTTCCAAATGGGTATTCAGTGTGTCAAGTTCCTTCCTAACCTACCTGAATGCCTTCACTAAACATGGAGAAATAGTCAATCCAAGGAAGTGATTGAGTATGCAGAAGCATGTGTTAGGAATGCCTTCTCTCTCTCCTCTCCTTTTTGTTTTAAGAGATCTTTGCCATAGGGCATTCTCACTCACTGTACAAAGAGGCAGAGATGGTGAGAGGGAAAGTGAGAAATCATCCTCTAGGGGAGATTGCCATGCTGCAATTCCTTCTCCATTCTCCTCCAGAGATCTTGGGCATGCATGCACAGACTTCTGTTGTGATATTCGAGCCACTGGGTCCAGGACCCAAACAACAGTTGGCCATGTGGGAGTCCAGTAACATAACCACTATGTCATCTGCTGGCCCGATGTGTTTACCTTTTCTTTATGTTAGGTAAATTATCTTTTTAAAATGTATTTGTTATTATATTTTTATGTTACATTTAATCACGTATATTTTTTTCTTCATTTTATTTTTAAATTTTTCCACAAACATTTACTTTACATATCAAAAAAATTTTGCTCATATTCCATAGTTCTTGACAGTTAATAAACAACTTTCAAAATTTCAAAATACTGAATTTTAATGACAATGTTCAAATACTTCTTATTATTTTGTATAATTTTGTTTGTGACTCTATAAAAATAGAGACAGTATGGTTTTAGACATTTCTCAAAAACATTTACATGTCAACTACTCATATTGTTGAAAAGCAGATGCCCAGCACAGAAGTCACACATAAGCCTTCTCAGTTCAGCCCTGTCTACCAAGTATTCTGATATCTGCTAGCTAAGATCATTCTCTTTTTCTTCCTTCAAAGTCTTTCCAGGATAATCCTCTTGTGTGCTTGCTCTTTTGCAATCTCTACTGATTACAATGCTGGACTAGATAACTCCAGGTTATTTTATATTATAAATTCTTTCATATGTCTTCTCTAATCCTCTCTGTCAGGCAGACCTATTTATGGTATGTTTGTTTGTTTTTTGCCTTAGAGTGCATGTGTTCCCTAGAGAGAAGAGACAGAGACAGTGGGGGAAAGTGAGAAATCACTCCCCCGGGGAGATGGCCACACTGCAGTCCCTTCTCTTCCATTCTTCTCCCAGGATCTTGGGCACGCATGCACATGCGCCTGGCATGAGTTTAAGCCACTGGGTCCTAGACTCGAACCATGGTCGACTACGTGGGAGTCCAGTGACATAGCCATTATGCTAACTGCTGGTCCTGCCAGGTCATCTTTTTAAGAGCTTCTGTTGGCTTACTTGAGAACCACCTTAATTCCATTGTTTTCTGATTAATCTTCAGATATGACATTCCAGTCAAAGCCCTGTCCAATACTTAGTATTTCCAATTGCTGATTCAATGCAACAAGCATTATTGAACTTATGCACATAACCCTTTTGAGACAAAATAAGAATACTCTCAAATATTTTCTAATTGCAGAAGTGTCAGAAAGGAAGAAAAGTCTAGAGCATTAGTTTTCCTAATAGAGCACTTTTTTCAGAACTTCTTGAAGAGTGGGTCTGCTATTGGCAAATTCTTTCAGGTCTTGTTTATCTGAGAATGTTTTTATCCTTCCTTTCCATATGAAAGATAATTTTGCTAATCACATATATCTTTTACAGTGTATAACATTTCTTTCTCCAGCAAAATTACCATGCATATTAGTCAAGACAAAGACATTACTGTCTACATCATCATCAAATAGCTTTTCATTTTTTAAAGATTATTATTACTTTTTATTCTCATTTTAAAAAAATAATCAGTCACTATATATCATTTGCCTTGTAAAAAGAATTTCCTAACATGAAATAGTTCTCAGACCAGCCCAAGTGAGAATATTATAAATGTTATCATCAAAAGGTAAACCATTTCTGTGTGGCACATATACTCTGTGGAACACTATTCAATCATAAAAAAAAATTAAAAATAAATTTAAAAAAAAGACCTTGGCATTTGATAGAAAGTGGTCAAATATGGAAAATTTATTACTAAGTGAAGCAAGCCAGGCTATGAAAGGAAGATATTGTATGTATCACTCAATATATACCAACTATCTGCACTTTATGGTGGAGATTGAAATATTGGAGGGCATAAAAGCAGTGAAAATAGTTATGGACACTGAAGACAGTGTGGGGTCGTAGGGAGAAGGGAAGAGTATAAGAGAAGGATAGCAAGAGAAGAGATAGAGGGTCATGACATTGTGGGACACAGAACTGGCTTATTACCTGTTTGCCTTCTCTTGATTGATGAAGGAGCAATTGCTTTAAAAAAATTATTCACAATTAGACTATTCCTACTTCTACTTCTGCTTTGTGTCCCTTCTTTTTTCTTTTTCTATTTAAGTTTATTTATTTCATGAGCATTCAAGAGACAGAGACAGAGAAATAGATACTCCCAGTAAGATCTTCACCTCCAGCTTCAGCCAGTCCAGAACACAGACACGTGTATGCCCTCTGTGTACAGGGAGGTCTCCAGATGTGAATCTGGAACATTTACACATAGGTCAAGCTCTGCATTATCACTGTACCACCCTCCGGCCCCTGTACTTTCCCTCTTTTAACCCAGACATGAGTGTACATCACCAGCCATTTCCTTTAAATGAGGATTATTTATTTCTATCTTCCATAAGAGAGACTGAGAGAGATACAGTAAGAGAGAGATACAGAGAGAGAGAGCACTCCCAACAGGGTCATGAGATCACAGTCCAACCTAGTTTTGGCCAGTCCCAATCATGGACAGGCATGTGCCCAGTGTACTCAGCAAGCTCACTGGATATCATGGACAGGCATGTGCCCAGTGTACTCAGCGAGCTCACTGGATATGAACCCAGAACCTTCCCGTGTGGGTTAGCCTTGCATGAACCCAGAACCTTCCTGTGTGGGTTAGCCTTGCGAAGTGTCGTGTTTTACTGTTGCAGCACCAGCTGTCTCCCACTGCTATCTTTTAACTGGAGTGCTGAGTCCACTTACATTTAATAAAATTATTGGTTCATTTGAGTAAAATCTCTCATTTTACTCTGTGTTTTTCTTCATCCCATCAGCTTCAAATTCTTTTTTCCCTTCTCTTCTTTTAGAATGATTTTTCAAATTAATTTCCCTCCTCTGTTAGCTTGGAAATAATAGATTTTTATTTTACATTTTTCCTTCTTTCTTTTTCTGGTGTATTTTTTTCTTATTTTAAAAATTTACATGTATCATTATGGATCTTTATAATGCATGATATGGTTTTTCAAAGTATGCATAAATGACAATCAAGTCAAGGATATTACCACGGATATGTTGTCAACAGAGAACTTTGCATTTTTTGTCTGTTGAATGTTTCTTCCCTTGTGCCCCTCTCGCCCACTCTCCATCATCTGCTCATGTTCATTACAGTATCTGGTATGTACATTTACACTCTCTGCTATTATATCTTTGAGTCTTTCAACTTCTGCCATAGAGTATAGACATTTGGTACATATTGAGCAGGGCTATGTAGTGTGTAGCTTTCAAATCTGGCTCACTTTGCTTAACATTAAGTTTTCTATATTCATCCACTTTGAATCAAATGATAAGGTCTCCTTGTTTTTGAGTATTGAGTAGTATTCCATAGAATGTATGTGCCACAGTTTTTCAACCCAGTCAGTTTTGGGCACTTAGTTGACCCCATGCCTTAGCGGTTGTGAGTAATGCTGCAGTAAACATGGGTGTGCAAGTGTCTTCCCATTTTCCTATGGGTGGGGCGTAAATACCAAGGAGCAGGGTTACTGGCTCATATAGTAGCTCTATCTGTAGGTTTTCAAGAAAACTCCATATTGTTTTCCACAGTGGTTATACTATTTTACACTCTATCTCCCCTGACATTTCTAAGTGTGCCAAGGAAGCAGGAGAATCTTTCTGAATCACATTCGGTCATAAGTAATAAATGTATAATAGATCTTGCATTGCTTCCATGGCCTGAAGATAAATAATTTTTTTTCTAACTAAAAGAGAATCAAATGATATGACTTATTTTTTTATCTTATTAATTAGTGACTTGATTATCACACAACTTGTGTATCATCTTCCTTGATGATTGTAAAGCGGTTGAGAAAGATTAAGTATTCAGAGTTCAACTTCTGCTCCATCTGTGAAAAAACACTTGCAGACCACTCCTTGGGGCATCTCACCACCATATGAACTCACAATGCTAATTCCATAAACTCCTTGCCTAGGGATAGATTAGCCTGTTATTCTGTGGAAAGCATCCCCATATTTTTAGATGTAGCTAAAAGGTTTATATTTCTGAGGCAAAGGCTCTGGAAATTTTTCCAGTCAGAATGACTTCCCACCTCTGCCCTTTTTTGTACCTATTTTGTACCCCTCTTATGGCCTTGCCACAGATTAATTATGTCTATGTCTCTCATAAAACTGTAAGTTCTTTGAGAGCAAAGATTATCTCTTGGATGTCTATAGTCCCTAAAGAAGACCTATATAATATTTGAAACATGAAATAAATGATTGAATATATTAAGTCAACAAATAATATTTGACAGAGAATATCAAGACAGTTTTAAGAACTAGAAGAAATGAGTTGATATTGAGTAGAATATCCTAAATGGGATCCATAATCCAAAGTGTGGGCCAGAGAACTGGACAAAAGACTAACAATTACATAGGTTTTAATTGATAGTATCTATTAGTTTGGATTCTTTTGAGTGGTGTCTTTAAGCATAGTATTAATACATGTCTATGTATGTGAATGCACCAGCTCATCTTGGAAGTCCGATTCATTTAATGAAAACAAGACAATATGCCAGTTTGGGAAGGGCACTTTTTTAATTCTTCACATTAAAATTGAGCTTCTAATTTTTTCCATAAAAAGAATATCAACCAAGTATCAGGTAAGAATTGCCTCATGAATCTTATTTCCATGGAATGAGTACAAATGTAATTTAGACTCAGAAGAAATGTCCACAAATTTACTAAAGGCACTTTACCTACTAGATACTATAGTTTTCACATTACCATCTCTATATAGTATGTTGAAGAATAATTGAATATTCTGAAAAGAAACGCAGGCACTAAAACTGTCTGAAAACAGGTAATAAAATGGAAATTAGCTTTTGTGCTATTGTTATTTGGTATTTTTGCGGAGAAGTAGTTCATTTATCCAAATTCTGAAAAGCAATAATACTACTATGAAAAAATTGATTCTCAGTAAAAGAATCCCCAAAAATATGTTACCTGAAATAATAACAATAGCTTTCTGTTTGTTCATGCCATGCACTATTCTAAGCACTTTATATTTAATTTATCTTTAATTCCCATGATGTAGGTACAATTATTATCCCCATTTTGGAGGAACTGTAAATGTCTCACTTCATAATCTATACATATATATGCATGTGTGTGTGTATGTGTGTGTGTATGAGGGAATTTCAAAGGTTCATATAAAAATGGAATTAAATTACAAATATATTTTGCTGCAAAAAAAATCTGAAATTTATGGATAGCTTCTTCACAATATGCATTTTCCAGGAACTTTTGAATACTCCTTTTTTTATAATGAGAATAAAACTTTAATGCTACAAAGAAATATATCCATACTTGCTCTTGAGGCTAGTAATAGTAATATCTTTCAACTGCTTGAGTTCCAAAAGGATGGCTACACATGTTTGAATGGTCTTAATGACTCAGATCTTTCACTTTGTCTTTCTGCTGCAATTCATCATTCAGTTCCAATTTTTTTTATTGTTATTTTTGTTTTTGCTATAGGGCATGTGTACCTACTGGAGAGAGAGAGACAGAAAGTGAAAAAGGAGGGAGGAAATGAGAAATCACCCCTGGTGGGAATCGCCACACTGCAATTCTTTCTCTTCTCAGGATTTTTGGGATGCATGCACACACGCCCATGTTTTCAAGCCTCCATGTCCGAGACTTGAACCACTCAGTCAACCATATAGGATCCAGCCACCGTAATCACCACACCACTGGTTGGTCCCTGGTTCTAGTTTTTATGTGCACTGATCTCTGAAACACCACCTGATTCGCCCTTCACAGATTCTCTTCCAAGTTGACTTTCACCTGTTCATTAGAAACCACTATGAATTTCTCATGGATAGTCTGTTTCCTTTGGACCAGGATGAAAGAATGAGTCCATACTTAATGGGGAAAAACAAAGGAAGGAGATATCTGCAAAATGATGTGAATTTGTAACTAATTTTGCAGGGATAGTCATAAATGTCCATAAGTGTGAGTGGGAATGATAAAAATTGCTATCTAAATTTTGATTGCGTTTTGTTCAAAATCAATTGGAAATATTTAATGAAATAGTCAGGAAACAAAAAAACAAAGATATTTCAGTTTTATTTGAAAACACAGTTTTCAAACAAGAAGATATGACATTCATCTTTATAAAAACAAGGACAATCAGTAAAACTGATTGACTAAACGATATAGAAACACAGTATATGGGTGTAAATCCCAGATATAATGTGTGAAAGAGTGGGGTTTGAGGAAGGACATTTAGAAGAAAAATAGGGAGGCAAAGCATTAATGGGACAAAGAAATATGGTATTATCTGTTGAAGATATTTTATAGTTTTATCAATTGGACTAGAGAGAAATGTTCACCTTTGAAATATTCACTTTGTAAGCTAAATAATGTGATTGAATGTATAAAAGAAAATGAAACTTAAAAGTGAAAAAAAAGCAAGGGAGGAACTGCCCAAATTAAATGATTAAAACACTACTAGGATATAGAATTAAATTATGAAATTCATTGATTAAAGCTAGGGATACCTCAGTTTATAAGACTCTTGATGGAGCTCCTATTTTTAATGGGCTATTTGTACATTGTACTAGAATGGAGCGAAACTGAGGAGGCTTACGATTTTATAGCATCCCCATTTGATGGCCATTTTACAGAATCAAGATGAGGCACTTTATTTAGTGATAAGGTTAATAATTTCATAGCTTTCCATTGATAATATCAACTGATCAAGATACTGTTGGGTGGTATCTTTAAGCATTGTGTTAATACATATCTATGCATGTAAATGAACATGCTCCTCTTGAATGACTGATTCATTTAATGAAAACAAAACAACATGCCAGTTTGGCATTTTTTTAAATTTTTTTTTGGGGACAGGACAGTTGATAGTAGCAAAACATGATGCTCTGCAAGTTTGACACACGTGAGAAAGTTCCACGTTCACATCTAGAGACTTCCCGGAGTCTCCCCAGGGCACGTGCATGACTGTAAGCCAGGGCCAGCTGAGATGGGGGGAAGGATTGTGGTGTCGGGAGCCTGTTGGAGGTGCTGTCACTTTCTCTTTCTTTCTCTGTTTCTCTTATTCGTGGAAGAAATAAATAACCTTTCAGAATTATCAAGAAAAAATTACCAAAAAGGAGCAATCAAGATAGTAACAATGAAAATATTTGGTTTGAAATATGTGCATACTTCAATACTAAAAACGCTGTGCTTGAAAACATCCTTTATTTAGAAGAATTTTTTCTAGGTTTACCAGGTGCCTCGGAACCTATAAAGAAAATGCTTTTTTATTTAAGAATAGAATGAACCACAAAGAAGAATCAATTGAATGTGTCAATGATTGAAAGTTATTAACCATAAAATGTATTAATCTAAAGATTAATCTTAAGATTAACCTTAATTTTAAAAAGATTGAAGGCAATGTCATTATAAACAATGAGATCATGTCAGACAAAATATTCTCCATAAAAATACCAATGGTGTATTATTAGATATAGGTGTAGCTAAGAAGGTGATTAAGGCATGTGAATCTATGACCAAAATAATTACTTTGATCTTAAGAAAATAATTATTTTTTAAACAATTGATGTCTACTTTGCACATATCTAAATCACCCTAAAGAATTAGTTATTGGTTTTCCTTTTTTTCCTTTTTCTTTATTTTGGGAGAAGTTTTTGCTATAGGGAGCATGCGCTCGCCAGAAAGACAGAGAGAGACAAAGAGACAGAAAGCGAGAAATCACCCCCCGGGGGGATGACCACGCCACAATCCCTTATCCTCCATTCTCCTCTCAGGATCCTGGGCATGCACGCACACATGCCCAGCGTGAGTTTAAGCACTGGGTCCAGGACTTGAACCACCTTCGACTACATGGGAGTCCAGTGACATAGCCATTACACTAACTGCTGGTCCCGTTATTGGTTTTCTGATAACACATTTTTTTAAGTGCTCAAGGTTATTGTCGAATTTAAGCATTAAAACATTAAACTAGACAATAATATGTTAGAATAATTAGGGGAGAATTTTAAAATGAGAAAAAAAGATAATGTAATCTTCCAGATAATTCTGCACAAGCAGCAGACTTCTATAGTCATCAAAGAATAAAATGTCATAGTTTTTGCCCAGCATAGAGCTATATACATATGAACGTCAAAATTAAAATGTTTACGAGGTCTGTATTTCTCCAGGCCACAGCAACCTAATAAATGATATTTCTCCATCTTGGTCCTCTGCAAACTACCACCTATAATTACTTTTGCAGTCCCCGGAGGGCATTACTTATGGCCTTTCATTTACAAGGTCACATCTGCCAGTTTCTTTCTCTCCAGTTTCCCTTCACTGATGTTATTGACTAAACATTTGCCAAGCACTAGATTGCTTGAGAATCACCTGGCACTGCCATGGTGCTGGGGACCATTGTTAAGCGCTCTAAGTCCGTTTGCTGTGCCTCGCCATCAACACTGCTTCACTGTAGGAGCTTCTGTGTTACAATGTCGCTGCCCAATACAAGAGCAACACAGTCATGAAGAGCGGGGAGCATGCTGTGTCTCCTGCAGCTGCTGTGGGTGGCAGTGTGGGTCTCAAGTGCCATTTGAGTTAGCTCCCCCACCCTCCATGAGGCCCGGACCCTGAGAAAGGTCAAGTCTTCAGTGTACTAGAGCTTCCTATGTGTTCTCCTTTTCTCAACAAGTCAAAAAATCATTGCATTCTAAGCCAAAGGGAAAAAAATCTTTTTCTTTTACTGAAGATACTGGACTCAAAGCAGCAGTACTTCATATTCTCAATATCTCTGGGGCTATTGCATGAAAGTCGTTATTTTGGTTTAGACCTAACAGCCACTCATCGCCCTCAAACTTAGACATGAGTCTGTATGAAAAGAGCTTTAGGACAAACCTAGTGGTAGACATTATGTGTTTATTATTAAAAAAAAACTAAGATGCACACGGCAATGCACTTGTGGGAAATGAGACCCTGCAAGACAATCTCATGACGTGGGAAGGCTTCTGTTCAAGTCCAGAAACAGCCCTGAGTCCATCAGGGCTGACTGAGGGCTGGAAAAGAATTGCAGCTTCAGGACTCTCTTCTAGGTGCTTCCTCTCTGTCGCTTTCTCTAATTTATAAAAGAAATAGACATATAACTTTAAAAATAATTTACTTGACAGCTAAGTCATTTTTATGGACACATAATTCTGACTCTTCTTTCCTTTAGGATAAACCTTGCTGAAGAGACTTCTTACTCTTTCATGCAAGTAAAAGCCCAGTGAACCAGACACCCACTCAGTTCTTCAGATATGCCTGAATGCTGGGAGTGAACAGTTTGAGCTCCTATGGACACCTGCCTTCTGCACTACATTTAGAATGCAGTGATTTCAATGATTAGTGTGTTTCTCCTAGTAACAAATAAGTAGCCATAAAGTAGAACCTTCCTGTCACCACTACTTGGTCAAATGCAAATGAATTAACAATGATTTTAATCAAACTAACTATTTATATGAACTCATTTATTTCAGTTTTTAAATGTGAATTGACCATCATTTTGGCAATCTGTAGACAAGTTCTTAAAGATTGGTCAGCAGAAACCAAAAGGAGGGTCAAATGTCACTTCATAATTTAGTGAACTTTAAGCAAATATATGGCATGATACAATATACTGAAAAGTGTTGAATAACCAAGTATTGAATAGAAATAAAAGGTAAAATAACCCTTTGCATTAAATCTTTCTGCATTATGTACCTTCTCCCTGCGCCTCTAGAACAACTCTTCACTCCTCTCCCCTCCCTCCCTGCCCCAGGAATCCCTACTGCATGGCCTATATCAATGGATTACCTTGCTTGTCTGGCTTCTGGTTGAGTTCGGCCAGTGGGAAGTCCACCCAGTCTACCAAAAGGATAAAGAGAATGAGGATGGGGTGTTTACTTTTATTTATTTAGATGGTACCTCTCAAACAAAAGTCTCAATTCTTATGGGATACCTTCTCCAAACAACAAAGCTCAATCTCTCCTTACTCATGCAGGCCTAGGATGGTAAAGCTTCCCCAGTGATCACAGTATGAGAGTGCTATACTAGCTGGGTATTCTACTCGCACATTTCACTAAACTGTCTTCAAATTACCCAGTTTGAGTTTCTGTTTCTTGAGAGGGCCCCTAACTGAGATAATTTTATCATTAAAAAAAAAATCTTCATTTGAGTCATATGTTAAAATAGATGAGTCTCTTCTCAACTGCTCTGGGTTTACTTTATGTATTTAGTTAAGAAAGCAGGCAGGGGGCGGGGTTCTGGTCTCAGCTGTACCACTAACCAGCTTTTGGAGAATAAAAAAATCTGCAGGGCTCTTTTCTTAAGAAAAAAGGAGTATGTTGAACTAAATGATCTGTAAGATTACTTCTAGCTCTGTGATCCTATAAGCCAATAAAGAAGAACCACACATCCTCTTAGAGCTTAAAGCACCATAGGAATATTTTTATGTAATATCTTTATTCTTTTGGTGAAGAAAAACACAGAAGAGATAAGAGACTTGTTCAAAGTTGCTGGTGACAAGCCAAGCTTGCTGGTGGCAGCCCTTGGATGAAAATTTAAGTCACTTGACTATTCCTCCCACTATACTCCTTATTTTCTTCTCATTTAACAAACACATAGTACCTAATGTATACCAAGCATTAATTTAAGCTATATACAAATATTACCTGATCTAATTATGATATTATTCCACTTTTTTTATGGTTGATGTTTTTGCCTTAGCATACATGAACTTGCCAGAGAGAGACAAGAAAGTGAGAGGGAAAGTGAGAAATCACCCCAAAGGGGGGAGGGCCATGCCACAATCTCTTCTCCTCCATTCTCCTCCTGAGATCTTGGGCATGCATGTATGTGTGCCCAGTGTGAGTTTCAAGCCACAGGGTCTGAGAGTTCATTTGAGTCATATGTTAAAATAGATGAGTCTCTTCTCAACTGCTCTGGGTTTACTTTATGTATTTAGTTAAGAAAGCAGGCAGGGGGCGGGGTTCTGGTCTCAGCTGTACCACTAACCAGCTTTTGGAGAATAAAAAAATCTGCAGGGCTCTTTTCTTAAGAAAAAAGGAGTATGTTGAACTAAATGATCTGTAAGATTACTTCTAGCTCTGTGATCCTATAAGCCAATAAAGAAGAACCACACATCCTCTTAGAGCTTAAAGCACCATAGGAATATTTTTATGTAATATCTTTATTCTTTTGGTGAAGAAAAACACAGAAGAGATAAGAGACTTGTTCAAAGTTGCTGGTGACAAGCCAAGCTTGCTGGTGGCAGCCCTTGGATGAAAATTTAAGTCACTTGACTATTCCTCCCACTATACTCCTTATTTTCTTCTCATTTAACAAACACATAGTACCTAATGTATACCAAGCATTAATTTAAGCTATATACAAATATTACCTGATCTAATTATGATATTATTCCACTTTTTTTATGGTTGATGTTTTTGCCTTAGCATACATGAACTTGCCAGAGAGAGACAAGAAAGTGAGAGGGAAAGTGAGAAATCACCCCAAAGGGGGGAGGGCCATGCCACAATCTCTTCTCCTCCATTCTCCTCCTGAGATCTTGGGCATGCATGTATGTGTGCCCAGTGTGAGTTTCAAGCCACAGGGTCTGAGAGTCAAACTGTGGTTGGCCATGTAGGAGTTCAGGGATGCAATCGCTACGCCACCTGCTGGCCTCAATATTATTCCACATTTAATGAGTGAGAAAACTGATCCATCGAGAAATTAAATACTTTCTCCAAGGTCTCACAGCTGATAGTGGCAGAGAAGTTGAGCAGCAAGATCTCAGCATCCTTGCTGTTACCTCCTGCATCATGCCACTTCTCTACACTATCGCTGGTTCAGGTTGGTATTGCCACGCTCTCTCCAAACTCAGTGCCTCCACCTGGAATATGGCTGGCTCTTTCTCATTCTTCTGGTCTCATCTTAAATACCTGGCCATAAAATAAAACTTCCCTGACACAACAATCTGAGCAGTTCTTCAACAACGCTTTGTCCATTATTCTGCATCACTACTTCCTGTGTGCTGCCTTTGCAACATTTCTTCCAAGAACCCAGCCTGTCTACCTGGGCTTTCTTAAAGAAGTATGTCAAGCAAACCCAGGTCAGTTGAAGAGATTCTGATCTATTTTAATAAATGCCTCACATGCAGATTAAATATGCATTGTCCACTTGTTTGTCCATCAGACTGCAAACTCCCTGAGAGCTGGGGCGTGTCTATATAATGCACAATGATATATCCAGCAAACAGTATAGGTACTCAGTAAGATATGTGTTGAATTAATTATTTAATGTCCTTTGCAGAACTACAAATCAGGGTATAGAATATAGTAGCATGAATGTTCTGATAAGAGCAAAGTTGAATTTAAGCCCAAAGTTCTTAAATTCTACATGATTATCATGAGACACTATCTCCTGCCCCTTAATTCTTGTGTTTTTCCTAACAGGTGTGATTCACAACGAGAGAAGGGACCATCACCACCACCACATGTCAGGTTTCTTTGGGACAGTGTAGCAGCATTTCAAGTGATGCAATACTAGGAGTGTTTAGGGCCATAAAGGACAACCATGTAAAATGAAGAGTCGTCCTGCTCCACAAGGACAACAATTTTTCCAAGAGTTTGGTTCATCAGGTACCTCAGAGTCAATCCAAAGATAAAAATCTATAACTACATGAGGTGTGAAGTGTGATTACTTGTGTAATGTTTCAGATTTTTAATGACCCTTATGTACCCTCAGTAATGAATTGCTCAGCCCACTGTGCTGAGTTGAAGATGAGGAGGTATTAAGAAAAATGTTTTACCAGGCCAGTCAGTGACATGGTGGTTATGATGGCAAAATCCCACATGGCTGATTGCATGATTCGAGTTCTGGACTCAGTAGCTTGAAAACTACACCAGATGGGGTCAGCAGGTGGCATGATGGTTAAGGCTCTGTACTTCCACATGGTTAAAGAGTTTGAGTCCTGGACCTGAAGGCTTGCGCTCTCTCTCTCTCTCTCTCTCTCTCTCTCTCTCTCTCTCTCTGTGTGTGTGTGTGTGTTTCCCTCTGGTGAATGTGTGTACTACCCTGTAGAAAAAAAATTTAATTGGTACCAGCAGATGGTATAATGGCTACATCACTGAACTCCCATATGGTCTATCAAGGTTCAAGTCCTGGATCCGGTGGCTTAAACTCAAACCGGCCACGTGTGCATGTGTGCCCAAGATCCCAGGAGGAGAAGGGATTGCAGCATGGCCATCTCACCTGGGGAGTGATTTCTCGCTTTATGTCTCTCTGTCTCTCTCTGTCTTTCTGACAAGTGCACACGCCCTATAGCAAAAACCTCTCCAAATTTTTTAAAAAAATAATAATAAACAAAATTAAATAAATAATTTAGAAGAAGAAGAAAAGAGAAACATGCCAGGTGCATATGCACGTGCAAAATTCCAAAAGGAAAAATAGAACAAAAGGGATTGCAGTGTGACCATCCCCCATAGGAGGGTGCTTTTCTAATTTCCCTCTTTCTCACTCTGTCTCTCTTTGATGAGTACACACAAATAAATAAATTAAGTTCTATCTCCGTTCTCTTCTTGAAATTTTAGAGGCTGGTGACTAAATGGCAGGACTATCTCAGTAATGGTTTGGCCTCTTCCATTGCAGTTCTGCTTTGACAGCTATGTTTCACCAAAGTAATGGCCACGTGTCACAGACTTCCAGGGATAGATGCAAATATCCATTGTTCAAGTCAGGAGATATTTTTACTTGACAGCAACCTGCATTCTATTCAGAGCAAAGTTGCATTTTATTGTTGAAGAGGCAAGCTGTAACTTGTTGATGCACAAGTTGTTGGAGTATGAATAATTGATATTGGACATAAGTCCTTTTTATGGTTTCCATTCGTTAAGAGAAAATCCAATCAGGCAGTGCTGTTTCCATGTCCCTAGCTTTGAAGTATGTCTTTAGAAAAAAAAAATGGCACTTTACGTGCACTGAACTTGGATTTAAGTGAGTCAAGCCCTGTAACTGAAAGACAGCATCAAAGTTAAATCATTAACAGCAACATATCTATTGGGTCATCAGGAAAGTCATGACACATGTTGCATAGAAAAATACGTCATTACTTTCCTGATGACCTAATGCTTATATTGAAGAGAACAAAGCAGAAAAATACTAAAGTGGCTCAATAATAGACCCACATCTCTGGGACTTAATTTTAAAATAAAGTAATAATAGGTCCAGACACAATGGCACAGCAGTAGCACAATGTTCTGCAATGCTGGAGGCCATATGGAAGATCAGGGTTTGGCTCCTAAATGAACCTGTGTACAATCAGGTACATGTATGCCTGTGATTCTGCCAGGCTAAAAACCTCAAAAATTAATGAACGAGACTAGCAAATGGAGTAATGGCTACATAGCTGAACTCCCATGTAGTCGACCACGGGTCAAGTCCTGGACCTGGTGGACCTGGTGGCTTAAACTCATGCCAGGCATGTATGTGTGCATGCCCAAGATCCCAAGAGGAGAATGGAGGAGAAGGCATTGTTGCATGGCCATCCCTCCTAAGAGGGTGATTTCTCACTTTCTGTCTCTCACTTTCTGGTGGGTGCACATGCCCTATAGCAAAAACCTCTCAAAAAATTAATGGATTAAAAAATAAAGTTGGTAGATTTCATAGGACGATGATTGTGTCTACCCTCTTAAGAATTACCTTAATTCACGTATTTTATGGATATTCATTCAATCAGTATATTTTCACTGAGAACCTATGTTGTGCCAGGCAATTAATGTTGGAATTATAGCAATGAGGAAAATGGACATGCTCCCCTGATTCATAAAGATTACAACATTCTCTATGCACGATACATGAAAAAAATCACTACGAAATTAATTTATCAAGTTATATTATAGGAAGCAATGTGAAGACACGTCAGTCCAAGATGCAAACTTTGAAGTCATTAAGTTTGAACCCATTATCACAAAGGTGGAAATGTTTAGATTGTGAGAGGTGAAATGAATTATACTTGAGTGTGGACAAAGGAAGAAGCAGGCCTGGGAGTTCATACTAGTCAAAGGGGATGAAGTAAATGGTGTCTTCTGTATACACAAGGCTAATAGGACCACCAAAAAGCTAAACGTAGTTGTGTTGTTGCTTTAGTCAAAGTCAAGCCCATAGTCATATCTGAAGATTCTCCTGAAAAACAGTCTTCTAAGTTTGACATCTTTTCCTTTTTATTTTTTTATGTGGGTTTTCATTTGGTTTTGCTTATTAAACTTGTTAGTCACACATTTATGGTTTACTAGCTTGTCTGTTGGTTGGTTGGTTGTAGCAAGGCTCAACTATTTCACTGTTCTAAAAATCCCACAATAAAGACAAAGCCCACTTTAAAGACATCAGCTCAGTAAATAAGGTGAGGGGTGCTACATATGCCTTCCTTTGCTAATATTTCATTCACCCAACAAATTTGGACTGAGCACCTACTACCTGTCAGTCATCGTTCAAGGTGCTAGAGATTTTCCAGAGGACAAAAATTCCCTGGAGTTTCATTCTTTTGGAAAAGAATAGCAATAAGAATACACAAATAAGTAAATAATGCATTAACTGTGGATAAACTTCTGTGGAAAATCAGCAAAGTCAAACGAGAAAGAATGGTGGGGTTGGGAAACAAAAGGCTGTTTTTGAAGGAATGTCAGGGGACTCTGGCTACAGTGCCATTTAGGCAGAGAACTTAAAGAAGTGAGGGCATGAGGCTTGCAGGGTATCAGCATTCCAGGAAGAAGAAACAGTGAAAGCTAAGAGTCTGAGGTGAGGGAATACCAACCTATTTGAAAAAGACTAAGGAGGTCATTGTACCTGAAGTAGAGTGAGTGAATTAGAGAGAGGATGGAAATAAGCACACCTAAGTATGAGAATACAGATCTCCTAAAGTTTAGTAAACATTTTTGCATTTTCTGAGAGAAATGGGAAGTCACTGGAAGATGCTGGGGCAAAAAGAGGTAAGGATGTGGAGAAGGCATCCCCTTACTATTTTTAAGAATATAAATAAGTACAGCCTGAATGGAGAAAAGCTGAAAGCTTTCCCACCAAAAACGGGTACAAGACAAGTATGCCCACTTTCTCCACTCCTTTTCAATACAGTACTGGAAGTCATTGCCAACACAATCTGAAAAGAGGAAAAAATAAAAGGCATTCAAATAGGAAAAGAAGAGATGAAACTCTATTTGCAGATGACACGATTGTATACATAGAGGACCCAATGGTTTCCATGAAAAAGTTTCTGGAAGTAATACATGAATTAATGTAAAGTTGCAGGATACAAAATCAATATACAGAAATATATAGCATTTCTACATACGAACAACAGACAGACTGAGATAGAACTGAAAAAGGTTATTTCATTTACCATAGCCACAAAAAAGCATAATATTCCTAGAAATCAATCTAACCAAAGAAGTTAAAGACCTCCACAAGAAAACTATGAGAAGCTTAAAAAAGAAATTGAAAATTACACAAAAAAGTGGAAGGATATCCCATGTTCCTTGATCAGAAGAATTAATATAATCAAAATGACAATTTTACCCAAATTCATCTACATATTTAATGCAATGCCAATCAAAGTACCAGATACATTCTTCACAGGTCTAGAAAAGACAATCATAAAATTCATCTGGAATCAAAAAAGACCCTGTATTGACAAAGCAATTCTACACAAGAAGAATGGAGTGGGTGGCATCTCACTCCCTGACCCAAAAATATCCTACAGAGCTGTGGTAATCAAAACAGCATGGTACTGGCACAGAAACAGACATGTGGACCAATGGAACAGAATAGAATCCCCAGAAATAAATTCTCAAACACACAGTCAACTGATTTTTGACAAAGGGTATCAGTCAATCCAGTGGGAAAAGGATAGCTTCTTCAGCAAATGGTGCTGAAAAAATTGGATTTCCACTTGCAGAAAGATGAATCCGAACCCCTACCTCTCATCTTTGACAAAAATCAAGTCAAGGTGGATCAAAGATCTAAATCTAAGACCTCAAACTATAAAACTGCTCTTGGAAAACACTGGGAAAACTCTTGGATACTTTGGAGTAGGGAAA
>NW_006160069.1:2165732-2166785 GCF_000334495.1 Tupaia belangeri chinensis | reverse complement strand
ATGAAATACTATTAAGCAAAAAAAAAAAAAAAAAACACACCTGGTTTTTGACAGAAAGTGGAAGAATGTGGAAGATGAAAGAGAGACATTGTATGTCCCCACTTAATATATACTGAGTGTCCACACTCTATGACTGAAACTGATTGACTGAAGGATATACAAACATAGTAAATGGGTATAAATACCAGATAGAGTGTGTGTGGAAGAGTAGGGCCTGAGGAAGGACATTTAGAAGAAAAATACAAAGGCAAAGCATTAATGGGACAAAGAAATGTGGTATTATCTGTTGAAGATATTTTATAGTTTTATCAATTGGACTAGGGAGAAATGTTCACATACTGAAATATTCACTTTATAAGCTAAATAATGCGATTGAATGTATGAAAGAAAATGAAATTTTTAAAAAAAGCAAGAACCTGGCATTTGATAGAAAGTGGTCAGATATGGAGGATCTATTGCTGAGTGAAGTAAGCCAAGATATGAAAGAGACATTGTATATATCGACCTAATATATACCAACTATCCACACTCTGTGGTAGAGATCGAAATACTGGAGGACATAAAAGCAGTGAAAATAGTTAACGAGGATAAGACAGTGTGAAATGGGGTGGGAGAAGAGAAGAGTATAGAGAAGGACAGCAAGAGTACAAATAGAGAGGCAAGATATTAGTAGGACACAGATATGGTTTATTACCTGTTAATGATGACATGTATAGTATTCTCATCTGGATTGGTCTGAGAAGTATTTCATGTTGGGTAAAGTCTTTTTACAAGCAAAATGATAAATAGCGATTGACTTTTAAAAAATAATTGGAATAATAATAATCAGGAAAAAATGAAAAGGTATTGGATGATGATGGGGGTTTTAATGTCTTTGTATTGACTGATATACATGGTATTCCTTTTGAAAAAAGAAATGTAATACACTGTAAAGTTATATGTGATTCATTGTAATATAAACAAGATTATGATGATAATAAATAAGTAAATAAATAAATAAATAAAAATAATATAAATAAGCACAGCCATTATGGAAAATATTATGGAGGCTCC
>NW_006160069.1:2154933-2165713 GCF_000334495.1 Tupaia belangeri chinensis | reverse complement strand
AAAAAAAAAAAAAAAAAAAAAATGGAACTTCCATTTGATCCAGTAATCCCACTATTAGGTATATATCCAAAGGAAAGCAAATCATAGAGATACTTGCACTAATCTATTTACTGCAGAAGGAGTCACAATAGCCAGGATATGAAATCAATCTAAGTGCTCATCAACAGATGAATAGGTAAAGAAAATGCATGTATGAGAGTATACATGTTTTTCCTTGTATGTGGAAATTTTATTTTTTTAGGTTTTTGCTATAGGGTATGTGCACTCACTGGAGTGATACAGAGAGAGGGAAAATGAGAAATCACCCAGGGGGGGATGGTCACACCACAATCCTTTCTCCACTCTCCTCTTGGGATTTTGGACACACATGCACGTGCACCTGAACCCAATGTGAGCTTCAAAGTTCCAGGTCTAGGATTTGAACCACAGTTGGTCATATGGGAATCCAGCCACCTTAATCACCATGCCACCTGCTAGCCACATATGCGCAAATTTCAAACATTACCTAATGAAGGTAGAGGGATAAAGAATAACTATTGCAGATTGAGAACAATATGGGCATCAGGGTTTTAGAGGGATGTCAATTAATAGAAACAAAATTACAGATAGATAAAATAAACAGTTTGTAGTGTAATAAAATGAAATAGGAAGAATATAATTTAGAACAACTTACTGAATATCTCCATATAACTAAAAGAGGATTTGAATGTACCCAACACATTGTAATGACAATGTTTGAGATGATGGATATACTAATAACCCTGATTTGATCATTATGCATTGTATTTTTGTACTGAAGAATCATATTGTAACTCCAAAAATATGTACAATTAGTATATGTTCATTTTTAAAGAATTATATATAACTTCAAAAAGTTCATAGAAACTGTATATTATGAAAAAACTGCATAGGGTTCAAAATTCCCTTGCCAAAGTCATCTTCTGTTCAAGTGCTTAAAGACATAGCGAGTTAAGCGTCGTGCGTTTTTGTGACGAAACATCCGTTTTGGTCCCTCTTGGGAATGATTGGCACTCCTTGATCTTCATGAATGACAGATTGTTGTTTTGCCTTATTGCTTAACTTAATGTAGTGAAATAAAACAGACAAAGTTTGAAAAAAAATTCCCTTGCACTAAAATAAACTTGTATGTTAATTCCATTTTTCCATAAACTTTTGAAGTCCTCCTTTGTGTGTGTGTGTGTGGTGTGTGGTGTGTGTGTGTGTGTGTGTGTGTGTACGTGAGTGTATTTACTATTAGGTTATTTGGAAAGTCATGATGTATTTTTCTGTTTTTCTATGCAAAAATGCACTACGACTTTCTTAACAATCCAGTATAATGTATATGTTGAATTCAAATGACAAAATTATCTAATAATATTCCTTTCCTGAGGGACACTTACATATTGCTTTTCAATTTCCAAAGTGCTTCTATTTATATAACTGCATTTTTATCTTCATAGGGTGCTTGATGGTGGAATATGAGAGAGGGCTGTGAAACAGACACAGGTTAAGGCAAGCATGCAAATATGTTGCCTAAGATCATTTAAAATTAGACATAGTTATGTGTTCCACCATAACATGCATCAACTTATTAGTATAGTGCTTCATATAACATATCAAAATAGGAATTTGTGGACTATAGGTTAAAAAGAAAGTTTTGGAATTGGATCATGGTCATGGATCTTGGAGGAGTTGGAGGTGTTGGGTTTTGGGGTGGCAGTTGGGAATGATTGGCAGATAAGTGGTATTGGAATAAAAGCAGGTATACTTCAGAGTGGAGATTATAATTTCCTGAAGATATATTTTGCTTCAAAATGTCCCCTGGTGCCTAGAGAATTTTAGGCCCAGCAAAACTTTGATCAGCTCTTCTTAACCCATTTACCAGAAGCTCATGCAGAAATACAGCTTCCTAGTAGGAGATTCAGTCTCAAAAATTCATTTTCATCTTAAAAATTCTTTAGGTCTTCCCTCTGAAAATTTTCTAGACTGTTTATTATTTCTTACACCAGATAATCAATTTCTTTGTGTGGTTCTGACAATGGTTTTGCTTGTTTATGAGCTATGTGATACTACACAAAATACACATCTGGTTTCACTTATCTTAGGAATGGTGGCCAGAGACAAAAGTGGTTGTGTCAGATAACTTTGCATGTGAGGACAAGTAAGCCCTTGGTGCTGAGGCAAGAAGAAAGCTGGAAAATGGAAGCAGTTCAGAGGGCTGGAAATTCTGCCTGTGTGGCTAGTTATAAAAACAAATCAGAGCAGAAAATTCCCCACTCAAGGTAATGTAGGTGAGAGATATTCAGTGGAGGCTGTCTAGCTAGTGGCCAATGAGATAAATGAGTGGACCCAGTCATCCTTGATTAGCTAGTGAGATGAATCAGTGAGCCCAGCCTCCTTCAATATATATCCAATGGGAAGAAAGCAAGTAGTGGACCCAGCCAATGATCAACTGATTAAGGAATTATAAGCCCCATGGAAAGCGATTGCAGGGGCCCTTAACCACTCTTTCTTTTCTCAGCGTGCTCCTGGCCCTTGGGAGCAGACTTTCACTTTTACTTAATAAACTATCCTTCGCTTTGACTGTTGGTTTTTGTTCAATCCTTAAGTGAAACATGAAGAACCTAGAGAGCTATCCTGCAACAGAGCTTACGAATGCTCTTTTGGAATGTTTCACCAGTTTTCTGCTAGAACTGATATGTATCATGGGGCCTTTCAGTTCCTAAAGATATAACAATTTGTGGGATATTGAATACCCTTTGGGCAGATGTAAGGTTAAACACGAGAAATACTTTTCTCTGTGAAGCAAGCTCACTGTGCATTAGTTTCCAGCTTCTCTGAATCCAAGGAGATAATATACATATGCAACAAATTACATAAGACAGATTTATTACTTCCAGACTGAAACAACAGAAGCCTAGAACTCATTGTGAACCAACTTTAGGCAAGTTGTGGAGGTCAATAGATTCTCAGTTGTGCAGGTCTCATTTGAACTATAGCTGAGGGACCCTGGACAGCAGCCTCCCCTAGGTTTTATACCCAGGGCAGGAGGAACACTGGGTTAAAGCACTAAAAGCCATTCTGTTTTTAGTGGGGAATTGAAACAGAGCCCAAGGTTGTCCCAGTTGGCCCATCCCTATCTTAGTACATTACATTCCCAGCATATTCTACAATTACTGTCACTCTAAGGTCACCCAAAAAACTACCCTGTACACTGTCCTATCCATTTAAAATAAGTTTACTTAAAAATGTTTAGTCTATTGCCTTGAATTCCCAGTGATCTGTGCATTTTCAGTGGTGAGCAATTTGCCATGTGTGTCTGATGGTCATTTAGGCATTCATAAGAAGACATGGATGTGGAGATGATGTCAAAATCCAGAGAATCCATTGTATACTTCTGAATATAAATTACTACTTATCCCCAAATTAGTCAACTACAAAATAAAATTTACAAACTAATCAAATGTTCCTGGCAGTTAATTCCTTACCCCCATACGCTTTTAATCTCTTACCCCCATAAAACAGTCAAAAGAGGACCTTTGCCCAAATTTCTATTCGGATGTGTTTATATCTAAGAATAAATAAAGTGTTTTTCATTGTAAGATTGCCATTTTCTTTGAGTCAATATTTCGAGACATTTTCCAGCTTTCTCTAAAAGTTATCCTTGTAAGATGAACACAAAGAAAGAAGATAAATGTGGACATTTTAAAGAAATCTCTTGTCTTCTCCAAGTTTTTTGTTTGTTGTTTTTATTTACTTTTTTTTTTTTAATCAATGTTGCTTTCTAACTTTGAGCCAGAACAGGATGAGTTATGGACTGATTGTATCCCAATAAAGTAATGCCACTTAACTTCTGACTTTTTAAGTTTCCCATTTTATATTTTTCAGTGGCATAAAAAGTCTATACAAACTCTTCTGTGCATATAGAATAAATGAATTAAATTATATTTTAAAATTAGCATCCATCTAATTTCCTAAGATGTAACCACTGAAAAAAAAAATATTCTAATTCTCCTGAGAAAGAAGGACAAAAGAAGAAGCTCCTCAGTTCTGAACTAAGGAGCTCTGAAGTTCTAAAATGTTTGAGAAGGATGTAGACCATTGCTTCCAAATATATATTGGGAATATTGCAACAAATTGACATGATTAATAATTTCCCTCTTGAGCACATAGAACCGTGTCAACAACAGACCACTGACCTATTTTTATTTGTCTAAAAAGAGTGGAATGTTTAAAAAATACAGCCCTAAAATATTTTTTAATTATTTATTTATTATTATTTTTTATTCATCCATTTATTTTTTAATTTGACCAGAGAGAGACACAGAGAGAGAAAGAGAGAGAGAAAGTGAGAAAGCAAGCCACCAGGTTCAGGACTTGAACCATGGTTGGCCATGTGGGAATGTCCAGCACCTTAACCACTACAACTCCTGCTGGTCCCCAGACCCAAAATATTTTGAGATTTTTGGTTTGTTACCTCTAACAGCTGCTTTCCTTTATGACTCAGTTTTCTCCCACCCTTTAATGTACTCTTACTACTCAGATTCCAATGGGGGGAAAAAAATCTAGATGGCTTTTTCCCCTCTATGACATATATTTTCCAGGGATTGGTCTAAAGAGGAAAGAGAATGTGTGATTTGGATAGGTAACAATTCGTCCCCAAATGTCCGTATCCTGGAAGCTTGACCCCCCCCCCCAGTGTAATGACATAGGGAGGTGCTAAGACCTTAGAGGTGAGGCTTACTGGGCAGTATTTGGATCATAGGGACATCATCATCATCATGCAAGGATTAATGCTGTCTCTCCAGAAAGAGAAATTTCTTGCTCTTGTGAGAAAGGACTAGTTTCTTGTAAGAGCAATTTGTCATGACAGAAAGAGCTGCCCCACAGGTCTCTCTCTTTGCATGGTCAACCTTCCTTCTTGCTTTGCTCAGTCATGTTATAGTGTTGTACAGTAGGACAGCCAGATGCTGGCCTTATGCTCGTGGCCACCAGAATTGTGAGCCAAATAAGCCTCTGTTCTTTATAAGTCACCCAGTCTCAAGTATTTCTGTTTAACAACACAAAAACAGACATAGACAAGAGGGGTGAGTGTGTGTGTGTGTATGTGTGTTGGTACCACAGTGAGAGCATGTGTATGAGCAACACTATGTGTATGCATGCATGTGTGTACAGTAGTGTGTTTATACATCAGCATATGCATACTTGTTTGTGCCCATGAGTGTGTGTGTGCATGTGCAGTGGACTCTGTGGACTCAGGAATCATTCAAAGCTGGATTTTTCACCCAGCTCCACCGTCTGCAAACTGAAAGACCTTGTTAACATTATACAATTTCTTCGAACCGCAGTTTTTTCATCTGTAAATTTTAAGCCACTTAATATGGGCTATTGCTTCTAAGAGCTGTGATAATTAATTTTATTTTTTAAGGTTATTTAGTTCTGCGATGACTGACAGAGATAGAAAAAGAGAGAGAGACAGCAACCCCATCACTATAGGGTCTCAATGCCACAATTCACTCCCAGCCTTCAGCCAGCCCTAGACCATGGACATGTGCTCTTGACACAGGGTGGTCTCCAGGCATGAACCTAGAACCTACCTTTGTGAGATTGTCTTTTTTTTTTTTTTTTTTTTGGAGAGATTTTCACTGTAGGGCGCGTGCGCTCGCCAGACAGACAGAGAGAGACATAGAGACAGAAAGCGAGAAATCACCCCCCAGGGGGGATGGTCACGCCGCAATCCCTTCTCCTCTTGGGATCTTGGGCACGCACGCACACGTGCCTGGCGTAAGTTTTAAGCCACCGGGTCCGGGACGTGAACCGCGGTCGACTACGTGGGAGTCCAGCGACATAGCCATTACGCTAACTGCTGGTTCCCCCTTTGTGAGATTGTCTTAAAAGCATCACATTTGACCACTGTACCACCAACTGGACCCAATAACAGTTAAGTTTTTTAAGAATTATTTATTTATGTTTACTTTATTATTATTATTTAATTTTCTGTAGAGCACATGCACTCATGAGAGAGAGAAAGAGGGAGAGGAAGGAAGAGAGAGAGAGAAAGGAAGCAAGCCACCAGGTCTGAGACTCGAACTGTGGTTGGCCATGTGCGAGTCTAGTGCCCCAGCTACCATGGCACCTCCTGGCTCCAGTGATGGTTAATTTTAAGTGCCAACTTGGCTAGAGTCTGAGGCCTAGTTTTTTGCTCAAATACTATTACAGATGTTGCTGTGAGATTATTAGTGGATGTGCTCAACATTTAGTTAGTGACTTAATTGAATAAGGCAGATTGCCCTACACAGTGTGGGTAGGTCTCTTCCAATCAGTTGAAGATCACAGGAGCAAAGAGTAAGGATTCCTGAGGAAGAAATACTTCTGCTTCAAGGCTGAAATATAGAAATCCTGCCTGAGTTTTTAGCCCATTGTACGCTTTACAGATTTTGGACTTGAAGCTCCCATGACTGCATAAGCCAATTCAATAAAACAAAAATCTCCCTTTCTCTCTCTTTCTCTTTCCCCCACCCCACACACATAAACTATCTGTAATATACACACATGTATACACACACACACACACACACACACACACACACACACACATAACCTATTGATTCTGTTTTCTGGAGAATCATGAATAATGCATTAATCCATGTTGTTAATGGAGATGAAAGAAGTCCCATATGGTGATAGAAAACCATAAATGTTCCACAAGTTTTGATTTATCACTCCATTACCCCTCCCCAAATGTTATAGAGAGTCCCTCACAAGGCTAACTTTGAAAGCATATTGGCTTATCCTATAGGGTCAGTAAGAGAGTCAGAGAAGGGAGCAGGAGAGAAAGTCACAAGAAATAGACTCTCCCAGAAAATAACTTTGGATGTTGATCCATTTTTCCCCACAATTTACTGGCAAGTACTGCCAAGGACAGAAAAAAATAAAAATGAAGTCCAGCTGCCATTTGGCCCACCAAGGGAGAAGGCCATGTGCCTGGCTAGAATCACTACAGTTTAAATGAGTACTGTCAGCCCAGTTTCTGGAAATCATCTTACATCAAACTCAGAACCAAATTGTGCTTTACTTGGGCTCTAGCATATAAAAAGTAAGTGAAGAAAAATAATTCAAAACTAACTCACTAACTAATTCAAGAAAAAAAAAAAACAGCTTTTCTGCTTGTTTGTGCCTTTCTCTTGTTAATTTGTCTCATCCTCCGTCAACTAGGACAGAAAGCATCTAAGCCCAAGCCACTCCACCTCTGACTGTGTTGGCCCTCCTCAAACCTGCCATGCAGTTTTCTATTGTTAACCCAATTTCATTAACTACCATGTGATTTCTGGGTTTTTTTCTCCGCTTTTTGTTCTAGTTCTTTCCTTCCTTTTTCTTTGCTTTTTCTATTTCTATTTCTTACATTCTTTTTCTTTTTCTTTATTTTCCTGTTTTCCTGTTCAGCCTTTACCCACTTCCTAGAGAAGACTACGTACATAGTAGCTAAACATCTGAACATTGTGAGTTTTAGATAATTCTTTGCACCTCTTTGTAGTAATTGCAAGAACAGTGAAATTCACCTTCATAAATCCGATCACAAAAACTTATCCTGTGATTCCCACACTGGAGGACACAGTATAAGGGAGACAATAGCAACAAACTATTTCACAATAAGGGAAATACACGAGTTCACAGTCACAGAATCCCTCTCCAAAAAATTAGCCAAAAGTGAACACATTACCTAATGACTAAGAATCGGGAGAAGAGCCTCAAGGATGAGAGAATCAAGTAATACATCTCCAGCAAGGAAACACTGTAACTCATCTCCAAGTGAAGAAAATTTTGAGGATATTGCCAAAATGTCAGAAAAAGAATTTAGAATATCTATGGTAACAAAATTCAATGAGATACAAGAGAAAGAGACATTGAGCTCCAAGAGATGAGGAAGTCCTTCCATGATATGAAAGTATTGGACACCATAAAAAAGAATCAGATGGAGCTGTTAGATATGAAACCTATAATACAGAAAATCAAAACCTCCCTAATAAGTATTAAAAGCAGATTAGACCACACAGAAGATTGAATTTCAGGAACAGAACACAAAACTTCTGACCTAGAAAAAAATAATCAAAAATGCAGAGGAAACAGAGGATACTCTATGAGAAATTCTAGATACCATGAGAACCCAAATATCTGAATAATTGGTATCCCAGAAGGTGAAGAAACCAATAGGGCATTGATAATCTAGTCCATTAAATTCTGAAAGAAATCTTTCAAAGTCTAGAGAGGCACTCAAACATACAAAAAATCCTCAGTAGAATCAATTCAAGAAGATCCTCTCCCTGGCATATCATAGCTAGATTGGCCAAAACCACAGACAAAGACAAGATACTAAGATCGGCAAGAGAGAAACATCAAATAATTTACAAAGGCTATCCCTTCAGGCTAAACACCAGACCTCTCATGGAATACAATTCAAGCAAGGAAAGAATGGGGAAATACATTCAAAGTGTTAAATGAAAAACAATTTCAACCAAGAATACTATACACAGCAAGACTATCCTTCATATGGGAAAAGAAGATAAAAATGTCCTCGAATAAACAAAATCTGAAAGAATTTACCAACTCCAGACGAGCTCTTCAAGAAATTCTGAAAGGAGTACTATATCAAGAAAACTAAAGATAGACAGACAGCAATAAGAGAACAAAAAACAACCGAGTATATGGCCAGCTTAATGATAGGGACAAGTCTGAAATATGGATAATAATGTTGAATATTAATGAATTAAATTCTCTGATCAAGAGACACAGGCTGGCTGAATGGATTAAAAATCAGAAACCCTCCATCTGCTGCCTACAAGAAACCTACTTATGGATAAAGACATACATAGACTAAAAGTGAAGGGTTGAAAAAAGTATTCCATGCAAATGGAAAACAAAAAAGAGAAGAAGTCACTATACTGATTTCAGACAAAATAGGCTTTAAGACAAAAACCATTAAGGAGAGACAAAGAAGGGCATTGCATAGTAGTAAAAGGATTATTTACCAATAAGATATAACATTTATAAATATCTATGCACCCAATTCAGGAGCACTCAAATAAGTAAAGGAAAGACTGCTAGATCTGAAAGGATAGACTGTAACACAATAATTGTTGGCAATCTCAACACCCCATTGTCTCCTTTACACAGGTCAATGAGACAAAATAAAAGCAAAGAGATTCTGAACCAAAATGATACCCTAAATTAGATAGACTTGATAGACATCTGTAGAACTTTCCACCCAAAAAACACAACATATACATTTTTCTTAGCCCTGCATGGTACTTTCTCAAAGATTGTACCCACATGATAGGTCACAAAACCCAGCCTTTACAGGTTCAAAGTCATAGAAACTATATCCAACATCTTCTTTAATGATAATGGAATTTAACTTGATATTAATCTCAGGAAAAACCCTCAAAAATACACAAATTCATGGAAACTAAATAACCCACTTCTGAATGACTTCATCACTACTGAAGAGATTAAGACTGAAATAAAAAGATTTACGGGAAAAAATGATGAGTACACAAGTTTCCATAATTTATGGGACACTGCAAAAGCAGTCATAAGAGGGAAGTTCACAGCAATTAGTGCACACAAGAAAAAGATGGAAAGGTGGCAAAAAGACAACCTAGCATTATGCCTCAGGGAATTGGAAAAACAACAACAGAAAAGTCAAAAAAATGCCAAGAGAAAATAAATAATAAAGATTCAAGCAGAAATAAATGATACAGAAAAAAAGGAAACCATATAGAAAATAAATGAGTGCAAAAGCTGGTTCTTTGAAAAGATAAACAATATTGGCACACCATTAGCTAGACTAATTAAGAAGATGAGAGAAAGGAACCAGATACATCAAATTCGCAATGAATCGGGCAACATTACAACAGACATAATAGAAATACAAAACATCCACAAAGAGGTGTAGTATTATCTGTTGAAGATATTTCATTGTTTTATCAACAGTACCAGGGAGAAATGTTCACCTGTTTAAATATCCATTTTGTAAGACAAATAATAATGTGATTGAATGTATGGAAGAAAATGAAATAAAAAATAATAAAAGAAAAAATATATATATAAAAAGAAATACAAAACATCATTAGAGGATACTATGAGCGACTATATCTAACAAAGAAGAGAATCTGGATGAGATGGACAAATTCCTGGACACATATAATCTACCAAGATTGACTCATGAGGACGTAGAAAGCCTGAATAGACCTATAACAAGCAACGAAATTAAATCAGTAATAAATAACTTCCCAACAAAAAAAATTTAGGTCCTGATGGCTTCACTGCTGAATTTTACAAAACTTTAAAAGAAGAGGTAACCCTCATTCTACTCACACTGTTTCTAGAGATCCAAAATGAAGGAGACCTTCCAAATTCATTCTATGACACCTCCATTACCCTCATTACCCAAATGGATAAGGGTACAACAAAAAATAAAAAATACAGACCAACATCTCTGACGAATATAGATGCAAAAAAATCGCAACAAGATACTTGCTAACTGCATTCAACAGCATATAAAAAAGGTTATTCATCACGACCAGGTAGACTTTACTCCAGAGATGCAAGGGTGGTTCAACATACGCAAAACCATGAATGTAATACACCACATTAACAGAAAGAAAGATAAAAAGTATATGATCATTTCAATTTATGCAGAAAAAGCATTTGACAAAATACAACATTTCTTTATGATTAAGACAGGAAAATTGGCATAGAAGGATTGTTTCTCAGCATAATA
>NW_006160069.1:2137270-2154737 GCF_000334495.1 Tupaia belangeri chinensis | reverse complement strand
AGAACAGCTAAAATTATCTCTGTTTGCAGATGACGTGATTGTATACGTAGAAGACACAATAGTGTCCATGAAAAAACTCCTCAAAGTAATAAATGCATACAGTAAAATGCTAGGTTACAAAATTAACTCACAAAAATCTATAGCATTTCTATATATAAACAACGAGCAGACAGAGACAGAACTGAAGAAATTAACTCCATTTACCATAGCCTCAAGAAGTATAAGATGCCTAGGAATAAAATTAACCAAGTAAGTCAAAGACTTTTGTAAGGAAAACTATAAAAACCTTAAAAAGAAAATTAAAAAGGATACAAAAAAATGGAAGAACATTCCATGTTCCTGGATTGGCGGAATTAATACAATCAAAGTGGCAATCCTACACACATTAATCTATATATTTAATGCAATCTCTATAAAATTACAAGAGACATTCTTCACAGATCTAGAAAAGATAATCATAGAATTTGTCTGGAGTCATAAAAGATTCTATATTGCAAAACCCATCCTGTGCAAGAAGAGTGGAGTGGGTGGCATCTCACTCTATGACCCCAAAATATATTACAAAGCTGAGATAATTAAAACACCATGGCATTGGCACAAAAACAGACATGAGAACCAATGGAACCGAGTAGAGGCCCCAGAAATAAACTCCCAAACATAGAGTCCACTGAACTTTGTCAAAGGGTACCAGTGAGAAAAGGAAAACCTCGTTAACAAATGGTGCTGGAAAAACTGGTTATCCATTTGCAGAAAAATGAATTTGAATCCCTATCTGTCACCATTAACAGAAATCAACTCAAAGTGGATCAAAGATCTAAACCATGGGAACCAGCAGTTAGTGTAATGGCTATGTCGCTGGACTCCCACATAGTCGACCACGGTTTGCGTCCCGGACCCAGTGGCTTAAAACTCATGCCGGGCGCGTGTGCGTGCGTGCCCAAGATCCCGAGAGGAGAATGGAGGAGAAGGGATTGCGGTGTGACCATCCCCCCTGGGGGGTGATTTCTTGCTTTCTGTCTTTATGTCTCTCTCTGTCTGTCTGAGCGCACGCGCCCTATAGCGAAAACCTCTCAAAAAAAAAAAAAAATCTAAACCTAAGATGGCAAACTATAAAAGTACTGGGAGAAAACACTGAAGAAAATCTGGGAAACATAAGGGTAGGCAAAGACTTCTTAAGCAAGACCCCCAAAGCACAGGCAATAATCCCCAAAATAGACAGATGGGATTACATCAAATAAGAAATTTCTGCACAGCAAAGGACACTGTAATTCATGTGAATTGACAACCCTTGAAAAGGGAGAGAATTTTTGTTAACTGTGCTTCAAATAAGGAGCTGATAACTAGAACACACAGGGAACTCAAATGGCTTATTCAGAATGGAGGAGTCCTACCTGGCGAGGCCCCAGGATCTGTCTGAGCCCCCCGACCTTTGAGCTCCGCTTATGGTCGGATCAACATGATGGCAAGACCACTGTTGTGCGCCCCCCGACCTTGGAACAAAGCTTGGGTCAATTAGCATGTCAGCAAGGCTGTTTGCTATTTGCTCCAGAAACTGTGGCAGCCTTACTGGGAAGCGACCCCCCTCTGACTCCCCAATATACTACTGTAAAAGAAATACATAGCTCTCTTATACATCCTGAGTATACGATAAAATCTTCCAGGAAGTCCTCCGACCGATGCTCCCCTTTGCTCTGATCACTTACTATTAATTACAATGCTTTACCTCTGTGGTCACAATAGAGGGTGGGCTGAAGTTCTTTCTAGGCAGAAGTAATCTTGACCTTTGGAAGGCCCTTTAAAATACATCCTTTCTTTACCTAAAATAAGATTAGGCCAAAACTGGCCCAGGACACCTCCACCCTCTCCAAGTGAAGTAGATAAATATATTAGGATTCCTCAAATTAAGTTATAGATCCCTACAAAACTGTATAAGTATCATTCTTTATTAAGATCCATAAAAACTAATATCTATTCTTGAGATTTTCTTTTCTCAGCACCATTCCCAGTAATCACAAGATGGCTGCTACACTGCATCAGCTGATAATCACCTCTGCTTTCCGGAACCACTTTCCCGTAACTGCATTCCATGGAGACCCACCTACAATTGAGGAACTGCACTAGACCCACCCTTAATCCACCCCTGAATAGGAACTGCACTAGACCCACCCTTAATCAAACCCTGAATTGCACTAGATCCACCCTTAATCCAACCCTGAATAGAATCTATGTTCTTTATTGTTAAAAATTTTATGAGCTGTTAATTGAAACACTAGCCCCTCTCCCATTTACTTGTATGTAACACATTTTCAATAAAAAAGCACGATAATTCCTAGCAGTTGTCACTCCTCAGAGGGCGACCTCTGAGGGGTGTCCGGCATAGGACGTGCATGAAAAGGCATCGAGGCCTCTGTCTTCTGTTCACCTTCGCCGCCTTCGTCGAGATAACCCACCCACACCGAGGCTGGTCCCCGGCATCAGAAGAAAATTATTAACCCAATTAAAAGATGGGAGATGAGCTGAATAAACAACTCTCTAAGGAAGACATGTGAACAGCCAAAAAGCATATGAAAATATGTTCAACATCCCTCATCATAAGGGAGATACAGATCAAAACCATAATGAGATACCAACCCCCGTCAGAATGACAGAGATTTAAAAAAAAAAAAAAAAAAGATAAGTGCCGGAGGGGATGTAGTGAAAGGGGAACACTTCAACATTGTTGGTAGGAATGTAAATTGGTCCAGCCACTGTGGAAAACAATATGGAGGTTCCTCAAAGACCTTAAAATAGAACTTCCATATGGTCCAGCAATTCTACTCCTGGTATCTACCCAAAGGACAGGAGAATGTTCAGTAGGAAAAGCGCTTGCACAACTGTATTTATTGCAGCATTATTCACAATTACTAAGGCATGGAACTAACCCAAATATCCACAAACAGATGAATGGATTGTAAAAGTGTGGCACATATACTCCATGGAATATTATTCAGCCATAAAAAAACAAGGCCCTGGAATTTGATAGAAAGTGGACAAATATGGAACATCTGTTGCTGAGTGAAGCAAGTCAGGCTATGAAAGAGAGACATTGTATGTCTCCACTTAACATATACCAACTGTATGCACTCTATGGTAGAGACTGAAAGTCTGGAGGACATAAAAGCATTAAAAATTGTCATGGACACTAGGGACAAAGTGGAAGGAAAGCATGAGGGGGAAGAGTATAAAAAAGGAAATTTGGGGGGGAAATAGGTAAGACATTTGTGGGACACAGATATGGTTTATTATCTGTTGATGAGAATGTGTATAGTATTCTCAACTGAGCTGAACTCAGGTGTATATCATGCTAGGTAAAGTCTCTTTAAAATCTAACTAATGTGTAGCGATTGAATGTAAAAATAATAATAATAATAATAAAGAAAAAATATTACCTAAGAGAAATAATAGGACAAATGTACAGAGATGTGTGCATGAGAATCATTGCAATATGTAATAGAACATAAAATTTAAAAAAGCATAAGTATATGTCAAGAAAGCTAAATACATGATTATCCATATAATGAAATACTCTATAACTATTGAGTAAATTATGAAAAAAAAATACGTCCTCATTATATTATACAGAAAAAGAAAATTTAGGACCAACCAGGTGACACAATAGTTAAGGAGGCTGGATTCCACATAGCTGAATGTATAATCCAAGTCTCAGATCCAGGACTTGAAAAACATACCAGGCACATATGTGTGTGTGCTCAAAAAATCCCAAGAGGAGAATGAAGGAGAAGGGATTTCAGCATGGTCATCTCCCAACCCCAAGAGGTGCTTTCTAATTCTATCTTTCTGTCTCTGTCTTCAGTGAATGCATGCACCCTATAGCAAATTTAAAAGAAAGAAAGAAAATTTATAATGGTTCCATTTTATGTATAACAAAAAAAAAATTTATGAGTATGTAAAATTCAGAACAATCTATATTTAAAATTAGAAATTTTTATCCTGGAATATTAGATAAAAAGAATATATTATTTCATTCTTTAAATGTTATTTTCTGGATAAACGGTATATTTGATAATTATGAAATAATAGTTATTTAAAATTTTTACTTTAGATAATATAAAACATTCTCATTTGCTTCAAGAGGAAAGTCTAGTTTTTAGAGGTTCACAAAATAGGTGAATACTTTTTAATAAAAGACATAAGCAGAGGTGGATTCTTATTCAAATTGAAACTAAACAGAATTGTTTTAAATCCAAAGAACCTACCAAAAAAAAGAAGGAAAGAAAGAAAGAAATGTTCAATAACCATGGAAATAACAACGTAGGCTGAGATCTCTGGTTCTACAGGATACATTTGTTGGTTTCTCTAAATCTGTGGAGGAGCATGAAAAGTTTGTCAATGAGTGACTCAAGTATCATGAGGACCAATTCCAAGTGCTGTCTATCATTGGCTCTATTGTGTACAATTTGACAAAGCTTTTGTTATCGCCTCAGCTGGAGTTATTTTTACATTGTAAGTTTGCATAGCAATTTCTCTCTGGGTAATTTTCCACTGATTCTCAAAACAAGCCCTTCTGAAAACAAAACTCAAGTCAGATATGTTTTAACATGTATTCGATAGTAAAGAGTTCTCAGTCATTTTAGGAGAAGGAATATGTATAATGAAAAGAAAAACACCTAGTATTTATCACAACAACAAACTAGAGGACAGGGGGTGTTTCAGTGGTCAAACATGATGCACTGCAAGATAGACCCACATTGGGGTGGGGGTGGGGTTTTCTGGTTTAGGTCCAGAGACATTCCTGTGTCAAGTGTGTGTCCATGATCCAAGGTTGGCTGAAGGTTGGGAATGGATCGTGGCACTGGGACCCTGTTGGGAGGGTGTTCTCTCTCTCTCTCTCTCTCTCTCTCTCTCTCTCTGTCTCTTAGAAAAAGAAACAAATAAAAACAACAATGAAAGAAGACAATGAACGAAAGAGAGTTATCAAACCTGTTCAAGGGCTTCACTGTGATTAGGAAGGTATAATGAGCATATTATAGTTTCTTCCAAATTGTATAAAGAGGTAATAAAATAAATACACATAATCATATTAGGAACTAATAAAATGTTACATTTTAACTACAAATGAGATCTTAGAGGTATGCTATGCCAGATTTAGTCATGAAGTTTCTGCATAGCTGAAAGGTAGAAAATGAGTCCAGGGAAGGAGCCAGGACAGAGAGGAGAAAAATTTGGAGGACTCAGAATAACACCTCTCTAGCCAATGGTATAAAATTATTTTGGGCCCAGCCTTAACAACATGCATTTATTGATGTTGCTGTTCGATAAGTACATGCCATATGGGAGACCCAGGTTCAAGTCCTAGACCAACTCAAAGCCAGGCACGGTGGTAGGCATCTGCAGCCCCAGCAACTCAGGAGGCTGAGGCAGTGGGATTGCCACATAGCAAGACCTCATATAACAATTAAGTAAATACAAATAAAATAATGTTCATATTTTAATAATGATACAGCTCCTCAGGCCCCAACACATCTTTGATTTTTGCAGCTGATGATGACACTAGCTCTGGAAATCATCCATTAAATCACTATTTCTCCATTTATATCTTTTAAGTCACTGATTCTAAAATGTGAGTGCTTTTACTTCCCAGATGACATTTGACAATATCTGGAAGACAACTATAGTTGTCACAACCTAGGAGGGAGAGACAGGCACCTAGTAAAGAGAAGCAGGAACCTTCCATACATCCTCTAGCTTCTATACTAAACAATTATCTGGCCCAAGATGTCAATAGTTGCCAAAGTTGAGAAACATTGCCTAAAGCACTTAAACAAAGTTATTACACAGTCTCTTAATAATATTTTTTGAGTAAATTAATTTACATTTCTCTTAACAAGTTTGCATTTATTTATTTATTTATTTATTTCATTACCAAGAGAGGCAGAGAGAGGTGCCTCCAACAGGGTCCCAACACTATAATCCATTCCCAGTCTTTAGTCAGCCAAGATCATGGATGCCAGGTATTTCCAGGGAGGTCTCCAGACTTGAACTGAGAACCTTCCCATGTGGAATTTCCTCACAGAGCATCACATTTTACCATTGAACCAGCAGCTGGGCTCTTAACTGATATTTCAATGGCCAAAATAAAGATTCGGATCCCACAGGACATATATACCACGGATATAACTTGGAAGCTTCTCATATCTATGCTCATCACGTGAATTCTATTTCTCTTAGTCGTTGATAACACACAGGAAACCTCAGGCCCAATAACATCCTAAGATTAGTCAGATACACCAAAGGTATTGAACAATTATACTTATGTTCCATTTCTAAATTTAAAACTTTATGTATGAATTCTTTAAGAAAGGCCTCATATTCACAAAACACAGCAGTAAATTATTTCCCCAGAGATCTCTGATTAGCCTCTTAACATGGACATGTAAGATGAGTAAACTTTGTTGTGTGTAACATTTTCAGACACAAGCTGTTTTTGTATCCTTGATCTGAGATCACTGGTCCTTGATCAGTGTCTTGAGTATATGAGTGTATATGTGTGTGCGTACACACATGCATGCAGTGTGTGGATGTCTATGAGTAATCACAGACTTGATTTGCTGAGACATGAGGTGGCAAATGGGCATTGTGGCACCATTTTAGAAAACCTCACATCTATCCAAAAAGGAAAAAAAGAAAGAAAGAAAGGCTCAAATGCTTCTTAAGAGGAAAACGCTTTATATTTCTGGAATGTCGTATTCTAGTATTTAGTATTCATGCCATTAGAGACAGCCAGTTCACTTAAAACTGCCCAGGTCGTGCTTGGAATTGTCAGTTTACAGGAGGAAAATAATGTCAATGCCAGCACAAATTCACTGAAATGCAGAAAGATATATATTTTTCTAAGGATTTTATACTCAAAAGCACATCCTATCTCGATTAACTATCACTAACCAGTCATCAACAGAACCTGAGGCTAGTGTGGTACGTTGTACAGAGCTCACCCAAAGCCAACACCTATTGTCGATCACAATTTTACCTTTGCACAAACTTATCAACAGTACCAATAATACAGGTCCAGAAACTTCAAAACGTGGCACTTCTCAAAACAATGAGTAAAATAATGGCCGTTTTAAATTATTTTTGCTTATGGAATTTTTAGCCATTTCTGCATTTCTAGAATTTGAGGCATAATACCATCTTTTACTGATTTTCGTAGTGTGGGATCTTCAGAAGACACATTTATAAAAACATTTCAAAGTTATACAGTTTTTCATTCATCAGGATCTAAGTGAAAAAAAGGTAGGATAGCAATTTTCAATATGAGCAAAAATTTGAAAATTTCTACCATGCTTTTCCTCTACAAAAGTCTAGCAGGTTGTACAACAGCGTGAATGTACTTAATGCCACTGGACTGAACACGAGAACATAACTAAATTTTTTACACTTTTTTAGTTGCCGGAGAGTGTGTGTGCTCACTAGAAAGAGACAGAGAAACAGAGACAGAGAGGGAGAGGGAGAAAGCGCCCTGACCAACAGGACAAAGTCATGCCAAATCCCTTCTTTTCAAGGAAGCTTTTTTTATATGGGTTCTCGCCATGTTGTACCTTCCCACCTCAGACTCCCAGCTAGAACCATAGGGGTGTGCCACCTCATTCAGCTCTGTTTTAGATAGAGTCTCAGTATGTTGCCCAGGCTGCCCTTGAATTTTCATCTGCTTGCCTCAGCCTCCTGAGCTGCTGGGATTTAGGTTGGACTGGAAATCAAACCTGGGCCTCACACATGGTTCCAGCCTACAGAGCACTGCATCTTAGAAATGGTATCTACCATGCCTGGGCCTAATACGATAAATTTATGTTACGCATATTTCACCGTGAATAAAAATATGTATCCTAGTAGCAATTGCTAAGAACCACAGCCAGTTCATAGAGTGGAAGTTCTCAAGATAAGTCTCTTTCCAGAATTATATAATTTATTAAATCTTGAAATGTGCTAGAATTTCACTCCCAACAACTGTTTTCTGTGCCCCTTTTGAACTTTTATGAGGTTCTACAATCATACATACATCTCAAAATGATTTGTGTGTTGAATGTGCCATATGCCTTTTCTCCTGTTCTCTTGGCTCAATAGTTCCACTGCAGTTGTTGCTCCACAATGAACCTCATCCCAGAAGCAGTCTCACAGCACCTCTGTTCATTTGTACACCCACCTGCTGTTTCACCTGCTGGCACATCTGTAGAAAGCACTCAGCCATTCTGCAAGTAAGAGGGCAACTTTGAGACACACTCTGCATGGCTCATCAGAGAGTCCCCAGTCTCTTTCTCTCTCTCTGTCATCTTTCTAACTATAAATATGTCTCTTTATCATCAATCTATTCTGTGCAGCATAGAATATTGAAGGAAAGATACCCGAGGAATTGGTGGCATTACTATTTCCAAGAAATGAAACTGGGTGGCTAGAAGACAAGGGTGAAGAGAGATCTTTCAATAAATATTCTTTTAGGACTTTTGAATTTAAAACCACATGAATATATGCCTATTTAAAAGTTAAACAGGGTCCAGAAAGTGGTGTACTGGTTAGGGTGCTGGGTTCCCGCATGGTTGACCACAGTTTGAGACCAGGAGACTTGAAACTCATGCCTGACTTGTGTGTGTGTGTGCCCAAAATCTGGAGAGTAGAATGGAAGAGAAGGGATTGTGGCGTGCCACCCCCCTCCAGCCCCCTACAAAGTGATTTCTCACTTTGTCTTGCTTTCTCTCGGGAGAGGACATGCACCCTATAACAAAAACCTCTCTCAAAAAACAAAAAACAAACAAACAAAAAAAACAGTTAAACATTATTGAGCCAGCAGGAGTTGTAGAGGTGTAGCGGTTAATGCTCTGCGTCCCACATGGCTGGCTGTGCGGTTGAAGTCTTGGCCCCAGGGACTCAAACATCACAAGGGGTGCATGTGCATGTGCATGCATGCCCAAAATTTCAAGAGCAGACTGGATGAGAAGTAATTACAGCATGGCCATCTCCCCTGGGGGATGGTTTCTCACTTTCCCTCTCTTTCTGGCAAGCACCTGTGCTCTATAGTAAAGCTAAAAATAAAAAGAAAGAAAGAAGAAAGACAAAGAGAACAAACGAATGAAAGAAGAAAGAGAAAGAAAGAAGGAAAGAAATAAGAAAGAGAAAGAAAGAACAAAAGAAGAAAGAGAAAGAAAGAACAAAAGAAAGAGAAAGAAGGAAGGAAGGAAGGAAGGAAGGAAGGAAGGAAGGAAGGTAGGAAGGTTAAACATTATGACTGAAAGGAATAAAATTATCCTTCACTAATGTTAGAACATCTTATCAGACATGAAAAGATCTAAATATTCAGAATGATTCCAGTCATATAAATTGGTGGGGAGGAAAAAATGCCTAAATTAGAAATGGCAGGGTCATCTGTTTGAGAAATTACCTAAGAAAGCCGAGCTTGTCACAGATTATCTGCCTATAAAAAATACATTTTATAGAGGAAATAACCCTAGTATTTCAGAAATTGATCATTATATTATCTTGGTTACATTTTAAATAGTACATGTTGGAAATGTTGGAATATGAAAATGGTTAGAAGCTATTTCTTGTGCTCTCAAATTGATTGTACATCAAAAGTGGTGGAAAGATGTGTATCATACATCAGACTACTAAACTGACTGACAAAGGTATTTTACTTTTCTCTGATATTTTGTGCAGGATCCTTGGTCTAAAGGAATAGTCAGATGAATCCATATAGATTAGTGTGATCATGTCAGAGGAAGAATTCGTCAAGTTTGGTAGACATCTTTCCAAAGTGGCCCCATGTACATCTAGTACCATGTCAGACTTTGGCTACAAAACTGACAATTTTTAGTCCACTGTTGGTAAGATTTGTACTGCCTGGGATTTTTTACTTTTTTTTTTTTTTATTTAGAACTTACTTTTCCCTTCTTTTTCAATTTCAACAATTCACAGATAGGAAATATACCAGAGCTATTGCTAATGTCTCCTACAAGCAAAGAGATGATTGAAGGGTGTGCATCAGTCACTAATGATGACCTAAGAAAATTTGAAGTCCTGTACAAACAAGAACAGCCAGATTATTCATCCCTCCGCATCATTGCAGGCCCCAAAATGAGTCAGTCCTACTAAACTGTTATTCAAGAAACGACTCCCAAGTTTCAGCAAGTTCCGTTGAGTCCAGGCTGGAAATTGCAAGAGGTGGGTTTATTCTAGGAAACATAAGGCTGGAACAAGGTGACTTTCCAATGCTTCTTTAAAGTCCTGGTTTTCTGGTAAGTACCTTGTTTTACACAAGATTTCTCATCATAAGAAATGAGGTTTTGACTAGCTGCAGTGGTGCACACAGTAGGGGCGCTGCTGCACAACACTGCAGAGTACATGGGAGGGCTCTGGACTCATGTTCAGGGTCTACCTGAATACCAGGTGCACCCATGGCATACCTGTCATCCTGTTGGCTGCAAGATTGGGAATATATATATATATATATTCCATATTGTCTTTATAAATATGTACATATGTGTGTGTACCATATTGGTTTTTTGTTTTGTGCTTTCTTTTGGGAGAGTATTTAGTCACAGTTTAAAATTTTCCCTTCAAGCATGATGATTAAAGTGTTCTGGGACCTTAGATGCTACAGTACTCTGGACTTCTGTAGAGTGTAACAGAATGCAGTACATTCTATGGTAAGTTCTCTGTGAGTCAGGGGAGTTGAGCTATCCAGCAGTAATTGAGAGAACATGCCTCTGCCAAGGCCAGAAAAACAATCAGGAAAGTCAAGTGGCTTTAAAGAGTGTGGACTTGAACTGGCAACATACTCACCAAAGAAGCTAATCTTCTTCCATTCTCCAGCCTCATGTCTAACTGGAGAACTGAGTTCATCTAAACTGCAGAAAAACTAGAAGGGCAAAACATGGAAACTATATGCCCTCACTGAGTCTATTATAAAACAATGTCTTTCTTTATTAATGGTCTCTTCTATTCTTTAAGCAAGGGTGAGATATGAAATCTGTTTTATAGAAAGATTAATCAGTGGAATCTCACATAACGAGTTCACATCGTGAATTTAATTTGCTATTCACATAGTCTAGATTTACAATGAAAACTTTTAAGAATCTTTATACATAAAGTATGACTGTCATATTTTATATTACATTGAATGATTTTCTGGCTTTTATTTTTTCTTTTAGTATTCTTCTAAAAGTAGTATTAACTACAATTTTTCCATTTTTACACATGAGAAAATTATAAGGCTAGAAGGTGGATTTGGTTTCCCTTTTTCCCACAGTATTACAGCATAAGAAAGTATGTAGATTTTCAACCTTATGAGGACAGCAGGTAGCATGGTGGTTAAGGTGCTGGACTCCCACATGGTCAATCATGGTTTGAGTTCCAGATCAGGTGGCTTGAAAATCACACCACATTCATGTGTGTGCGTGCCCAAAATTCCAGGAGGAGAATGGAAGAAAAGGGATTGCCACATGGGCGTTCCCCCCTGAGGGGAGGAGGTGATTTCTCACTTTCCCCCTCACAGTCTCTCTTTGTGTCTCTCTTGGCAAGCACACATTCCCTATGGCAAAATCTTAAAAAAAAAAAAAGAAAAAAGAAAAAAAAGAAGAAAGAAAGAAAAAGAAAAAGAAAAGAAAGAAAAAGGAAGGAAGGAAAAGAAAGAAAGAAAAAAGGAAAAGATTTTCAACTTTCATTGTGTTCACAAAAAGAAGGTGCTGCTCATTTGCAAATCATGGGATATGTTTTCCTTACTTTTTTCCTGTACTTTATTGATTAGATAAGGATATATTCTTGATAAAAGTACAAAATCAAATATGAGTTGGATCAAGTTAAACAAAATTATAAAACTAGGTGGTTTTCTTAGGTTCTTGTCATAAGGCATGTGTACTCACTTGAGAAGTGAGAGACAGAGACAGAGAGAAGAAAAGTGAGAAATCACCACTCAGGGGAAATGGCATGTGCCTCACCTCAACCCCTTCTCCTCCAGTTTCCTTTCAGGATGTGGGCACACACACATGTGCCTGGTGTGATTTTCAAACCACCGTGTCTAGAACTCAAGTTGCAGTCAGCCATGTGGGACTCCAGCTGCATTAACCACTATGCCACCTGCTGGCCCCAAAACTAGGTGTTCTGAAGCACAACAGAAAAGCAAAAAAACCACCATTCAAGGCACTTACCCTAAAAATTACACTATTGCACCCAACTGCAGTGGCACATGCTGCTAAGACACAGCGCTTTATAGGCTGGGAACACAGAGAGGTGTGGGTTTGGTTTTTGGTCCAACCTAAAGGGCACAGTGGTACCTGCCTCTAATACCAGTGACTTCACGTTACTGAAACAAGATCTTGAACTAAAGACTGACCTGAACAATATAGTGAGAGCCTGTCTTAAAATAACTAACTATAAAAAAGGGGGCCAGCCCTGAGGCACAGCAGTAATACATCGCTCAAAGAAAGTCGGATCCCTGAGACCAGCAGGTGGCATAATGGTTAAGGCACTGGACACTCCCACATGGTCAACCATGGTTCAAGTTCTGGACCTGGTGGCTTGCTTTCTCACTTTCCCTTTCTCTCTCTCTCTCTCTCTCTCTCTCTCTCTCTCTGTCTCTATGTGTGTGTGTGTGTGTGTATGTGTGTGTGAGTGTGTGTGCGTTTATGTGTGTATGTGTATATCTGTGTCTGGTCAAATTAAAATACATTAATGAGTCGATAAAATTAAATAAATGATTCTTTTTAGAAAAACAAAAAGCCAGGGGCCAGCAGTTAGCGTAATGGCTATGTCACTGGACTCTCATGTAGTCGACCGCGGTTCGCGTCCCGGACCTGGTAGCTTAAAACTCACACTGGGCACATGTGCGTGCGTGCCCAAGATCCCAAGAGGAGAATGGAGGAGAAGGGATTGCGGCGCGGCCATCCCCCCTAGGCGGCAATTTCTCGCTTTCTGTCTCTCTGTCTCTCTCTCTGTCTGATGAGCACAAGTGCCCTATAGCGAAAACCTCTCCCCCCAAAAAAAAAAAGCCAGATCACACATGGCTACTACAATTCAAATCCTCAGCCTGGTCAGTTTGAAACACACTGGGCATACACACAAGTGCCTAGGATCCGATGAACTGGAGGACTAGAGTCTGGAGATCAAGGGGTGACATACCCTGTGAGTGTGCTCATGCCTCTCTCACATACATACATGCATACTATCATGAATTTTTAAAATTAAAAAAAAAAAGAGTCAAACATGGTGGTACATGTTTGTAGTTCCAGGTATGAGGCTGACACAGGAGGAGAGCAACATGTTAACTCCTCTATTTTTTATTTTTATTGAGAAATAGATATATTTCCAGATGAATTGATTTAGCTCCCCTGCAAGACCCTACTAGGGAGAAAAAAAAAAAAAAAAAGATACTACTGGTTGCTTCCCAAATGTTTACCTGCAATATTTCATGAGAAATATTATCACATACTAGAAAAAAGCACAATTAAGATTGCCTACTGGCAATGTAATATAATCTGTTTATTCAGAAGCTCCACTTTGTCTTCTGACGTTTGATTCAGGAGCTTCTTCATCTGACGAGATATGTTTTATTATGTTTTCCTTCATAATGAATATTGGAGTAGTTAATGTAGGGACTGATTCTTTATTGAAAACAATATATTATAGAGGAAAAACTCTTTCTCCATCTGAGAAAACTATCTCACAGTTCCCAGTATGGGTTTATTAACCACTTAAATTTGATCATCTTGTAGAGCTAATTTTTAATTGTCTTTAACAAGTACATACAAGGTCTCTTATACCAGAAAAAAAAAGGGGGGGGTGATTAATAGGCTAAACACTTACTAGGTAGCAAAAGCAATGAACTTCACTTAGTTTGTTTTTAATAAGCTTTATATTTACTGAAGCTTGAAATTCCTGGTTATTACCACTTATATAAAATTGAACTTGAATTTATATAAGAGTGTGATAGAGGTGACATTTTACAAATAAAAATGAGAAAAATCCCCATTTGCTGGTCAAGAGACTTTTAGAACTACCTGGAGATTTGCTATTCTATGGTGAACTTCAGGGGTGAAAACTATTCCCTGGAATTCTGGGAATGAACCACTTAATTTTGAAATATCAATTTCTCTTCCTATGACTTGATTCTAGTATGTGAAAATGGATTTTTGTCTCAGATGGTAACAAGCATTTTCTTTCTTCACCATCTCTAAAATCCATAACTCTCTTGGGAACAATGAGATAATTTTTTTTACAAAATTTGTATCTACTTAATTCCAAAATAGCCAGGGCATTATGTTGGGAAAAGAAATCAAATAATTCAACCAAATTAAATCTGCATTGTCATGTAAACAAAACCCAAAATCATTGGTAATAATAATTATTTAACCTGTCCCTTGGTAAGTGTATAGTTTCAAGAGCCAAAATATTAATTCGTATTTTTAGATTTTAATCCAGATCTAATTTATGCTCAATCTAACCTTGAAGGGTGCCAAGTAATATAGCAAGGAGCTAGTTGAAGGGTAGCATTCCAGTACAGAATTGAAGGAGTGAGGAATCTGGATTTTTTTCTGAAATACTCACCTGAAGCACTTTAAAGCATGATCTTTTCTGTGGACTTGTTCAAAACATTCTTCTATTTGTGACTTTCAGTAGCAGACAGTCCTCCTAGATCCTCTCTAGGCATGTTAGACATCATGGACCTGACAATATACAGAATGAAAAATGACAAGCTGACCCTTCACTTGAAATCGATCTGTTCTTTTAAACTTCGAAGCTTACAGAATTATTTGTCATTTTCACTCACTCTGCAGGTATGGAATTCCCTCATCACAGTTTTCAGGGTCAAAACTTTGGTCACTGTGCAGTACTTTCTTTCTTTCTCTACAGCAGGGATGCATGGCTTGAGTATGACTAAGAGCCCAGTCGATACAAAAATGACAACACGTAGGAAAGAGTAACTGACTGACTCCAGAGCTAGGTATCCATCTCAGAGGTTTATGGTAGGAACCACAGCAGGATATCTAATAGCCAAGAAGAACTGCTAGATCCTGAATTCATAATATCCTTCGATTCAGCCAACCCGAGAAATGGGTCTGAACCAAGCATCATCTGTTACCCCATTTATAGGACGGTGATACTGGTAATGGTATTAGTAATAATAATAATAATAATAATAATAATAATAATATCGGGTCAACAGAAAGGTCATGTTGCATTTTTGCATAGAAAAACAGAAAAAATATGTCATGATTTTTCTGATGACCTAATAGAAGTACTGGTAATAATTGTCATAGAATTAATACAACCTGATATCCTTACAGTTTTTATAACAGATTTTACTATAACCTTCTGGTGAAGGCTAACTAAAACTGGTGAGAAAAAGAACTAGCTTGTGTATGGTAAGGCTCTTGCAAGAGGAAAAAAAAATCTTTAGGTGATGCAAAAAAAAAAAATAAAAAAAAAAAAAACAATCAATGGGAATACGCAAAGGACTTGAATTTAGAAAATGTAGGCCCTTGATTAGCTACCCAAACTGGGTTATTTAGCTAATCTCCCTGACTCTTGCGTTATCATTGGCACAGTGAGAGATTAAACATCTTCCTTCTCAGTTCAGAAGATTTAAGATTCTGTGACTGAATATGTAGCAAGAAGGAAGTCTTCAATAAGATGTATTTATTTCTCACCAAGATCACTATCAATTCTACATTTTATATTCTGTGTAAACATAGAGATTTGTGTGTGTCTGTTTTTCTTATTTTACCCCCAAGTAACCTTTAAGTGGGTTGTAGACCCCAAGACCATCAAATGCATTTCAACACAGGGTGACTAACACAACTTGGTTTGCCAGAACTATCCCAGTTTTAAAATTCCAAGTCCTATGTCCCAGGAACTCCTTTGGTCCAGACACATCAAGAAAGTAGCTAGTCACCCTGTCTCACCATAACATACTAGTCACTCTCCATCTCTCTGCTCTTGAAAGTATTCAGTTATAACATTCATTTCCACCCAGTTACAGATTCAATATCCATCAAGATAGACTTCGTTTATATAAGGAAGTGTGGTAGTGCCATCTAATGAGCCAGGAGAGACTCAGCCAACTGCTTGGCACTTAGGATTTATGCCTTTATTGGGTCTGACATCTTGCTATAATCCCCTCACCTACTAGATGTGGCTTTGACAATTTGCCTCATGCTTCCCCAGTTCTCACTATCTGGGGGCAATACTTGCCCTCGTAGTCCTTGATGAAGGCCAGAATTCCCTTTGAACCAACTAAACTTCCTGCCTGGGGACCAGCAGATGATCTACTGGTTACATTGCTGGACTCCCACATAGTCGACCGCGGTTCGCGTCCCGGACCCGGTGGCTACAAATCGCACGCTGGTCTCGTGTGTGTGTTTTTCCAAGATCCCCAGAGGAGAATGGAGGAGAAGGGATTGTGACATGGTCATGCCCCCTGGGGGGTAATTTCTCACTTTCTTACTCTCTGTCACTCTGTCGACTGACCACATGCACTCTATAGCAAAAATCTATCTTAAAAAAAAAAACTTCCTACCTGATAGTGAATTCCATTACTCCCTTAACTTCTGTGGAAACTCTTTCAGCAGGGAGCTCTCTCCTCATTGTCCCAAACCCTCCACCACTCCAGAAAGGAAATCTAAGTCAGTCCAGATCAAGTTAAGATGACTAAATCCCTTAGTCACCATAATTTGTTCCAACAGCCACCTTTGCTATCCCTCCTTACCCTCCTAGTCCTCGTTATTTCTCCCACTAGTGGGCATCATTGGAGGTATCAGAATGACATATGAGGATCCAGCCCAAATGATGGCCATGCTCATCAACTTCCCGTCTTCCACTCCCTTAGCTTTGTTTCATTGCTGAAGCAAGTCATGGAACAGGTGGTACTAATACAGGTTCCGTGGTTCCCCTTTGAGTTGGCGTCTGCTGTGCCTCGGTGTTGCTAGGGCACAGCTGCAGAAAATCAAATCAGCATGACTGGGAGATTTCTAACCCTTCTGAGTCATTTCACATATGTGATGGCCAAGTAGAGTTTATATAATTTTTAAATGTTGATTATATTATTTTAACATTGAAAAGGTATTTTAACAAGAAATCAGAATTTTAGCTTCAAATGATGTATTCAGATGTACAGGGTAGGAGTCAGATCTGCTGTCAGATATCAGTCAATAGATACACCAAGAGTATTGTTTGAATCTCATTCACACTATTTTTTTTTAATGAGAGAGCAAGAGAGAGCAATGAGAAAGAAAGAGAAATAGGAAGAAAGAGAGAGAGAGGTACTTTTCTGGCAGGGTCTCACTAGGCCCTACTCTTCCTCCCTCAGCTTCTCTGTCAGCTAGGGCCACAAGGTGCCACTGCACCAACCTGTCCAGGTTGGCTTGGAAACCAAACCCAGGCCTCTCCTGCTGCCTCAGCCACTACACCACACCCCACGCCCCCCCCC
>NW_006160069.1:2131556-2136412 GCF_000334495.1 Tupaia belangeri chinensis | reverse complement strand
CCCCCCCCGGGCCCCGCCTTGCATCACCTTTGCTGGGTTGAATCTAATTCACACTTTCCATGGAAGCTCTTCAGTCCTTAGAGGCAAGCCCCTCAGGAATGATATGCAGAAGCCCTAGGAGAAGCTAAGATCTGCCTCAGCCATAGAAAGTTATAAGTAGCCATGCTATATTCTTTAGGAAAGTAAAATCCTCTTACTAAGCCAGGACATGAACCTCATGAAAGGTAACAGATGTGCAGAGAAGAGGAGCAAAATAGCAAGTGTTGTCCACCAACAGCCCCTCCAGAAGATGGGGTTCAAGTGCCTCAAAAAAGGGGACAATCTTAAATTAAAAACCACAAAAAGACCCAGGCCTGCTACCTGCTCATTAGGGAATGTTTTACTGCACGGAAAATCTAGGCCAGAACAGAGGACAGAAACAGAGGCAAATTAAGCAGCAGCACCAGAGAGGTGAGTGGTCACGGGGCAGGAAGCCAAGAGCTGCTGGAACTAGAAACTGCTGAAGAGGCAGGATTTGCAGTGACTCTGGAACAATGCAGCAGAGCAGAAGAGAGAGACAAAGGGAACCATCCAAGTCAGAGCAGCAGCCAGCTGAGTCAGGCAAAATTGAGCTCTGTCTGGACACACAAAGTCAGACTGGGACCAAAGGGGGTCATGGCAGTGATACACTGTTGCCACAGGTGGAGACTGCGGAAATGGGGGCTACTGGATCTGCTATTCCATTATATCCCCATTCTTCAAACTTTTGACAAAGAGCATACATTGCTGCTCCCTTATTTCAGCATTTCTTCTCTCCCATCATCATGCCATAAGGGTCCACCATGTGAGACCACTCCAGTGACCAACTGGACATTGAAATAGTAAACTCACAGAATCCAAGAATTTTCCAATCAGACAATGGAAGCAAAGAGGCACTCACAGCCACCTGCACTTACTGAAAATTTATGTGAAGTCTGAGAGTCAGGGGTTATTGCCAGGCTCGCTCTGCACCACAGTAGTACCCTTGCCATTGAGTTTTACTGTGGGAGAGGCGCATGGGAGAAGCAATTTGCTTAGCATAGGACAAGGATCTTTCTAGTAACAATTCTCCATTGCCATTGCCATTACCACCATCTCCATATTTTCAACACACATACACATACATACACACGCATAAACACACTCACGTATATACGTATATATATACATATATATGAATAACTCTTAACAAAGAGTTAAGAAAACAAAGCTCAAGCTACAGATACGCTACTTGTAAATTATAAAATCTTAGACAATACCTAAATCAAGAACTCGATTTCTTTATCTATAAAATTGGACTAATGCTGTGACTTTCTTCATCAAGTGCAGCAAACGTATACTATAATCAAGACTGTATAAAGATATTATGAGTAATTTTTTATTCCAATGGCACACCTATTTCATTTTATTGTTTCTTTTTTTATTTCTTTATATAAACTTCCAGGGTATATGCTACTTCCAGACTGAACATCTTTCCAGTCCTAAGAAAATATGATGAAATATGGAATACCAAAAGGAATTTGGGACATTAAGAGCAGCAGAAATGGCATTTATTAAGAATTCTTATTAGATAACAGCTGCATATTCATCATTGGCAAGAGATTAGCATCATCAACTCGATAGCTCTATGATATTACCAACACCCCGCCTCTTCACTTACCTTTTTATCCCCCCGCATTGGGTGTTTCACTGTGTCTTCCCTCCAAAATGGTTCTTTCACCTGAGTTTCTACAAAGAAAGTCTTCTTGTCCTTGTGAGTAGGACTTAATGGTACTTGATATACACCAAAAAAAAACGTTAAAATGGACTTTTAAAAAATGTCTACGTATGGGGACCACCAGGTGGCTTAGTAGTTAAGGTGCTGGACACTCCCATATGGCCAACCACAGTTTGAGTCCTAGACCTGGTGGCTTGTTTTCTCACTTTCTCTCTCTCTCTCTTTGTATTTCTCTCTCTCTCTCTCTCTGGTTAAATTAAAATAAATGAATGAATAAATAAATAAAATTAAATAAATAATTTTTAAAAATGTCTACATAATATAGTGACAATGTCTATTATTTGACAAAGTCTTCCAGTAGAGAAAAATCTTGAAGTAACTGCTTTATGGTTTTCTTCACATTTAAGAAAAGGAAGGGGGGGCAGCGGGAGGTGCTGTGGTGGTTGAGGGTGCTGGACTCCCACATGGCTGACTGCTCTTTAGGTCCTGGACCTGGCAGCGTGCCTTCTCTTTTCTCTGCCTCTCTCTGGTCAAATTAAAACAAGTAAAGAAAAGAAATTAAGTGAAATAAATATATTTCTTTAATCAAAAAAGATGGCACCAGTAGGTAGCATGGTGGTTAAGGACACTGGACTCCCACATGGTCAGCCACGGTTCAAGTCCCGAACCTGGAGGCTTGCTTTCTCACTTTCTCTCTCTCTTTGTCTCTCTTTATCACATTCTGTCACTCTCTGGTTAAATTAAAGTAAATAAATAAATGGATAAATAAAACTAAATTAAATAATTCTTTAAAAAAAAGAAAGGGGAAAGGAAACTCAGAGAAGATTGAAGAGTTGAGAACATTAGCAATATTTTCATTTAAAAGTCTGAATTGCACTAAAATTCCCTCCATTCCCTATACCCAACTGGTCAAACTGGTCATTAAGCCTGTATTTCAAATATATCCTGGCTCCTCAATTACTGCCATTTCCCTATTTGAAATCCTCACAGTCAGAACCCTTAATACTCATTTGGGCCAGGAGGTGGCATGGTTGAGTCCCACATGGAAGACCATGGTTCGCATCCCAGACCTGCAGGCTTAAAATTTTCACTGCGCTTGTTTCTCTTCAATCAGAGTGGACTACTGTATTTGTAAGTTTCACCAGGATGTGACTTTCTTAGATAAAAGTTTATTTAAAAAATATTTTAGAATAATCATATGTTTTGAGCCTTGAAGACTAGCTTTCCATTTAAAAGACTCTTTTACCCTATATGAAATGATCATTGTCCTTGTAAAATTTAGAGTTTGGGAGAAAAACAGTTTCTATTGAATGCTGCTTATATCTTACATGAGCTGAGCAATTTCCTATAAAAACATTTTTTCAATGTAAGGATATGAATATGGTTAGGTAATGTAATACCATGAGATAATGAAAAAGGTCAAGGGCCACTTGGGGGTGCAGCACCACATGCTGCTCAAGTAATGCCAGACTCCTATGAATGGTTATAGATTCCGTTCCCCAGTCAATCTAAACATGCCTATGGGCCTGGCTGGCTGGGAAGGCTGGGGGATCGTGGCATGAGACTCTGAAGGACACCTCTCTCTCCTCTCGGTCTCTCACTCTCACGAAAGAAATAAGATACTTAACAACAAAACAAAATAGTCAGAATCTAAGATTCTGGATAATTTTAAACCACTTTACTTTGACCTTATTGATGGAGTACAGTGTTGAAGAGGAAAACTTGCCATAGAATAAATGTCAGGGAACGCCATAAATGTAGAGACTTGCAGAGCAAAAAACAGTATGTAAAAGACCAATAAACCATACTGTCTTTTCAGAAACAGAGAGGGGTTAGTTGCTTTACTTGAGGTGATATAGTTAAGAGGTTAAAATGGGGACTAGAAACTATATTTTCTGGCACCTTCACCTAGGTCCTTTCTAGTCTCCTGATCCACCCATGCTCAATTCTTTTTGTCATTCTGTGCACAAAATACAGAGGAGAAAGAGAAGAGTTCAACACAGAAAAAGGAGGGCAGATAACTAAGTCCCAGAATGGCAAGTTCTAACTTCTTTGTAGGATAATGCAAGAGTGGAAAAATAACAATACTCCAAAACGTAATAAATTGCATTATTTAAATTTGGAGATATTTTTATTGTGAATATGTTGTTTTCAAGAAATTTCTGCGGTATGGAGTTGATGTGTGAAAGCTTGAAAATTGCAGATAACATTGTCTTAATGATTATCAAACTAAATTTAAAGTATATTTGTAAACTAATTCTCTTTGGTTGATTAAAATATACTCATTGTTTTGATTTCAATTATAAAAAGTTCCTTGCCTTTAAACTTAGTCAAGAGAACGACTGTCATATTTTTCTACTACTCTAACAATGCAATGAAGTGTATTTTATTTGTCTCATTAAGTCATATTGTAGACTAGCCCTGTGATGCAGCAGTTAAGTTATGTGCATAGAAAGATGGATCCCAGACGGCTGACCACAGTTGGAGTCGTGGTGCCAGTGTCTTGAGAAACATGCTGGGACCACGTTAGTGCATGCTCAGAATCTTAGAGGGGTGGAAAAAGGGGATTGTGAATGACTATGCCACTTTGGGAAGTGCTTTCTCTGTCTCTGGTAAGTGCACTAAACACTGACAATAAAATAAATAAATAATTTTTTTATTTTTTTGTTATTTATTTACTTATTTTTATTTCAATTTATTTGCATTCATTCACTGTGCATCATTACAGCATACAAAATGAGATTTCCCATCCAGAGTACACTGTATATTGTCTCAATCAAGCACATCAACAAACATGTTATTGTCAGCAAATAATCTTCCATTTCTTGTTTTCTGTATGCTTTGCCTTTTTTCCCCCACCTTGATTCCCTATCTCTTACCCTCTGCCATCTCCTACTCTCCTCCCACACTGTTTCTGGTATCTATGTTTGCTTTCTATACTGTTCCCCCCCCACATTTTATTAAATTACTAAAGACCTTAATTAATCTAAATATTTTCATAGCAAACACAGGTGATATATACATTTCCATGAACACAAGTCTAACTTTACAAGTCCTATAAAGTAGCACCTAGCTGGGGCGATATATCTTACTGCAGTCATTGAATAGATATATTTTTTTT
>NW_006160069.1:2118562-2130604 GCF_000334495.1 Tupaia belangeri chinensis | reverse complement strand
TGGATTTTTCTAGGCCAGCCATTTTCTCTTCTACATCTGAGATTCTATTTTCTGAATGATCTAGTCTGTTTTTAATACTTTCAAGGGAGATTTTTGACTTCCTGTATTATAGACTTCATCTCCAACAGTTCCATTTGAGTCTTTTGTAAAGTGTGTAATTCCTCTTTTAGATCTTGCAAGAATTTCCTCATCTCCTGGAACTCGTCAGCTTCTTTCTCCTTTCTCTTTAGCAGTTCATTATCTCTCTTCTCTTACATCTCTGTTAGCATCAACATTATGAATGCTCTAAATTCCTTATCAGACATTTCCATGATATTCACCAAACTGCTTGTGGATGAAGAAGAGTTACTCTTTTCCCTTGGAGGAGAGGTATTTACTTGTTTTCCCATATTTCTTGTGATCCAGCGGTGATTTCTTGTCATCTGATGAATGGTGTGTTTCTTTCGAATTCTTGAAGTTCAGACTGAATGTTCAGGAGCAAGCAGACAGAGGTGATCTAGAATCTCTTTACCGTTCTGTTGTGATCATGCTAGCTCGTTTGCTGGAGGCTGAATTATCAGTAGAAAATCTTCATTCCCTGCAATACCTAGTTTGCTGGAGCCATGTGGAACCTTCTTCTCAATAAATCAGGTATTTTTTAATTATAATATTTTACATAGAGGCATAGTTTTTGCAAAAAAAAAAGAATTGTCTAAAGATTAAGTAATTTGCAATATAATCACTGTGTATATCATACACATATGCACACACTTATAGTCATTCTTTTATTTAATTCATTTATCAAATAAATGTTGAACATGTATCATACGCCTGGCTGGCTCACCACAATAAGGTTTAAAATGTAAAAATACAGGGAGCCAGATGGTGGTGCTGAAGGAATGCAATGCTCTGTAAGACCGACCCACATGGGAAGGTTCCAGGTTCACATTCACAGACCTCCCTAAGTACACTGGACACACTGATGCCGATGATCTTGGGCTGGCTGAAGCTGGGGGTTATCATGGTATTATTACTTATTTTGGAGTACCTGTCTATCTCTATCATTCATAAAAAATTAAAGAAAGAGAAAGAAGTAAAGGGAAGGAAAGAAGGTAGGAAGAAAGAAAGAAACTCCCTGGAGGGAGATGTCACTTTGACTTACCTTACTGGTGGTCATTTCGTTTTTCCAAGGTCCTAGGTGTTCTAGTTGTTCCAAACACAGCAGAAAAATTAAGTCCTCGACCCCAGGTATCTTACATTCCATTGGAAGAAACAAAAATAAACAAATAAATATATACTATAATGTGAGCCAGTAAAGAAGAATAGTAAAGCATGGTAAAAAGCAAGTACTGAAGGATGGGGAATTGCTATTTAAGTAAGATGGTCCAGGAAGACTTCTCTAAATAGATGACATTTGCACAGAGATGAATAAAATTAGAAGGAAGTTTGTGTGTATGTTTGTGGAAAGCATCATAGTCAAAGGAGATGGCAAGAGCAAAGACCAAGAGAGGAACATACTTAGTATGTGCAAGGAACAGAAAGGATCCCAGTGTGGCTGGGGTGCATCGGAGAAGGGGTGCATGACAGAAAATAAATTATCTTTGTACCTTATAGTAAATGAGATGGAAATCTTTTGGAAGATTCTGAAATAAAGAAAAGACAAAATCAGATTGGCATTTATAAAAGGTCACTTTGTTTTCTGTATGCAAATTAGACTCCAGGAGAATAGGAGTAAAAGACAAGTTATAAAGACTTTGGTGGCAGTTTATGTGACTTTGGCAAGAGCAATAAGAATGAAGTGCTTAGAAGTGGTTGGATTTTAACCATATTTTAGAGATAGAATCAAAAGTTTACTAATGTATCTCAGGTGTGAGAGAAAGACCGTCATGGTTGGGACTGAACTGAGCTATAAGGTACATAGCCGTGAAATTCTTCGAACCGGGGAAAGTTGGAAAGAGAAAGAAACCAGTGTTCAGTATGGGGACAAAAATAAGTTTGAGATGCTTAGAGGGCCTTTAAATGGAAAGTCAAATAGATGAATACTTGAGTCTAAAATTTAGGGACAACTTTAGCTAGCAACAAAGATTTGGCAAATATCATTTGCCAATCATTTTTGAAGCCACAAGGATCAATGGGTGCAGATTAGAGAAAAGGAGAACTAGGACCAGCAGATGGCATAATGGCTAGGTCTCTGGACTCCCTCATTGCAGCATGGCTATCCCCCCTCCAAGTGGTGATCTTTTGCTTTGTCTCTCCATCTCTATGATGAGCACATGTGCCCTATAGCAAAAATCTCTCTAAAAAAGAAAGAAAAGAAGAAAAAAAAGAATGAATGAAAGAAAGAAAAAGGAAAAAAAGAAAGAAGAGAAAGAAGGGAAGGAAGGAAGGAAAGAAGGAAGGAAGGAAGGAAGGAAAGAAGGAAGGAAGGAAGGAAGGAAAAAGAAAGAAAGGAGAATCAAAAATTGAGGACTTTAACAGCATTTTGTGGATCTGAAAAAGAAGAGGCTGCAAAGGAATCTGATAAAATGATCAGTGGGGAAGCCAGAAAAGCTGGAGAATGTGACATCCAGAAAGGAACAGGAAAAAATATCAGATGGAAAAAATATCATCAACTGAGCAAAGCACGGTGAAAGAACAAGATGAATGCTAAACAAAGATCACATGCAAGTCAAGATAAAAAGTAAAAATTGAGCATTTAAAGGGCGTAAGTAATCACCAAGGTCAGGATAGGACCTGGCAATGTTCAACTCAATAGATGTAAGAGAGGGTGTAAAATAGGATGGATGATGACATAACCATACACATATGAGAAAGGTCCTGGGTTTGCATCCTGGGACCTCCCCAACATTCTAGAGACCTTCCCAAACATTCTAGGCATGCATGTGTGCACCCCTGACCTGGGCTGGCTTAGAACGGGAATGAATCATGGCATGAAGAGCCTGTTGGGAGTGCCTGTTCCTCTCTCCTGCTCTTTTTCTCTCCCTATCTCTCTCTCTCCATATTTCTCTCTTTATTGCTTATAGAAGAAATAGATGAATAAACTGTTTTTTAAATTTAAATAAATAAGAGAGAGTAGAACATGATGGTAATGTGTCTAGCAAGTACCAAATTATTTTCCAGTAATTTTGTGGTGGAGAACACAGATAATGTAGCAATAGCAGGAGGCTGTTTACATACTCTAGATTTTGTCATCGCAACTATAAAATTGATTCCGCCCTACAACCAATATCATATTCATATGTAGAAGTATTTTAATGTACAGACCTTTTTTAAATTATAAACTTTAATTTTAATAAAAGCGATAAGAAAACAATTTTAAGTTTGGGCTGCACTTTTGACGTTATCTGGAAACGGTCAGCAGGAGAAAGGGCTGAGCAGTGCAAAGCAACATTTAGTTTCACTTAAACTACCAAGTTCTTCAGCCTCTCCTAGAGGACAAGAACAATCACTGTGCACACTAGAAGCATTCAATAAATACTGGTTGAATTCAATTTCATGCTACCAAATCAGAGAAATTAGGGCTAAGGAAATTACTCAAACAAAATATTTGAGCTTGACTACCGTTTCAGTTTGTTTTTCTGTCACTATAACTGGATAACATAGACTGGGTGATTTATAAAAAATAAAGGTTCATTTAATTCACAATTTTAGATGTCAATGGTCAAGGAATCTTATCCTGTGAGAGCGTTCTTGCTAGTGAAGACTCTCTGCAGAGTCCCAAGGTGGTACAGGGCATCCCATACAAAGAGGCCAAGAGCATGTGTCTTTGGTGTCTCTTCCTATGACGTCACCAAGATTCAATCATGGGTAATTCTGATGACCTTATTTAACCCTAATCACCTCCCGAAGGCCCTACTTCTTCTCCCCTGCCCCCACATACCAGTCATCTTTTATTAGGTATAATTACCAACTGGCATATGAAAGGACTTGGCAAATTCCCTAGGAAGGATGCTAAGCCACAGAGATGAAGGTCAGCTTCAGTGCATGCCTCTCCATGCTGGCCCCACGTCAGTGGTACTCGCATCACTGCTCATGTTTGAGTTCCTCTTAAGAAAGGCAGTAGCTGAAGAGCACGTAAGCAGCCAGCACCATAAAAACACCGGCAACATCCCATTTCTTCACACTGACATACTTGTTATAATACCAGTAGTAATCTCTCTGAAATGCTCCAGAAAAGTCTTTAGGGGTAAAACCCCACAGCAATATCCAGCTTGGCAGTTCTCCCAGTTTGACATCATCAGTTTCTATTTCTTCACCAGTATGACAGACGCCATCTTGGAGTCCTGGTTTTGGCTTAATATCATATGCAATTCGAGCATCTACCTTCTTAATACCATCACAATGTCTAACAACAGGATTTCTTTTTTTTTTGGAGAGGTTTTTGCTATAGGGCACTCGCCAGACAGACAGAGACAGAGAGACAGAAAGCGAGAAATCACCCCCCAGGGAGGATGGCCACGCCACAATCCCTTCTCCTCCATTCTCCTCTTGAGATCTTGGGCATGCACACACAGACACCCTGCTTGAGTTTTAAGCCACTGGGTCCGGAACACGAACTGCAGTCGACTATGTGGGAGTCCAGCGACATAGCCATTACGCTAACTGCTGGTCCCTAACAACCAGATTTCAACACATTAATGGGCAGGAGGGGTGGGCACATTCAAACCACAGCACCTTCGAGGATTCTGCCAAGAAATTTCAATGGTCATGTTCATAAAATGTAGAGCAAACCATAACAACTATATGGGCTATTTGTATAATGAACAACTAATAAGGTGAATTTATAAAGTCTAGGAAAAGAAAAGAAATTTTCTAATGAAGAAATAGGTAAACAATGGGAATTCCCTTATTTTATATATACTTTTCATTGTTTATGTATTATAAGCCAGAAATAAAGAGTGAGCCCTCTCCAAAATGCTGTATCTATTCTCTGTATAATTTTTTGTTTCTTTTTCTGAGGCTAGCAATATTCACAAAATCATTTCCTTCAATTAAAATAATGTTGGCTATGTACACAGTCAAACATCCCTTCTCCATACATCCACTACTCGTCTTCAGGAGGTAGAGGAAACTTTTGGCCTCAAAGTGAGGCACACACCCCTGACCTTTACACCCCACTCAGAAGCAGTGAAGGGAATATGCAAGGTCCCCACTTCTCATTACCTCTCAACATACAAAGACTCAACATTCTTTCTCTCTCTTGAGGCCACCAGATTATCAAATTAAAACCCTTCCCACAGTTTATGTCAGTCAACCCAAGAAACTCTCAGTGCCAGGTGACCAGTCATCTATTCAATTCCCCACAACTCTCCATAACATTGTCCTAATCACTGACTCCTCCACAACTCCTGAAATTCTCCTACTATGCCCCCTGGAACACAAGTCAGACATCATTAAAATACTCTACCTTCCCAATCTCTCCTCCAGGGCTCTATTAACCTTCTTAGTCTAGCTAAAACATGGGTCTGAGAGCATGCTGCCTCTCAAGCCCCACCCCAAAAGGTGGTCATTTGCTCCCATGGTCCCCAGACCCTGGGTGGAGAGGTTGGAAAAGTCCCCTTGCTTCTCATTGCCACTTCCCAGGCTAATCTCTGTCTATCCTCCTAAAATCATGAACTTTGTGTCCCTCTTGTTTCTCAAAAACCTTAGTGTCCAGCTTACTGTCACTCTGTCTCGAAAAAACATTTTTATCTTCAATCTTAGTGATTTCAAAATCCATATCAATAATTTTTTTCCAGCACCCTGGCCTCTTGGCTCATTAAACTCCTCCATAATCTTATTCTCAACACTTTCTCAATCACAAACTCCCATGGTCATAAACCAGACCTTCTCATTATAATAAAAGCAAACACTACTTAATTTCAATTTCAAGTGTTGTTTTCTAGCATACACCAAATTTTTCTCTTCTGATAAAACCTTCAATCCCTTAACCTTATCCCTTTCCACTACCCCTCACTCTTTTAGTCTCTTCCTTTTTCTCCTTATCAAAACAAATTCTACTTCAGTCATTATAAGTCCCCTTTTGTAAACACTCTCAATTCCTTGTTCACTTCATAGGACTCTTTTAACATAACTTATGAGTCAAATCCATCTCTCAGGATCAGCAGATATTGTAATGGTTACGCAGCTGGACTGCCATGTAGTTGACCATGGTTCAAGTCCCGTACCCTGTGACTTAAAACTCACACTGGGCACATGTGTGTGTGTGTGTGTGTGTGTGTGTGTGTGTGCCTAAAGTCTCAAGAGGAGAATGGAGGAAATGCAATTGCAATGTGGCCTTCCCCCATGGGGGGTGATTTCTTGCTTTCTGTCTCTCTGGTGAGCACACATGCTCTAGAGCATAAGTCTCTCTCTAAAAAATAAAATAAAATTATTTCTCTACCTTCCCAACAATTTCATCTATGCAACTAAGTCTGCTGGAGTAAAATACACAAACATTCTATTCTAGTTGCTCTCATTTCTAGAAGTTGGAAATTATGAATTCAAAATGAACTTAAAATACATGATTTCCAATCTCTAGTAAGTCCCTCTCATTTACTGATTATGAGATACCTTCTCTTCTGTTCTTGAATCTTTGATACTTTCTCTCCCAAGAGATGACTTTTTTTTTTTTTTAACTTTACGGAGCACATTTAAATGAACAGAAAGGAATGTCCTCGCATTCCGACTACCAGACCACTACATTGATCTTTCTACTAGCACTGGCCCCATGCACAGTTAATTTTTCTCCTATTGCTCTACAACCAATATCCTTAAAATGCAGTCCCTCATCCACCAGCATCAGCATCAACTGATACTTTGACGTGAATACGTCCCTCAGAAATCCATGCGTTGGGACTTAATTGTATTGTCTGCATTATGAAGGGAATACATGAAAGCCTAATTCTTTCATGTCGGCCCAAGGTAAGACCTAATGGGCAGGGATTAGTTAGTTCACAGTGATTGTATGATGGAGGGAACGGTCTCATGAATAGATTAATGATGTCTCAAGAGACCCAGTGATTTCTAGCTCTCATGAAAAGGGACTAGTTCTTGTGAGAGTTGGTTGTTAGAAAACTGAGATCCACAATCTGGAAAAAAAAAAAAGTGAAAAGCTATTTGCTGCTGAGGATGTGGATAGTAATGTCTTTGTCTTGACTGATATGCATGGTAATCATGATGGAAAAAGAAATGCTATATACTGTAAAGATATATATGATTAAATGTAATATAAAAATAATAATAAAAATAATTTTAAAAAATAGTTTAAAATAAAGGATCAATATTGCTAAAAATAAAACTTTGAAGGAAAAAAAGAAAAGAAAACCGAGAGCCTCTTTCTCTCTCTTCACATGCCTGCCATCGCCTGTGCTTTCATCAGCCATACTATAGGCCTAGGACTTTGGACTTTCCAGCCCCCAGAATTGTGAGTTTGTTAATAAATTTATCTATTTTTTATAAAATCAACTAGACTCGGATTACTGTTAACAATAAAAAAAAATTAACGAAGGCAGCTAGGATGTTATAAAAGCAGATTCTTAGATCTACTCAGACCTATAGGATCAAAAATTCTGGGGCCCAGAAGTCTGTGTCTTTTATTCATTTTTTTAAAAAGAGATTTTTGCTATAGGGTATGTGCACTCACTGGGAGAGTCAGAGAGAGAGAAATCACCCCCCTGGGAGGATGGCCACACCACAATTCCTTCTCCTTCATTCTCCTCTCAGAAGTTTCAGCATGAGCGCACACGCACCTGGTGTAGTCTCAAGCTGTCGGGTCCAGGATTCGAACCATAGTTAGCTATGTTGGAGGCCAGCACCTTAATCACTATGCCACCTGCTGACCCCCAGAAGTCTGTGTTTCAACTAGTAATTCTAATCTGTGCTAAAGCTTGAGAGTCATTTGGAAAATATTTGTTTCTAATTATGCTGGGTCCTGCCCAGATGTTTTAATTTCTAGGGAGTAAGAGATGAGCATCAGTTTTTGGAGCTCCCTAGGTGATTCCAATATGCAAGTATAAATACCACCACTATAAATAAACTGACCATCTGATGCTAGTATTCTAACCATTTGAACACTAGCATCCATACCCCTCTTGCCTCCACAAAGAGATTGCTCCAGTAATTTTTATTATTTCTTCTGAGCTTCTTTTTCTTCTCTGCTAGATCATTTTCATTGCTCTAAAATACTTTCTAGCTTTCATTTTTTAAAAAAAATCCTGGAGGCCAGATGGTGGTGCTGCACTAGCACAGCATTCTGCAAGGCTGATTCACATGGGGGGTTCCAGGTTTGCACCTGGAGACCTCCCTGAATATGCCAGGTGCATTCATGCCTGAAGCCTGGGGCTGGTTGGAGCTAGGGTGAGTTGTACCATGAATACCTTTTTGGGAAGTGTTTCTCTCTCTCTCTTTCTCTCATCTCTCCTGCTCCTGAGAGAGGTAGAAAAATGAGCTTTGAAAATAATTCCTCCTAACTTTACTCTCCAGTTACTGCTCTATTCTATTCCTTTGCTCACTTTTATAGCAAAATGCTCTTAAAGATCTATACTAATTATTTCTGATGTGTCTTTTTATTACCCTCTTCTTACATTGAATCTACTTAGATTTGCCTCCCAATAGTCTATCAAATCTGAACATGTCAAGGCCGCTAATGACCTCAGGCTACTAGAGTCAATGGTTAAGTTTAAGTCCTTATTGTGCAAGGCCTACCAGCAGCAGTTAAGACTGTTGATCACTTTCTCCTCCTAGAATACTTTCTTCTCTTTGTTTCCAGGAAGCCACCTTCTCCTCTTTCTAATTTTCAGTCCCCACCACACTGGCAAGTCTTTCTTTTTTTTTTTTTTTTTTTTTTTTTTTGAGGGTTTTTCACTGTAGGGGGGTATGTAGTGTAGTGACTACATAGTTACTTCAGCCTGAGGATTCCCTTTAGCATTTCAGGAGCAGGCCTATTGGTAATGATCTCCTCAACTTTTTTTTTTTTTTTTTGAGAGATTTTCACTGTAGGGCGCGTGCGCTCGCCAGACAGACAGAGACATAGAGACAGAAAGCGAGAAATCACCCCCCAGGGGGGATGGTCACGCCGCAATCCCTTCTCCTCCATTCTCCTCTCGGGATCTTGGGCACGCACGCACACGCGCCCGGCGTGAGTTTTAAGCCACCGGGTCCGGGACACGAACCGCGGTCAACTACGTGGGAGTCCAGCGACATAGCCATTACGCTAACTGCTGGTCCCACTGGCAAGTCTTTCTTAGTGTTCTTTGCTGACTCCTCCTTAGTGCTAGAGGTTCCAGCCTTCAGTCTTTGGGCTTCCTCTCTTTTTTTCCCACACTCACTCCCTAGGTGATAATGTCCCATCTAATGATTTTCAATTCTGTCTTTACACTGACATGTACAAATTGCTAGCTCAAGGTAAGAACTTTGTTGTGATTTCCTCTAATTTGATCTTGAGGTGTTTCTCTGGAGAGTGACTATAAATTCTAGCTCTGCCATTACACGGCTCCTGGGGAGATGGTTGTGGATATTTACAGTGTGTTTTTTCATGGGCTTCTTCATTATCCTGTTGGACAGCCCAATGACTAAGAGTCCACACCATGACCAAATATCCCTCTGTTATTTAAACTGGCAGGTGCCCTTCTAGCCTTGTCTGGCTTATGTCTGGTTTATTCCTATGAAGATAAGCAGCCCTTAGGAGAGCCCTAAGAAGTTAGATTCAAGTGTGTCAATAAGGTGAGACACAGAGGAGGAAGAAACACCAAACATGAAATAACAGAAGAAGTTTTACAGTTCTCAGAGAAAATAGGGTAGCACATCTCACAGGGTCAACAGGAAGTGGGGGATCCATCCGGGTCATGAACACTTAACCAGCAGTCGGGAACATGAGAGAGAGAGAGAGAGAAAAGAACCTGTGGGACAAAGCCATTACTGGGGCCCAGGACATTCCAAAGTAGGTTTCCTGAGGAAAGTCTAATTGTCAGTGTTACAACAAGTGAGCACAAGTTTGTAGGATCACGCCGTGACTGAGAGCTGGTCATTGTGCATATCCACACAGTGCATGCTGGGCTCGAGGGTCAGGGGGCGTCTAGTAGCTTGTATTAGGCTGTGCCATAGGGAGTAGTCACCAGGGGGCAGTTACATAAGGCGGATATCTGGATTGATCACACCGAAGAACCAGCAGGAGACAGACAACTGGAAACTATGCCAAGGGTAACTGAATCCTACTTCTGGTATAAGAAAATCCAACATGTATTCAAAATAGATGCCAAGTCAACATAAAATTATAAGAAGTATTTACAACATTCCTCCTAAAGTCAAGATCCATACAGCCAAGTCCCTATTCACCAGGTCCTGAGAGACACCTCACACTGAAACTCTTCCATCCAAAACTGACTGCAGAGCTTTCCTCAAAAACTGTGGTCCTTCTACAGTGTTTCCAGTCAGTCAATAATCTTCATCTTTCCAACTTGGAGCCATCCTCCATTCATTGACTTTTCTTTTTCCCTCACACCTCCCTCCAATTCAATCTACCAGTAAGACGTGTGGGCTTTACTTTTAAAGTTTTTTTGGAAACCCACCATTTCTTACCATTTCCACCACATCCACTTGTCCAAACCACTGTGTCTCTTGCCTGCATTACACAATAGCATCCTCACTATTGATACTCCACTCATTTACCCCACTCTAGTCTATTTTTAACTCAGCGGTTAGGGAGATGTTTTTAATGTACATCTGTTTATATTACCTTCTCACACAGAACCCTCTGATATATCCCTGTCTGGCTCAGTAAGAGCTAAGGACTTCATGATGCCCAACACACATGAAATTCTAGTCTGCTGTTTGTCTGACTTCATCTCCTGATCCTGTTCTCTTCAGTCGCTCCTCTTTCATCATCCTTGCTACTCCTCTTCACATTGGCCATAATCTCACCACAGAACTTGCATCAGCTGTCTTCTGTCTGCTCCTCCAGGCACAATCTCCAGCCTTCTTAGCCCTGCTCTGTGCCCTGGAAGGATGAACACTGTGACCTACCTCAGTTGTCTCTCTAGTCCTCAGCTTCCAGGTGGATTTTGCCAATAGGGAGCCCAGCAGAAGACCTGCAAGAGAGGGAAGAGTGCGTTAAGGGCCGTCATCCCAGTGCTTCCTTCCTGCAGTGTTTGTTGGGGTGCTGTGTCCCTCCACTTAAGGTCACAGTTCCCGTCAGACAGACTCTCAACACAGGTGTCTCTTGCTCCGAGTTCCAATAACCACCTACCTGTTACTCAGTCATGCTTAGCAATAATTACATAGTCCCATTGTCTCTGCTGTGTCACTTGTCACTTTCCTACAACTGTAGCTTTATATATTTTTTCAGCTCTCCTCAATATATCATATTTGGTTGCGTGATTGGTCTCCTGTGGAGACTTTGCCCTTGCTGTTTCCTCTGTGAGCAGCCCACCTCCAAGATATGCACATCAGGCATTCTCTGCCTCTTTTAAGTCTTTATTCAAAAGTCACCTTCACATCAATGCCTTCCCTCTGCTACCAACCTAAATTTTCACTTCTCCTCTCTCTTCCCTTTTGCCCTGAATTTCCTAGTGATTTTTTTTATCCATAAGACTCACCATTCACCAATATAAGAGGGTTTTACAAAGTCTGTGGAAAATGCATATACTATAAAGCTGTTTATAGATTTCCAAAATTTGGGGCGCCAAAATAACATACATCAATTCTACTTTTTTCCATGAACTTTTTTTTTTTTTTGGAGAGATTTTCGCTATAGGGCGCGTGTGCTCGCCAGACAGACAGAGAGAGACATAGAGACAGAAAGCGAGAAATCACCCCCCAGAGGGGATGGTCATGGCGCAATCCCTTCTCCTCCATTCTCCTCTCAGGATCTTGGGCATGCATGCACACGCACCCGGCGTGAGTTTTAAGCCACCGGGTCCGGGACGTGAACCGCGGTCGACTACGTGGGAGTCCAGCGACATAGCCATTACGCTAACTGCTGGTTCCCTCCATGAACTTTTTGAAGTTCCCTTGTATACCAACTTTTTTTGACCTGTTTTTCTCTTTGTTGCATATGCACCATTTATCCATCACTAGATGCTAAAC
>NW_006160069.1:2115230-2118546 GCF_000334495.1 Tupaia belangeri chinensis | reverse complement strand
AGGAATGTTTGTCTGCTTCTATTCACTACTACACCAGGAGCACTTAGAACAGTGCCTGGCCGCAAGCAGTCAGCGTGCAATAAATGTTTTTTGAATGGCTGCAAGACAAAAGTAGAGCCAATAAAAATATCCTTCTAAACCCCAGCAAAGTTGAGAAAACTTGAAGATTTTGCAAGTTTTGGTAAGTTAGTCTGTGATCATTTTAGTTTTGTCCAAATCCAGGTGAGTTGTTAAGTCGAGGTTTTATTGAGTCTCACCACTTAAGAGTCTTACCTAATGAGCACATTATGGAGGACATTAGGTGCAACGAGCCAAGCACAGAAAGCGAACTTCTGTATGTTTTCCCTCATGTGTGGAAATTGGAAAGAAATTACCTCATAAAAGTAGAGATGTGGAATGAGTACTAGAAGTTAGGAAGGATAGAAAGAATAGAGGGATGTTGATTAAGAGAAATACAGCTGCGGATGATAGAAGGAAAGTTAAGTGTTATAAAATACAGTGGGGAGGGATCAGCAGTTGGCGTTATGGCTATGTCGCTGGACTCCCACGTAGTTGACCGCGGTTCAAGTCCCGGACCCAGTGGCTTAAACTCATGCCGGGCGCATGTGCATGCATGCCCAAGATCCCGAGAGGAGAACGAAGGAGAAGGGATTGCAGGGTGTCCATCCCCCCTGGGGAGTGATTTCTCGCTTTCTGTCTCTATCTCTATGTCTCTCTTTCTCTGTCTGGTGAGCGCATGCACCCTATAGCAAAAACCTCTCCAAAAAACAGAAAAAAAAATACAGTGGGGAGAATGAGGCTAACAACTTACTGTATAAATGTTACAAATGGTTGCAATGATATGGATACTCATTACCCAGATTTAATCATTGCACATTGTAATTATGTACTAAAACAAATCACATTGTAACAATCATTATACTAATTAAAATTATTTTTTAAAAATTCCTATTTGAACAAGTAAAGTCTAGAAAAGACAGATTTGCCCTTCAAATTCCATTTTTAAAGTAAATGTTATAGTCCATAAATCACTTCAGTTGCTTAATTAGACATAAAGCCAGGTCTCAGAAGTGTGTAGCAGCAACAGCTTCAGTTTGATACATGTGATTACTCAGTGTTTTCCGACTCCTGGCAGTTTATTGATCCTCTTTTTTGTGAGTTTGTAGGAGAAAGTAATTTTTTACTCGAGTAATTTTGCGTGGATGAATTCCCAACATCTCAGTGCAGTTATTTCTGACTGATGTGGAAAAGCCAATAGCCCCATATTTCTCTTAGCCTTTGAGTCTATAATTGTCTGTAATTTTCTTGCTTTTAGTTCATTTTTCCCTCATTGAAATTAGAAAATTTTTATTCTTTGGTGAATGGTGCCCTCTTTACATAACCTGCCCAGGATTCAGGTACAAACTCAGAAACAATCTAAAGTTAAAAGAGCCATCACTCTGATGATTGTGCTTGTATCTTGCTTTTAAATATTCTAACAATTTTTTACCAGCATTATTGAATGATGATACCACTATCTTTCTGCTTTCACTTGGCCAGCACTGGAAATCTCTACTACAGCTTTTAGCCTGCTGTGAGAATTCCATTGTTTCAACAAATGATGAAATGATGCTTTCCAAGGTTTACGTATTGTGGGTGATATCATTGCAATGACCCATTTGAATGCCTTTTACACTCAGGATACAATTAATGTAGACAATATTTAAGTTTATGTTCATTGCATATACCAACTTCAAGTTGATAAATATCAACTGGTGTTGCAGAAGAATCATGTTCAGTCTCAGATTCACAGAAAGACTTAGAACTCTAATTTATTTTATTTTATTTTTTATCTTATTTTATTTCACGTTCTTTTATGCATTCAATCACTTCTTTTAGTTTGCAAAGTGAATATTCCAACAAGTTTACATTTCTTCCCAGTCCAGTTGATAATACTATAAAGTTACCTTCAACAGATAATACCCCATTTGTTTGTCCCATTGATACTTTGTCTCTCCATTTTTCTCCTTGATGTCCTTCCTCAAACTCTATTCCTTCACTCATGCTCTTTCCACACTATGTCTGATGTTCACAACCATTCACTGTGTTTCTATATCCTTTAGTCATTCAGTTTCAGTCATAGAGTGAGGAAACTCGGTATATATTAAGTAGTAGGGAATACAGTGTCTCTCCATAGCCTGGTTTGCTTCACTCAACAGTAAATTCGTATTCATCCACTTTCTGTCAAAAGCCAGGGTCTTGTTGGGTTTTTTTGTTTGTTTGTTTGTTTTGTTTTGTTTTGTTTTATGGCTGAGTAGCTTTCCATAGAGTATATGTGCCACAGTTTTTCAATCCATTCATCAGTTCGTGGGCATTTGGGTTGGTTCCATGTCTTAGCAATTGTGAATAATGCCACAATAAATATCGATGTGCAAGCACTTTTCTGATTAAGAATTCTTCTGTCCCTTGGGTTGATACCAAGGACTGGGATTGTTGGGTCATATGGAAGTTCTATTTTTAGATTTTTGAGGAATCTCCAAATTGTTCTCCACAGTGGCAGGATTAATTTACATTCCTACCAGCAGTGTAAAAGAGTTCCCCTTTCACCACACCCCTGCCAGTACTTACCTTTTTTTTTTTTTTTTTTTTTTTTTTTTTTTTTTTAATCTTAGTCATTCTGACTGGGGTTAAGTGGTATCTCATTGTGGTTTTGATCTGCATTTCCCTTACAATGAGGGATGTTGAGTATTTTTTATATGCCTTTTGACTACTTGTATGTCATCTTTAGAGAGTGTTTTTTTCAACTCATTCTTCCATTTTGTAATAGGGTTGATCATCTTTTTTGAGAACAGCTATTTGAGCTCCTTGTGTATTCTGAGTATTAGTCCCTTTTCTGACACATAGTTTATGAAAATATTTTCCCATTCTGAGGGCTGTTGATTCACACTAATTACTGTGTCTTTTGCCATGCAAAAACATCTTAGTCTGATGTAATCCCACTGTCTATTTTGGGGATTATAGACTGTGCTTTGGGGGTCTTACTTAGGAAGTCTTTTCCTGCTCCAAGGTCTCCCAAAGTTTTCCCAGTGTTCTCCAGATGCAGTTTTATAGTTTGAGATCTTAGGTTTAGATCTTTGATCCACCTTCATTGATTTTTGTCAATGGTAACAGGTAGGGGTTCAGATTCATCTTTCTGCAGGTGGATAGCCAGGTTTTCCAGCACCATTTGCTGAAGAGGTTTTCCTTTTCCCAGTGGATTAACTGGTAATCTTTGTCAAAAATCAGTTGGTTGTATGTTTGAGAGTTTATTTCTGGGGACTCTATTTTGTTCCATTGG
>NW_006160069.1:2097144-2114077 GCF_000334495.1 Tupaia belangeri chinensis | reverse complement strand
GGTTAACTCTTCTTTGAAAGTTTTGTAGAATTCAGAGGCGAATCCATCAGGGCCAGGGCTTTTCTTTGTTGGGAAGGTTTTTATTACTGATTCAATTTCCTGGCTTGTTATGGGCCTATTAAGACTTTTTATATCCTCCTGGCTCAGTCTTGGTAGATTATATATGTCCAGGAATTTATCCATCTCATCCAGATTGTCTTGTTTCTTGGCACATAGTTGTTCATAGTATCCTCTAATGATGTTTTGTATTTCTACTATGTCTGTTGTTACATTGCCTGCTTCATTGCAGATTTGATTTACCTGGTTCCTTTCTCTCTTCTTAATAAGTCTCCTAGTGGTGTATAGATTTTGTTTATCTTTTCAAAGAACCAGTGTTTAATTTATTTTCTGTATAGTTTATTTTCTATTTCACTTATTTCTGCTTGTATCTTTATTATTGCCTCTCTCCTGGAGTTTTTAAAAAATTTTTTGCTGTTGCTTTTCCAATTCTCTGAGGTACAATGTTAGGTAATCCATTTGCCTTCTTTCCGTCTTCTTCTTATGTGCACTAATTGCTATGAACTTCCCTCTTATGACTGCTTTAGCAGCATCCCAAAGATTTATGGAAACACATGTCCTCATTGCCATTAGCTTCCGTGAATCTTTTAATTTCAGTCTTTATTTCTTCAGTAGTTGTGAAGTCATTCAAGAGTAGGTTATTTAGTTTCCATGTATTTGAGTATTTTTGAGGATTTTTCTTGAAATTAAACTCAAGTTTAATTTCATCATTGTCAAGAGAATATGCTGGATACAGTTCCTATGCTTTTGAATGTGTAGAGGCTTGCCTTGTGCCCTATCAGGTGGTCAGTCTTCAAAAAGTTTCCATGTGGGGGTGAGAAAAAAGTGCATCTCATTGTTTTTGGATGGAAAGTTCTATAGATGTCTGTTAAGTCCATTTGATTTATACTCTCATTTATATCCCTTATCTCTTTACCTATTTTTTGTCTAGATGATCTGTCCAGAGGGGATAGTGGGGTGTTGAAGTCTCCAAAAATTAGTGTGTTGCAATATATCTCCCCTTTTAGATCTAACAGTCTTTCCTTCACATATTTGGGTGCTCCTGTGTTAGGTACATAGATATTTACAAGCATTATATCTTCTTGATCTATTGACCATTTTACTACAATATAGTGCCCTTCTTTGTCTCTTCAAACAGTTTTTGTTTGCAAAGCTATTTTGTCAGAAATTAGTATTGCAACTCCAGCTCTTTTTTGGTTCCCATTTGCATGGAAAACCTTTTTCCAACCCTTCACTTTCAGCCTATGTATGTCTTTATCCATGAGGTGGGTTTCATGTAGGCAACAGATAGAGGGTTTCTGTTTTTTATCCATTCAGCCAGTCTATGTCTTTTGATTGGAGAATTTAATCTTTTCACATTCAGTGTTATTACTGATGTTACCAGACCTGTCCCGAAGTTTCAGTTGGCCATTGTCTTGGTTGCTTTTTATTCCTTTATTTCTGGCTATCCATTCTTTAGTTTTCCTGGGACAGTACTCTCTTCAGGGTTTCTTGAAGAGCTGGTCTGGTGTTGGCAAATTCTTTCAGGTTTTGTTTGTCTGAGAAGATTTTAATATTTTTTTCCCCATATGGAGGATAATCTTGCAGGATATAATGCTCTTGGCTGAAATTGTTTTTCTCTTAACACTTTCAATACATCTTCCCATTCTTTCCTTTCTTGAATTGTTTCTGTTGAGAAGTCTGGTGTTAGCTTGATGGGATGACCTTTGTAAGTCACTTGTCATTTCTCTCTTGCCTGTTTTAGTATCTCGTCTTTATCTGTGGTCTTTGCCAGTCTGGCTAAGATGTCCATGGGGAAGATCTTCTTGGGTTGATTCTATTTGGGGTCCTTTGTATGTCTTGGGTCTGGATGATTGAGTGCCTCTCTAGACTTGGGAAGTTTTCCTCCAGTATTTTATGGAATCGATTTTCCATACCCTTATTAGTTTCTTCACCTTCTGGGATACCAATTATTTGGATGTTAGGGCATCTAATGGAATCTAGTATTTCTCGTATTTTATCCTTGTGCTTTTTTGTCATTTTCTCAATCTTTTTGGTGGTTTTTCTCTAGGTCAGAGGTTTTATCTTCTATGTCAGAGATTCAATCTTCAGCATGGTCTAATCAACTTTTAATACTTTTGAGAGATTTTTTGATTTCCTGTATTACTGACTTCATCTCTAATAGTTCCATCTGATTCTTTCTGAGAGTGTCCATTTCTTCTTTTATACTGTGGAAGGACTTCTTAACCTCCTATAGTTCATTATCTCTTTTCTGTTGCAACTCATAGAATTTTGTCACCATGAATGTTCTACATTCTTTCTTAGACATTTTAGTAACTTCCTCTTTTTTTGAGAAATGGAAGGAAGTTACTGTGTTCTTTTAATGGAGACATATTTCCTGGATTATTCAGACCTGAGGGTCTTCTACTTCTAGCTGTTGGGAGATATATTCACTTTGGAATACTTTTTAGGAGAATGTTTCTTTAACTAAGAGCAAGCTTGTTTCCCTTTTGCTGTGGACTGACATGTGCCAAAGTTTCTCTTCTGTTGTGTTTAGCAGTGTGGTCCGAGGAGGAGTATTCTATCCATATGTCTGAAGAGCAGTATCTCCTTTTTCACAGGTGGTTCAGTAAAAGGGAGGATGCCAGGGACTCTTACAATACTAGGGTATTTCAGGACTGTGATTCTAGACCTATCTAGTCCCTCTGGGAGGGTGGAGGAAGAATAAGAGAGGACAATCAATGTAAGAGTGAAGAAAGTAAGATGGAGAATAGAGGGGTCTGAAGATGGAAGCAGGGTCTGCTATAGAGCTGGGGACAGTCCTGTGTGGCAAAGAGAAGTGTGAAATTAACAAATGAAAGAAGAGAAAGGGAAAAATAAAAGCCTATCTTCCTGACAAAGATAGAGGGTCGCTGGCATTGGGGAGACAGAGATGGGGCTGGGGCAGGGAGCCTTGCCTCAGTGTCCCTTAGGCCAGGGATCTGGAAATAGAAGTGGGAAAACTCTCATTTATTTTTATTGAAAGTTTTTTCTTGGTAGGGGTCCACAAGAAATAATCCGAAATGGATTTTTTCAAAGAAATTATTTATTTAATTTTATTTATTATTATTTTAGATGTGTTATAGGACAAGCATGTTTGCCAGACAGAGACAGAGAGAAAAGTGAGAAAGCAAGCCTCCAGGCCAGAGACTCAAGCCATGGTCAACCATGTGGGAGTTCAGCACCCCATCCACCCTGCCAACGTACTGGTCCTATGAAATAGATATTTGATAAGTAAGTAACTGTGCAACAGTTAAGATGATTTGTTGTTATGTATTATAACAATTACTCTTATTTCTTTTTTTATAAAAAAAAAGTTACTCGTTGAACAGACTCCACAGCACAGTGACTAAGTACTATACTTTGGAAGCCAGATCTCACAAAATTTATTGCATTTCGAGTTCAAATCCTGAGGGCTTCCAAAACATGCTGGGCACATGTGAGTGCATGCTCAAAATCCTAACAGGATGGAGAAATGAAGGAAAAAGGATTGTGATGTGACCACATTACACTGAAGAATGAAACTGCTTTTTCTCTCTCTCTCTGTCTCTGTCTGTCTCTCTCCCTCCCTCTAGCCCTCTGGCAAGTACACTCATTAATTGTCAAATGCAGAATACACAGAATAGAAAGTAAAGGAAGATAAAACTCACCTTTATCCCCATGTAGCAGCATGGAGATGTGTCACTCATGTCCCCTTTCAAAGAAAGACTCTCTGTCTGGCTGCAAGGAATGAGCAGCAATGTGTCACAGGAACATGACAGCCTCCAACTGTTCACTCCTCCAGCATCTGCCTCAGCTTTCCTGCTCATCTCAGACAAGCCCCCAGCCAATGACAGGGCAAGACCAAGGCAGCCAAAGTTACAGTAACCAAAGTCAAGAAATGATGCAAATGTAGGGACCAGCAATTAGCGTAATGGCTATGTCACTGGACTCCCATGTAGTCGACCGCGGTTCGTGTCCCAGACCCGGTGGCTTAAAACTCACGCCGGGCGTGTGTGTGTGTGTGTGTGCGAGGAGAATGGAGGAGAAGGGATTGTGGTGTGACCATCCCCCCTGGGGGGTGATTTCTTGTTTTCTGTCTCTCTGTCTCTCTGTCTGTCTGGTGAGCACACACGCCCTATAGCAAAAACCTCTAAAAAAAATAAATAATAAAAAAATTATAAAGTGAAAGAAATGATGCAAAGGCCAGGGATTTTTGCCCAGTGCAGCCCCCTCTACTGAGCAGTCTGTTCCTGAACGCTCACTAGCCTGGTAGACACTCTCAGACCTGCATTGCAGTCTGAACGCTCACTGGCCTGGTAGACACTCTCAGATCTGCATTGCAGCCTGGAAGCTCACTTCTCAGATCTGCATTGCAGCCTGGACGCTCACTGGCCTGGTAGACACTCTCAGATCTGCATTGCAGCCTGGACGCTCACTGGCCTGGTAGACACTCTCAGATCTGCATTGCAGTCTGGACGCTCACTGGCCTGGTAGACACTCTCAGATCTGCATTGCAGCCTGGACGCTCACTGGCCTGGTAGACACTCTCAGATCTGCATTGCAGTCTGGACGCTCACTGGCCTGGTAGACACTCTCAGATCTGCATTGCAGTTTGGTAGCACCCTTGCATAATCTGCTTTCCTCCCCTTTTTAAACAAACATACACTCCAATAATGCCTTTTTCAAATTGTAATAAAATATACATAACATAAATTTCACTATCTTGTGACTGGCCACATAGGGCAGTGGTTAAGTGCATCAGAAGCTGGATCCTACATGGCTAGATCCCACCTGGTTAAAATTCAGGCCCTTAGGGCTTGAAAAACATACTGGTCATGTGTGTGCATGTCCAAAATCCCAATGAAAAAGAGAAATGGAAGAAAAGAATTTCAACACAACCAAGCCCCACTGAGGAATTCTTTCTAGCCCCCACTTCCACCTTCCCAGTAAATGAACATGCCCTCTGGCAATAAAAACACAATTACCATCTTAACCATTTTTAAGCTAATAGTTCAGTGCTATTAAGTCTATCACAATAATTGTGCAACCGGTCTTGAGAACTTTTTTTTAAAAGAGGTTTGTGCCTTAGGGTGTGTGCACTGGCTGGAGAGAGAGACAGTGAGAGGGAAAGTGAGAAATCACTCCCGCTCCAGTGAGATGGCCTTGTAACAATTCCCTCTCCTCCAATCTCCTCCTGGGATCTTAGGCATGCACACACACACACCAGGCATGATTTTCAAACCACTAGGTCCAGAACTCAAACTGTGACCCGCCATGTGGGAGTCCGATGACATCACTACGCTAGCCATCTGCCGGCCCCTTTCCAGAACTTTTTAATCTGGTAAAACTGCAACTTCATTCCCCCACCCTCAATGGGGAAACTGCTGTCCTCCTTTCTGTTTCTCTGAATTTGACTACCCTAGGCAAGTCACATAAATACAATCACATACATGTCTTTTTTGTTACTGGCTTATTTCACTTAGCATAATGTGCTAAAGGCTCATCCATGTTTTAGCAAGTGTCACCTTCCTTTTGAAGGCTGAATAATATTTCATTTATATATGGACCACAATTTTTTAAATCCATCCACCTGTCTGTCAATGACATTTGGGTTGCTTCAACCTTTCGGCTATTGTGAATAATGTTGCTATGAACATGAATGTGCAAATATCTTTTAAGAGCCTGCTTTCAGTTCTTTTGGATATATGTCCAGACGTGGAATTATACCAGATGATCATTGTATTTATCATTTTTTGAGGGATTACCATGCTGCTTTCTACAGAGGTTGAACTATTGTGCATTCCCACCAGCAATGCACAAGGGTTTCAGTTTCTCTGTATCCTCCTCAGATGTTATTTTCTGTTTGTTTTTTTACTTCTTGTTTTGTTGTTTTAATAGTAACCATCTTAATGGGCGTAAGGTGATATCTTCTTACACGTTTGCTTTCCACTTCTCTAATGGTCAGTAATGTTGCACATCTTTTTATCTCCTTGTTGGCATTTGTCTAGCTTCTTTGGAAAACATCTATTCAAACCCTTTGCCGATGTTTTGGAGGGCTTTATTTTGTTACTGTATTGTGAGAGTTCTTTCTATGTTCTAGATATTCACCTCTTATCAAACTATTTTTAAGATTTTTCTTTTTATCTTTGACCTTTGACATTTTAACTGTAATGTGTGTTGACTCTATTCGGTGTCCTGAATCTTGATGTCTTTATCTCTTTGTAGATTTGGGAAGTTTTTTTTTTTTTTCTTAGCACATGCTTTTATTCTTTTTAAATTGTATTTATTTTTATCATAATTTTGTTTATATTACATTGAATAACATATATTTTTACAGTGTATTGCATTTCTTTTTCCAGAAGGAATACTTTGCATATCAGTCAAAGACATTACTATCCACATCATCATCATCAAATAGCTTTTCATCATTATTTTCCCAGATTATTATTAATATTATTCTCATTATTGTTTTAAATATTCTATCACTATATATTATTTTACTTGTAAAAAGAATTTATGCAACATGAAATACTTCTCAAACCAGTCCGGCTGAGAATACTGTATGTGCTGTCATCAACAGGTAATCAACCATTTCTGTGCCCACTGACTTCATGCCTCTCTCTTTGTTCTCTTGCTATCCTTCTCTATACTCTTCCCTTCTCCCATCCCAATCCACACTGTCTTCAGCATCCCTAACTATTTTCACTGCTTTTATGCCCTCCAATATTCTGATCTCTACCGTAAAGTGCAGATAGTCAGTATATATTAAGTGGCTACACACAATATCTTTCTTTCACATTGCACTGACTTCATGCCTCTCTCTTTGTTCTCTTGCTATCCTTCTCTATACTCTTCCCTTCTCCCATCCCAATCCACACTGTCTTCAGCATCCCTAACTATTTTCACTGCTTTTATGCCCTCCAATATTCTGATCTCTACCGTAAAGTGCAGATAGTCAGTATATATTAAGTGGCTACACACAATATCTTTCTTTCACATTGTGGCTTGTTTCATTCAGCAATAGATCCTCCATATCTGACAGAAGTTTTCTTTATCTCTTTGTAAATATGGGAAGTTTTCATGAAGTAGATTTCTTTGAATGCCTTTTCCAAAGTTCTCACTTTCTGGTATATTCATTATGCAAATATTTGGTCATCAAATTATGTCGTACATTTTGCATATAGTCTCTTCATTTTTAGTGGTATTTTTTCTTTCTTTTTGACAGTTTAGACTAAGTAAAGGTTATTTTTTTGTTGCTGTTGTTGTTGTTGCTAATTTGCAGAAGATGCATGCACTCACCAGTGACAGACAGAGAGAGGGAAAAGAAGAAAGCACCACCCCACATACATTGGGGCATGGCCCTTCCATGATTCCTTCTCCTCCATGTCTCCACTCTGATGGGATTTGGAGCATGCATGCACACATGTCTGGCATTTTTAAGCTGCTGGGTATAAGATTCAAACTGCATGGTTGGCCATGTGGGATTCCGCTGTCTTCACTGCCAGCCCATGGAGCCAGCTCTCAAAGGTTAGACCTTCAATGTCAGAAATTTTCTCCTTTGCATGGTCTAATCTATTGCTGATGCTCTCTACAGAATTTTTTTATTTCTTATATTGTGTTTTTTATTTCCAGGACTTCTGTTTGACTTTTTAAAAGATGCCTCTGTCTCAGAAAGAGAAAACTCTATTCTAGTAATGATTCTCTCCGCAGTCATGGCACCTCTATATAGAAGGTTTGCTGCTCATAAATATGACAACAGTTGTGCCTGGTACAGGAAGAGGGCTGGACATATCTTCTTGTAAGGTTGCAAGGTGGGTGGGGACCATGCACTACCATAGCTAAGAGGCAGGGCTGGAGCTATTGCAAGTCTGTACAGCAACGGGGTAGGGCTGGAATTGCATGTCTGCCTACTGAGCCCCTGTGTCAGTCTGAGAAATCATGTCAGAATTGCATCTACCCATGCAGCACAAGCTCTGAGGATGTAGGGGTGCTAGCTGTGTGAGCACAAGCACATCAGCACATTGTGTGGGTCTGTTGGCCTGTGTGTCTTCACAGTAGGGAATAGGGCTGGAAGCTGCTGCGTGTTTGCAAGCTACAGCATGGGGCTACACTGTGCAGGTCTACCATGCTGCCACAAGCCTGGGCAGCTCCACTGGCCTGTACCTGCCTGCCACAGCTGGAAGGTGGGGCTAGAACTGCACTGGCTGTGGACCAGTGGCCGATGCCTGTGCCTACTTGCAGGAGTAAACCTCTGGGCCTGGAAAGTGGGTGAGGTGATGCCCATCTGCTCCTCGCCCCCTAGATGACAGATCCCTGGCATCCTCTTCAGTTGCCTCTCCCCACTCCTCCACTTACACTATTTTGGGAAGTCTGAAAAGCTGCCGTGAAGAAGGCAACAGAGGAGGCGGGGAGGTGCTTTTGGTATTCCAGGGTAGAGAAGAGCAAGAGAGGGCATGTAGTCTTTCTAGTCCGGGGGAGGTCCTGATTCAGCTCCTGGGTGAGGCTATGTGCCTGGGGGTTGTGGAGGAGGAGGGGGCATGGGCAGAGTTAGTGGCTCAGTGTTCTCTCTGGGCCTGCATGTCCTGCAGCCTCCCAGTATGCATCTGTGGTCTTTGTCACTCTTGGTGCTCTCCTACAGTTGGGAAGCACTGGGGTTTGAGGTGGAAGCAAGGAGATAGAAGCTGAAAAGTGAGAAGTTTTAGAGGGGAGTTCCACTCGCCTCCCCCCTGTTGTGGAAAACTTCAGTCATCTCTGGTTTCTTTCTGAGTTCCGAAAATTGACTTTATTTTTTCGTCTTCAGTTGAGACTCAGTACCCCAAGAACTCCCCACAATCCTGCTCTTGCATTCTGTTGGTCTTATCTTACACCCCTGCTTGGGTGCAGTCCTCTAATCAACATTTTTGTATCTTACTACCTGAGAGATAACATGACGAATGTCTCTAGTCTGCCATCTTGCCCTCTCCCACCCAAGACCCTGTCTTTAAAAATATAGAATTTTCTAGACTCTCTTCTCCATGAGACCTAAGAACATACTACATCCAAGTCTGGTTAGAACAAAAGGGGTTTTAATTCCTTGAAGTATAAAAGATTCTCAGATAGCAAAGCTATTTATCAGTACTGTTATTGCATTTGCCCTCAAGGCTGACCAATGTTAAGAAACCAATTCTCTGTCAACCTCCAATCTCTCTTCACCCTGAAACTTCTAACCCCAGAAGCTCCTGACTTCATTGGCAGCTAAAACTGAAAGATTCTTGATTCCAGGGCAAGTGCAACTATGAGCAGCCCAAAGCTGCAGACGACAAGAAACCAAGCTCCCCTTGGCCTCTTACTGGCCCTCTAACTTTATTTTCAGCAAGGAAGCATTCTGAGCCTTGTTTTCTCCCATTTCTAAATTAGCAGTAATAATTACCTTCTGCTCAACATTGTTGTGAGCTGAAGCTCAAATAAGATAGCATGTGGAAGTAATTTATAAATAGAAAACATAATACAAATTTCAGTTGTTTTTAGTTATTAGCAAGGGTAGTGCAACTATGCAAATAACCAATGATTTCACTACCCTAGGGTTTTTGGGGAAACAAGAGAACAGGCAAACCTCAATTCCCCTTATTTTTTTTAGAACTACTTTCTTTATTTTGTTTATCATTATTGCCATTTTCAATTTGACCACAGAGAGACACATAGAAAGAAAGAGAGAAAAAAACTGAGAAAGCAAACCATCAGGTCTGGGACTCAAAACCTGGTCAGCCATGTGGGAGTCCAGCAGCCTTAACCAGCATGACACCTGCCAGCCCCCCAAACCTCACTTTTTTTTTTTTTTTTTTGGAGAAGTTTTCGCTATAGAGCGCGTGCGCTCGCCAGACAGACATAGAGAAACATAGAGACAGAAAGCGAGAAATCACCCCCCAGGGGGGATGGTCACGCCGCAATCCCTTCTCCTCCATTCTCCTCTCGGGATCTTGGGCACACACGCACACGTGCCTGGCATGAGTTTTAAGCCACTGGGTCCGGGACACAAACCGCGGTTGACTACATGGGAGTCCAGTGACATAGCCATTACGCTAACTGCCTGTTCCCCACAAACCTCACTTTTAACATGTAATAAGAATTCATCATATTTGCACATTCATCAAATTGCGCTAAGTAAGGTCCCAAAACAATCCTCATTGACTGGCTGGAGGTTCCAGTGATGACTTTATTTTTTTTAAGAGAGATTTTTGCTATAGGATGTGCATGCTCTACAGAAAGACAGAGTGACAGAGAGAGGGAAAGCAAGACACCACACCTCCTCCCCCGAGAGGCACAGCCACACCACGGTCCCCTCTCTGTTCTCCTCCTGTGATTTTGGGCATGCACGCACACACACCCGGCCTGAGCTTCAAACCTTTGGATACGAGACCCAAATCACAGTCCACTACATGAGAGTCCAGCAACGCAACCATTACGCCATCTGCTGGTACCTCAGTGGTGACTTTTAACTGCCATTGAATATCCACTGCACCCAGTGCCACAGATTCCATGGAGTTCTTAGACACTGAGACTTCCTTACTAGAATGACCACAGATGCCAGGTGGAATGGACAAAATCCTCCAGCAGAATAAGCAAAAACCATTGTTTGCAGGCAATTGGTTTTAAGAGTGCTATCACTGGCCTTCAGATGGGAAGATAAAATGGAACCACATTCAGAATAAAAGGTCCAACCCACTTCCAAGTAAAGAATCAAGCTTTACAGAAATAGAAAGTCAGTCTGGCATTGCTGATTACTTTGAATAAAACACTGTGCTAGATGGGCATCTTAACCCAGTTCAAAATCTTCTGCCGGCAGCATTATGGCAAGGTCTGTTAATACCAACTTACTCAATGAAGAAATAGAACAAAAAAAAAAAAAAAAAGAAAGAAAGAAAAAGCCTTACAGGTGGAGAATTAAAATTAGAACTTCTATTCTCTGTGCTCCCATGCTTTAGTAGAAAGAAAGGGAGAAAGGGAGGTAGAAAGAAATGGATGATGAAAATAAAAGAAAAAAACTTGAAAAGGATAATATTTGTCTACATTGCAAGATAAAGGTCTGTGAATTTAACCATTTGCTTACCATGTTCTTACAGGAAAATTCTCTAAACTTCAGTTTCCTTTACACTAAAGTGAGCCTAATAACACTTTTTCAGAGATTTGTTAGGATAATTGAGTAAGATATTATATAAATAGCTCTTGTAACATTGTCGGACATATAATAAATACTCAATGAATAAAGAAACCATCCCTTTATTAATGTTACATTACTACAATAAAAATATGATTATTTTACTTTGTTGAGTATAATCCTAAAATTACTCCTTAGAGCAGCTACAATAAATTCAGATTCTTCATTTTAGTTTCCATAAACTTCATAATCCAGCTTCTACATAACTTTAGTTTTATTTTCTTAATCAACTCACACGCCATCTCTTCTCTCAGACAAATGGGACAGTTATGGTTCCCTAACCATAACCCGTGTTAACCTCAGAATATCCCCACCGTTATCACCTCTGTCTAAAATGTCTTTTTTTAAAAATTCTTTTGAAGACTCTTATTAATTTTTAAAATTCATATAAAATCTCAAAATCTCGTGGGAAATGTCCTCTTTCTCCCAGTCTCATTGGAAGACTTGTCCATATGTTTGAGAATAATACCGTGATTGAGCCTATATCTGCATGTAACTACATTAAATCCTTTATTGCTTTGCTCTATTTGGGTTCCTTAGGTTGACTATGTCCCTTTAGCACCCAATCCAGCCATCAGTACAAGGAAATATACAAGGAGGATAAAGAAAAGAAAGAAAGAAGGAACGGGATGAGTCAGACATGGAGAAAAGAAAGAAAAACAAAGCTATGCTAAAATTCCATAAACTTTTTTCTTCAGCTTTTCAAAATGCATAGACTCCCATTTTCCTGTATCAACAGATGTTATAACCTCTCATTTTGAGTGTTCATTTCTCTTCACACAATCTTCCAGGCAGCTCTGCTTCTACTCTTCCTAATCAATCAAATCCCTGCCTCTAACTCTTTTTAATCTACTGTGATATGTAGATCTTCATCCTAACAAATGATCCTTTATTAATTCTGAAACTATTTATCCCTTTGATTTTTAAAGGTGCCCTTGCAATAAGAGAAACAAAAGGACAATGTGGGAAAGATGCTAGAAGGAATTTGTGTTTTACTTGTATACTCCCCAAATGACTTAGAGATTTAATGAACAAATATATTTTGAGCATCTTGTCTTTGCCTAACAGTTTATTATGCAAAAGAAATACAAAAATAGAAACTGGACAATGGTGTAGCAATAAAGCATCATGCTCTGTAAAATTGGTCTACATGGAAAAGTTCTGGGTTTGCATCAGTGACCTGCCTGGGTACACCAACCATGTGCTTGCCCATGATCCAGGGCTGGGGAAGCTGAAGGAATGAATCATTTCATCAAGACTCTGTTAAGGGTGTTGTCTTTCTCTCTTTGTTGCTCTCTTTCTCTCTCAGTTTCTCTGGCTCATGTAATAAATAAATAAATAAATAAATAATTTTAAAAATACAAATAAAAGTTGGTTAAGTCAAGAACCTAGCTTGGCAATAAACTCACTGGTTGGTGGATTCTTTCGTGCAACTTTTTAAAAATACCTGCTACATTCCAGGAATTCTTTCTGCTCTTAGGGTGGTGATGTTCTAACAAGGAAAGCAAACAAACACTTGAGCTGTTCAAAGGAAAAAATAGTGAAAAGTAATAAGAGTGGATGGGGGAGACCAGTTACCCACTTAAGACCATCCAATCAAGAGGGGTGTAAACATTTGTTTGATGGTGTGAACATAGTAGTAAAAATTACTTATTTCTGTAGTACCAACTGGACCTGCTAACAGATTAAGCATGATTTATTAGAAATAAAAATGGACCAGTGTGGATGCCAATTATTTTGTTTTATGTACTTGGGAAAAAGAGTTGCCATTAGCTGAATTGGAAAAGTCACCAAGTGAAGTAATTTTTTTTCTTTTTTTTAAGTAAAATAAAAAGCCAGTTTGCGATCAGAGTATAGAGAGGAATGAAGTTACAGGTTGGGAAGAGAGGAGAATGAATTGTCTGGGAAAATATTTAGTTATCTCTCCCCTCAGTGGTTTGAAGGTAGGAGGAAGATGGGGGATAAATATTTAGTATTAGTATTGCTATGTTTAAGAAGCCAGGAATAATAACAGCAAACATTTATATAGTAATTCCCATGTTCCAACCTTTGAAGTAGGTTTTCTTATTCTATTTTACAAGTTAAGAGACTGAAGCATAGAGAAGGTAAGTGATTTTTACCAGTCCCATAGCTGGTTGGTAAAGATGGGAATTGAACCTAGGCATTATGATGCCAAAGTCTACTTTTACTTGCAGACTTTGATCTGCATCCCTGTTTGACATGTAGGTGTGTGGTTGAATACATTGTGTAGAGTTCAAGGGGGAAGAAAAGGAAGATAACAACATGAGAAACATCTGCTTTAGTTGATATTTAAAACTATTAGACTGAGGCCAGTAGATGGCATGATGGTCATGTCGCTGGACTCTCACGTAATCAACTGCAGTTTGAGTCCTGGACCTGGCGGCTTGAAACTCACACCTGCCCGTGTGCACGTGTGCCCAAGATCCCAAGAGCAGAATGGAGGAGAAGGGGTTGCAGTGTGGACATCCCCCCGGGGGATGATTTCTTGCTTTCTGTCTCTGTCTCTGGTGACCACATGTGTACTTTAGAAAAAAAAAATCTCTAATGAAGAAAAAAAGTCTACTGGACTAGATGAAATTATATAGAGAAAGGGTATAAACAAAGAAGAGGGCCAAGTTGTGTTTTTGTTTGTTTTGTTTTGTTTAATAAACAAAGTTTTTTTTTGCTTCAGGGCACATGCATTCACCAGAGAAACAGAGAGACAGAAAGTGAGAAATCACCCCAGGGGGGATGGCCATGCCCCAGTTCTTCACCTCCATTCCCCTTTCAGGATTTGGGGCATGCATGCACATGCACCTGAGTTTCAAGCCACTGGGTTCAGGACTCAAGTCATAGTTGACCATGTGGGAGTCCAACAACATAACCATTACAATGTCCTCTGGTCCCAAGGTGCAAATTTTAAGCCTTTCAGTGTTGAGCCAGATAAATGAGGAAGATTCACCAAAGATTAAGAAGGATGTAAAGTTAGGAGAAGAAAATCAAGAGAGTGTGATGTCCCCAAGTTCAAGTATAAAAGTGTCTTTCCTAAGAACTACTTTTCAGATATGTCTAGGGATAAAATAGCCAAATTCTGATTCCTTTCAGGGGAGTTTTGGATCCAAAAATGAGAGTAAATCTCTCTCACGAGGTCTGACTCAAGGAGATGTAAACCCTTGCTTCATGCCATGGGGAAATGAAAAGTAATTCTTCCAAAATAGAGGAATTAAATGGATGTGCATACATAAAAATGCAGCAAGTCTTGAGAGAGTTAAGGACTGTCAAGAGTTGCTAGTGCTAAAGCACTGGAGTCCCACATGGCCAGCTATGGTTAGAGTCCTGGACCTGGAGGCTTGCTCTCTCACTTCCTCTTGAAATCTCTCTCTCTATCTCTGTCTGGTCGAATTAAGGAAATAGTAATAACAAATGGAATTATATGACTAAATAATTTTTAAGAAAAGTTGCTAATGTTAATTCAGGTATTCCTGAATCTTAGACTCCAAATTGCATGACTGAGATTCCTTAATATTTTTCCATGCTCCCCTTTCTCCTTAACATAGTCTGAACTGTATTTTGAATTTTATTTCTGCCACATGCAGGTGCAAGATTCACCCTATAGCTTAAAAAACCTCTGTAAAAAGGAAGAAAAAAAGTCTACTGGACTAGATGAAATTATATAGAGAAAGGGTATAAACAAAGAAGAGGGCCAAGTTGTGTTTTTGTTTGTTTTGTTTTGTTTAATAAACAAAGTTTTTTTTTGCTTCAGGGCACATGCATTCACCAGAGAAACAGAGAGACAGAAAGTGAGAAATCACCCCAGGGGGGATGGCCATGCCCCAGTTCTTCACCTCCATTCCCCTTTCAGGATTTGGGGCATGCATGCACATGCACCTGAGTTTCAAGCCACTGGGTTCAGGACTCAAGTCATAGTTGACCATGTGGGAGTCCAACAACATAACCATTACAATGTCCTCTGGTCCCAAGGTGCAAATTTTAAGCCTTTCAGTGTTGAGCCAGATAAATGAGGAAGATTCACCAAAGATTAAGAAGGATGTAAAGTTAGGAGAAGAAAATCAAGAGAGTGTGATGTCCCCAAGTTCAAGTATAAAAGTGTCTTTCCTAAGAACTACTTTTCAGATATGTCTAGGGATAAAATAGCCAAATTCTGATTCCTTTCAGGGGAGTTTTGGATCCAAAAATGAGAGTAAATCTCTCTCACGAGGTCTGACTCAAGGAGATGTAAACCCTTGCTTCATGCCATGGGGAAATGAAAAGTAATTCTTCCAAAATAGAGGAATTAAATGGATGTGCATACATAAAAATGCAGCAAGTCTTGAGAGAGTTAAGGACTGTCAAGAGTTGCTAGTGCTAAAGCACTGGAGTCCCACATGGCCAGCTATGGTTAGAGTCCTGGACCTGGAGGCTTGCTCTCTCACTTCCTCTTGAAATCTCTCTCTCTATCTCTGTCTGGTCGAATTAAGGAAATAGTAATAACAAATGGAATTATATGACTAAATAATTTTTAAGAAAAGTTGCTAATGTTAATTCAGGTATTCCTGAATCTTAGACTCCAAATTGCATGACTGAGATTCCTTAATATTTTTCCATGCTCCCCTTTCTCCTTAACATAGTCTGAACTGTATTTTGAATTTTATTTCTGCCACATGCAGGTGCAAGATTCACCCTATAGCTTAAAAAACCTCTGTAAAAAGAGAGAGAGAGAGAGAGAATAGTTATTGCTCAATGTAGCAGAAGGCATTCTCAACTGAATCATGAAGTTTGAAGAGGTTGCATAGAAAGGAACAAATTATCAGACGTTCAGAAAAAAAAGGATCTGCCTACATTTGGATCATTTGGATTAGAAGTAAAAGTAGAAGAAGAATATGATATAAAATATAATTCTCTGTAAAAATCAACTCTTTATTCCATGGAATCCTTTTTATTTGCAGCTAGAATAAATAACAGAATATTGTACTTGTAATTTAGCTACCAAAACAGATAGTTATCTAATGCAAAAGTGTGGACATAAAATATCTCTCGGGTCCAGCAGTTAGCGTAATGGCTATGTCGCTGGACTCCCATGTAGTCAACTGTGGTTTGTGTCCCGGACCTGGTGGCTTAAAACTCACGCCGGGCGTGTGTGCGTGCATGCCCAAGATCCCGAGAGGACAATGGAGGAGAAGGGATTGCGGCATGGCCATCCCCCCTGGGGGGTGATTTCTCACTTTCTGTCTCTCTGTCTCTGTCTGTCTGGTGAGCGCACACACCCTATAGCAAAAACCTCTCAAAAAAAAAAAAATCTCTCTAATTTAGTAACCAAACTACATAGATATGCATATACAGATATGTATGTGTTTATGTGTGAAAGGATAATGGGGAGGATTCAGAGTCAAGGTGACAAGGCTGCCATTTAAATTGAAAAAATCCTTAGCAGTGAGTTCACTGTGGTGGACAGAATCAATATTAGAATCCTTACACTCGTCCCACTTTTGCAACCAGGAAATCTATTCAATACTTAATTTTAATCTTCGTTCTATATTTTTTTCTTTTCCCAGCATTCAGGACCCACTGGAGGATAGTTACTTATAATCTATGAATGTTCATTCAATTATTTGAAACCGAAATCTCCTTTCTCTCTTCTCTCTGAGTCACAGTTGAAAGAACTTTTTCCTAGCAATCTGCCAA
>NW_006160069.1:2062776-2097127 GCF_000334495.1 Tupaia belangeri chinensis | reverse complement strand
TGTTTCTAAATTAAAAAAAAATAGAAATGGTCTTCAAAATGGCAGTATTAAATGTGATTTGAAAACTTAAAATGATGGCACTTATCAAAGATACAGCCGGAAAGGAATCTAGGGGTCTTCTAATGCAATTTTGTTTGTAAATAAACTAAGGCCCAGGTAAGTGAAAAAAATGAACTGATCACACTGATCATTTCCCATAACTGGGAAAATACCAGGGGCATCTCCTCCCAACCTCAATTTCTTTTGAAATACAACTTCTAAGGAAAAGCAAAAACAAAATAATACTGTTTAAACTCCTGACGCATTTGAATTGAGACAGTAGCTAATACAAAAGGAATAATGAAAACGTGTTTAAGTCAAGAATCCCAACAGATATACCCTCTTTATGAATGAAACTAAACAATTCAATAAAAATTCAAAGAGGAGAGACATTACAAATAGTAAAAACAATGCTGTATACTTTATGTTTTTCTAATTTTTAATTTTTTAAATTTCTTTTATACATTCAATAACTATATATCATTGCAGCTTGTATAATAAGTTTTCCAAGCATGAATGCACTATGTATCAGTCCAGTTAAAGATACCATACACGTGAGCTCAGGTGGCGGGACTGCCGTAGGGTCTATCCACTCCACTCCGCTAACGCTCCAGGCACGCCGCCGCCTCCCAGGCACCCAGTGAGCACCCTGTCCACAGCCAAGATGCCCAAGAGAAAGGTCAGCTCCGTCCAGGCAGCAGCCAAGGAAGAGCCCAAGAGGAGATTTGCGAGGTTGTAGGCTAAACCTGCTCCTGCAAAAGTGGAGAGGAATCCAAAAAAGGCGGCAGGGAAGGATAAATCTTCAGACAAAAGAGTGCAAACAAAAGGGAAAAGGGGAGCAAAGGTGAAACAGGCTGAAGTGGCCAACCGAGACACTAAAGAAGAATTACCTGCAGAAAATGGAGAAACTAAAAATGAGGAGAGTCCACCCACTGATGAAGCAGGCGAGAAAGAAGTCAGGTCTGAGTAATATCATATCCCATGTCTTAGCAATGGTCCCTGTCTTCCTTCTTGTACAATCCAGAGGAATATTTTTATCAACTATTTTGTAAACGCAAGCTTTTTAGTAGCTCTAGAAACATTTTTAAGGAGAGAATCCCACCTCATCCCATTTTTTTAAGTGTAAATGCTTTTTTTAAGAGGCAAAATCATTTACTGGTTGTTTATTTTTCGGTACAACCAGATATTGACTTACAGGAGGCTTTGACTCTCTTGCATGTCAACTTAACATTCCATAGGTGGGGGTGGGTGGGTAGTTTCTATATACTAAATACAAAGCATACTAAATGGCAGTTTGGAGTCACAGTCATGCATTTAATGTGTCCTGAATATTTTAAATTACTTCTATTATTCTTTTTAGTAGTTTTGTTTCCTAAAGAAAATCACTCTTTGTTTCTCGCTCTCCCTGTCAGAATTGTGTGCACTCTGTAACATCTTTGGTCCTGGTAGTTCAGTTTTCCTAATAATTTTGTTAATGTGCTGTGAAAGATTGGAAATTTGAAGTATGTAGTGTGTATGATCCTAAATTGTGATTTGGTGGGACTTAAATAACAGCTTTCAACATCTGAAGTCAGTGGTTCTTACTATCTTCTTAAGGAAAATTTGCCTACAAATTTGAAGCTGGAATGTCACTGGAATCACTTCACAATACTTGGCTTTTTAAATTTTTGGTACAGGGATCAGCAGTTAGCATAATGGCTATGTCGCTGGACTCCCATGTAGTCCTGGACCCAGTGGCTTAGACTCACGCCAGGCACGTGTGCATGCGTGCCCAGGATCCTGAGAGGAGAATGGAGGAAAAGGGATTGCAGTGTGACCATTTCCCCTGGGGTGGTGACTTCTGCCTTTCTAGCTCTCTGTCTCTTTCTGTCTTTCTGGTGAGTTCATGTGCCCTATAGCAAAAACCTCTCAAAAAAAACATTTTTTTTTGGTACAAACATTAAGAATTCCGTACAAATTGAAATGTCTATACTAATCCTCAACACAACCAATAAATCTCAATTACAAAAGAATGTTTTGAAGCACATGGTTTAAGGCCTGGAATAAAGTTGAATTTTCTTTAAAAAAAAATGACATGCAAGTTATCATCAACAGATAATTTTCCATTTTTATGTCTCTTAAATGTTTCGCTTCTTTATTTTTCCCCTTGATTCTCTTCTTTCACCCTCCCCCGTTTCCCACCCTCTTTCCATACTGACTCTAGTATTTGCAACTGTGTTCTAGTTATCCATGTACCACAGGGATGATTATTACAAAATTATCAAAAAATCCCATTCATTATAAGTTCAGCAAAAATTACCCAGAAAAAAGATGGCAGCATATGGAGAGAGTGGGTATTGGCCGAAGGTTTCCAGTTGAGAGTGCCCTGGTCTTCCATCATAAGTGTTTGCAGGAAAATGCAAAAACATCTTCATCCATGAAAATAATTGAGAAAATACAAGATTGGTTGGACAGGCATGGTAGACTGGTGAATTTTTCTATATTAAATTCAGGAACTGTTTTAAACAGAATGGAGGTACTGATTAAATAGTGAGGGGAAATTGCTTTCACTGAAGTCTCTAAAGATACAGGGAGGCATTCCCTCCCACCCAGACCTAGCATTCATCTCCTTCCTCTAGCTGGGGTAGTACTCAGGAATGGAAGATGGCCGCTGACTACCAAGAGGTCCAGAAACTTAAGATTTTTTTTATTACAGTGAAGGAAAGGGAGAGACATTTTAAAAATTCAATGTAGGAAGAGGTATAAGAGACAAGTCTTGCTAAAATGTGACAAAAATGGGAATAAAGCAAAACCCAGCTGAGCTAGGAATGACTAGATACTGAAGGCTGAGACATCCAAGAGCAACGCAGATGAGTAGGCTGGTCAGTCATCACAGCCCTGTGCAGTGATCACATGATCCAGTGAGGTTCAAGTGTCCAGCTTAGTTCTGTCTTACAGGATGCCTTGGTGAGGCAACTTGGGCCTTAACTGGACCACCAGGGAATATGAATCTCTTTTATCAACTCTAGGACATTTTAATGTAATGACAAATGAAACCCCAAAAATGGGGTGGAACTGGCCCTGGAGCCTACTCTTTAATGGAGCCAGACCCCATATGGTCAACCACATGTTCAAATCCCAACCCCAGTGGCTTGAAAAACACCCCAAGTACATATGCGTGTGCCCAAAATCTCAACAGTATGGTGAAACAAAAGAGAAGTTATGGCAACATAACCACAATCCACCAAAGGGTGTTTGCTCTATCTCTATCTCTTCCTCCTTTCTCTTTCTCTTTATTTTATTTATTTATTTATTTGTTTATTTATTTATTGGAGAGGTTTTTTGCTATAGGGCGTGTGCACTCACCAGAAAGAGAGAGACAGAGAGATAGAAAGTGAGAAATCACCCCCAGTGGGGATGGCCACAGCGCAATCCCTTCTCTTCCATCCTCCTCTCGGGATCTTGGGCACACACATACGCATGCCCGGTGTGAGTACAAGCCACTGGATCGGGACTTGAACCGCAGTCGGCTACATGGGAGTTCAGAGACATAGCTATTACGCTAACTGCTAGCCCTTCTCTCTTTCTCATTTTTATCAAGTGAATGTGCCTCTGGCAATAGAAAAGAAAGGAAGGAAGAAAAGTAGGAAGAACAGAAGGAAGAAAGGAAGAGAAACAGAAACAGTGGGCCTGCTTTCTTTTCAGTATATTAGCCTTCAAGGAGACAAAGACTGGCCTTAAGGACAGAGGGAGCAGCAGCTTCTTGGCATTAAAAAGATGAAAGGAAATAGTATTGGACTGGAGCAGAGAGGAAATTATTTGCCTGTCTCAGAAAGGACATTTCTGTTGTTATTGGCCCTATAAACTATCCTCACCCTCGGCTCCAAATCGGGCAGGGCTGATGGGATTTGTTGAGGCAATGCATCAAATTAGTCCTGCTGAGGAAACTCCAGAAGGAGGCCTGGAGCCAAGGAGTGCCCTGAAATTTATCTAAGTGACAGATCACTTATAGCAGCCAATGCAATTCCTCGCTTGCCACTGTGGACATCGGAGCCAACACAGCGCTAATTAGAAGAAGGCCTGTGCCTTCAGTCCCAGTGAAGAAAGACGATTCCCAGAGTTAGTCAATAACCACCTAAATTCTTATAGTTGTAACTTGACAAAAAAAAAATTAAGCAATATACATTGTTATGAGTACCCTTAGGTTTGAGAGATTTGGGGTAGCATTCGGAAAAAAACATGACGGCTATATGAGCTGCCCTGCCCACTGGATTGTGAATGATATGGATCAAACAAGTAATAGGAAAGCAAGTAACTCCCTACTTAGCATTAAGGGAAGAAAATATGGACAGATATTCAGCTGCTAAGTAAACCTTGTGAGGCCCTGAAGATCTGTGAGGAGCCCTCCTTCATCCTGTACAGTTATCCCTTTATCACCCAGAAGGTCTAGAGGCCTGGATAATGCTTAGCAAATAGACAAGACACAGCCACACATTCTAGATGCAGCACACAGCTAGCTCTAACAGAACACAGCCAGATCCATTTTCATTTATGCAGTTGCTCTTGAGGGTGCCTAGAGTGTTCGTCTTCTTCACATAACCAACAGCCTCCCAATCCCCTAGCAATCATTTCTGTTTCATGCTGAATATCCCAGGAAAGACAGTCAGAACTCTGTTTAAAAACAGAATTCATGTTGACTTAGGCGATCTCTTGGATCTGATACCTGAGAAAGTAAGAAAAAAGAAGCAGGATTTGTCAGAAGATGCTAAGTTATGGTGCTGACTCAAGGACAGCCTTGACCAACTGCATTGGCAGCTCTGAAGTAAGAATGCTCTTTAGAGTTCTTCACCCCCAAGGTGGCCTGAGAATGGGTACAGTCTTTGGGTAAGGCAACTCACTGTAATTCTGTCAATCCCTAAATGGGCCCACAGCTAAAGGCTGGTACCAAGAGCTGGACCAATAAATCTTCTTTTTCCTTTTTCAGTTTATTTATTTCTTTTTCCACCAGAGAGAGAGTCCTTCCCAACAGGGTCCTTGCACCACAATCTACCTCTACTCTCAGTCAGTTTAGATCATGGGTACATGTACCTGCCCAGTATGTACAGGAAGGCCCCAAGAGATGAACCTGGGACCATCCTATGTGGTCCAGTTGTATTACTGCTGTGCCACCATTTATCCCCAAACAAATCCTTCTTTAAAGGGGGATCTGGGCATCACAATGCCTACCACATGCTCTCGATGCATTTTCTAACTACACACAAAACTCCAGAAAGTGAACCTGGAATTGAAGTTTGAGTTTCTCAACCTTTTTCAATATAGAAACTATAGCAGGAAAGAAAAATTGGAGGCATTAAAAAAATGCTTCAATGTCAACTACTCTGAAGAATTAAAGTAATAATACTACTGCAATTGTGGGACAAAGACAGAAAAGTTCTTCTGATTTAAAACAATGCCTTCCTTTTGCCTCCTTCTGAGAAGTCTTTATGGGTTTCATTCAACCAATGAATCCTTTATTGAAGGTCTTCAATGTGCTCAACATTACACTAGATCTAGCTAGCTGTGGGGCAAGCCAGAGAAATATATATGTTTCCTAACTTTCAGGACATTATAGTCTAGATGGGAAGGAAAAATAAAGCACTTAAGAGCATAGCAAATATTTTTTGGCACAACCGCATGCTCCTGAGAGGTCCAGGTAGCATGGTAAAGCAAAGAGGGCAGGGGAAACTGGGCTCAGACCCTGATATTTTTACTTAATTACTACATGAAGTTGGCCACATTAATGCCTTGAAGTTGGTCAAGACGCCTACATTTTGGACATGCATGTACACATGTCTGGTGTGATTATCAAGCCAGGCAGTAGATCAAGTTGGAATTCAGCACCTTAACTACTTTGCTACTTGCTGGCCCCATACCTGATAAATCTTTTTTTATTAAAGAATTATTTATTTAATTTTTACTTATTCATTTATTTATTTATTTATTTTGAGAGGTTTTTGTTGTTGTTGTTGTTGTTATAGGGCACGTGTGCTCACCACAGACAGAGAGAGACATAGAGACAGAAAGCAAGAAATCACCCCCCAGGGGGGATGGTCACGCCGCAATCCCTTCTCCTCCATTCTCCTCTTGGGATCTTGGGCACGCATACACACGCGCCCAGCGTGAGTTCTAAGCCACCGGGTCCGGGACGCGAACTGCGGTCAACTACGTGGGAATCCAGCGACATAGCCATTACGCTAACTGCTGGTTCCCTCATTCATTTATTTTAATTTGGCCAGAAAGAGATACAAAAACATAGAGGGGAAGTGAGAAAGAAAGCTACCAGGTCCAGAACTTGAACCAGGGTCAGCCATGTGGAAGTGTCTAGCACCTTAACCACCACACCACTTACAGGCCCCTGACAAATCTTAAGGAACAGTATTCATATTTGCTTCTCTTTTCATACCCAATTCTTAGAGCATCAGATGAGGCAAAAAAAAAAAAAAAACCTGACAAGAGTTAGAGAAGTCAGACATTTCAGAGTAGGAGTCTTGAATCTATGAACAAGGGCTGTAAACCAACAATGTTCTACAATGTTCTACTGGACCAGCTTGCCCAGAGGCCATCCTCTGTGATCTGTCCTGCACAGTGTTACATTTTGTGTTTATCCTGAATGCCTTTAGAAGGGTCATGACCACTCCTGAACTAGGCACATCATTTCTACTGTTTCTGCAAAGCTCACTGACAAAAGAGCACCAGGAACCCAACTGGCATTTAAGAGATCGTGTTATTGAACTTACTGTAGCACAAAACACTTGCAGGGAAGTAGAGGAAGCTTCCTGCAGGTTGTGGACTTGTGCTGGAGAATTCCAAGGAGGATTTAAGGAAGCAAGACTAGGTCTGACCTGGAGGTTGTCAAGAGGTGGGGAGTTTTCGTGAAGATTAGTTTGTTAATTTTCATCTAGTAGACAGGCAGGAGGGTTAAAGAAAGGCTTGAGTTCCCATGTGTAAAGCAACAGACATAAAGGGAGTATCTCTATCATTTCCATGTCCACAGTGTGGCCTTATCTCTGTCCCGACCCAAACACAGTCATAGTGTAACCCTGTCTGACCAGTGTCAGATTCTGTGAGAACATTTATTTATTATTGGGAAGATCACAGCCCAGCTCAGTAGGGCCATTTTCTAATTCTTATGTCTTTCATCTCACCAAATGCATGCATTTTCAAATTAGCCCCATTATGCATCTGAGATTGCTACCCTGCCTTAATGGAAATAGGATCATTTGTGAGTGACAGTACAGATAGAGGAATGCCTAACACTGATGGGGGTAGCTTTCATGGGGGAAGTGATATGGAGGGGACACTAGAAGGATCAATCAGAATCGGGTGAGCATTTCCTACAAGACTAATTTTCCAAGAGTGGTCCCCAGATGCAGCATTTGGTGTCACCCAAGAACTTCTTAGAAGTGCCAATTCTCAGTCTCTATCCCCCACCTACAGAATCAGCCATCCGTGTTCAACAAGCTCTCCTGGATATGCTGAGGCTAGAGTCTGAGAGCCCCAGTCCTACAGTAGATGAGAAGGCTCTCTAGTGCAGCCATGGGTAGCCCCGTGTGACTGATACATTCTAGAATGATTCAGAAAGATTTAAAGGAAGAATTGGAAGTGGAATTGGGCCCTAAAGAGGTGGAAGGGTAGGTGGGTGTAAGAGAAGGAAAAGCAAAGATACAAGGGTATTGTGGACATATGCTCTTGCTCCTGTCTTAACCCTCAACCTGGACCTGAGGCCTAAACATTTCAGGGCATTAACATCAGAATGGCTCTAAAAACAAGAAGCTTAAAACCAAGAGCATATTAGTCTGGATTTTATACTAAAACAAAAATTTAATGAAGAACTTTCCCGACATTAGTCTGAAGTGCTGAAAAATCCTTCAAACGGTCCTTCCGGAAAAGTTAAAAGTTATCAGTAAGAGCATTATAGTAATTGAAAGAGATATTTTAGAGCCAAATTGAAGAGGATGTAAAAGTTACATTAATCATCTAGAAGGCAGCCTTTGTGTTAATATGATAATTCAACCTCAGCCATAAGCTTTTAGTGAAATTAAATGTCTTCACACCTAGCCAAACTTGTGACTTTCCGGTGTGAAGGACTGGAGCCCACCTCCCAGAAAGTGATCCCCACAACATTCACCAGCCAATGCTGTACAACAGGAGAACACGAAACGAAGACTGAAAAGGAACAAAACTATGATCACTGTGGCTCTAATGAAATTAAGTATTAATAAACAAAGTCACTTCAAAATTAAAATCAGACACTTTTAACTGGTCTTTTCATTTATCCTGGATGGATTTTGTGTTTCATTACTTGTTTTCAGAGTTCGTTGCTTTGCTTTTGCTTCTCCATGCCGACTAATTATTCATCCTGCTACCTCTTTGACAAGCAAGAATCTGTGTTCTGTAAACATCTTCTCATTCAGTCTGTTTTCTAGAACCTGGACTTCTTTTTGACAGTGTATGACTAATTTGCATGTTTCTGTCTCCTCCCTTTCCCCGTACTTCGCACAGATGTTATCATTATGCTTTAGCTTTTCAAATCCCTTAATAGCATGAACTAGTTTCTTCATGCTCATTTAACTGCACCCGGAGAAATTATCTATCCACGTACACAGTCGCAAAAAGCAATAGCAGATGGCTCTAAAACTGAAATAGAGTTCTTCTGGAAATGTAAAGCAAAAGATGGTGTGTAGGGACTGGATTAATGTGCATTTCATATTTTTAGTCTCATAGAAGACATCAACTTTACCAAATCAGATAGAGACTTGACAAAACCATTCATTCAGCAATGGTTGAGTTGCCCTTCTTCAACAATGACATAAATGTCTGACTTCGGGGAAATAGAGCATTTTCTTTCTTCACTGATAAGAAAACTATTCCAATGACTGCCATAATATTTATTTAATTAGATTGCTGAAATCATTCTATGGAGTAATAAATGCAACTCTTTTCTCTTTCCTCTTTAGGCCTATAAAATAAAGCTGATTTCCAGTACTAAATTATTTTAATGGGATTCAAGCTTTCTAAAAACTGAAATCTAAAAAATACAAATTTAAAAGAAGCCTGATAGAAACTGTATTGTTATTTTAATCAGCACTTCTATTCACTTTCTTTTTTAAAATACGCCAGCTTTCCTTTTGATTGTGTCATAATAACTGTCTAGACTCTGCTCTCAACTGTGATGGATTTGAGGAGACTTTGTACAAATGATGCCAGAAGAAAATATATAGCAGTACTGTGCATTAACGTGCCACACACTTTATGAATAGCAAAAGCAAAAGCATCTACATATCAGCTACGATCGCCAAAATCTCTTTATTTTTTTCAAGGTTATAGCTTATTAGAAAGTTCTTATCCACTTTGTTGTCAAAATGCATAACAAGTAATGACCTGCATAATAAACTTGTTTCTCCATCCCTATTTAACTTCTTGTTCTATGCTAGATGTAAAAGTTTCATGCAAATCTTCATTTGGGGCTGTTACAGTATGATTACAATGATATCTTATGAGTTTCTTTTTTTTTGTTTTGTGATTGGAGGAACTGCCAAGGTCCAAAATATAGTTATTAAGGTAGCAACAAAAACAAATAATATCACTAGCAACTCTCTTAGGCTGATATTTAGTCAGTAGAAACTGGTATAACTATAATGAAATACTTACCCACAAATTTTAAATCGGCTTACATCTTAATAAGAAGGTCCTACCACTCCATCTGGGCTGTCTCAGCCCTTCCTTCAGTACCTCTGACTCTTTTTGTTTGTTTATTTGTTTTGTTCTGGTTTTTGGTTTGCTATAGGACACAAGCACTTGCCAGTGAGAGACAGAGAGAAAGAGAAAGTAAAAACCATCCTCCACCCCCCAGGAGATGGTAAAGCCACAATCCCTTCTCCTCCATTCTCCACTTGGGATTTTGGGCACCACACATACATACGTGCCTAGCATGTTTCTCAAGGCACTGGGTTCGGGACTCAAACCGCAGAGTCTGTCAAGAAGGATCCAGCACCTTAACCACCATGCCACCCACTGAGACCATCTCCATCTCTTGTTTTGTTTTGTTTTGTTTTGTTTTGTTTTGTTTTGTTTTGTTTGGGGGGAGGGTTCTGTTTAGGTTTTAGCTGTAGAGTGAGTGCACTCACAGAGAGAGAGAGAGCGAAATAGTGAAAAGTCATTCCTGATTGGGGATGGCCACACCACAATCCCTTTCTCTCTTATCTCTTCTCAGGATTTTTGGGCACGCACACACACACATGTGCCCAGTGTGGTTTTCAAGCTGCAAGGTCTGAGACTCAAACCACGCTGTTGGCCATGTAGGATCTAGTTGCCTTAACCTCAATACCACCTGCTGCTCTCTCCCTATAAATATTTTTAATGTAATTTCTGGTTAAATCTTATTACCATCAGTTACCATTTCAACTAATGTCTTAATAGCCTTTGTAATAGTAAAGCCAGGCAGGAATGGGTCTCAGAACAACTTCTGGACATGTGGAAAGAAAAAGTAGGTGGAGGCCATGGGAGGTTGGGGAGGACAAAGCAAGAGAACAAGCAGGTAGAGGCTTCTGATAGTATGTTTTAAATACTGAGTAAAGTTCTACTTTACAATTTTCTTCAAGATCAGTTTATGTCAATTACCTAATTGCTCTGTAGGCTTTTGTCAGAGATAAGATGATTTACCCTGTCCTACAAATGTGAGCAAAGAGCTATTTGGTCTTTGGCATTAAACATGAGAATAATCATGGGGGAAGGGGACAGGATTCTGCCTCCAAGCCTGTATGTACCTGGCAGATCTGGTGCCTCACTCAGGTCTCCTTTACTAGGCCCATGTACCCATTTTCTACTTGTGTTAAGGGCTGGTTTTTAGAGGCTCATAGGTTCACTCTCCCTAGATAATTGTCTCAACCAAAAGAGCCCCCTTGCCAGGAGGTACCTGGGAGACGAGTTCCCACCACCACTGGAGCGTCTGTAGCGAAGGACCAGTGATGTGCCTGGCCTCCCCGCAGGACAATTTTGTGCAACACCCCTGCTCCGTGGTTTTCTGTAAGGTAAGAATCAGGTTGAGGCTAATCTTCAGATAGCCTTTTCCCGTATACTAAACTGATTTCCTTATATCCTTACAGATTTCTTCTGAACTCTTTCAATAATCCCTCAATCAGGCTCCACCCTTAAAAAAACTCAAGTACATGTTTTCTAAGACTGCAATCGAAGATATTTTTCTTTCTAAATATATATATTTTTTTAAAGTGACAATTTTTAGGTCTTTTTATTCTCAACAAATTGAGACAGCAATACTATGGTTTGATTTTCTACAAATTGTACCATTAGAAAACTAAGGCAGATTGACATGTTATATTTCTTTTCTGTCACAAAATTTGTTTCTGTTGGTCTTTCAGAGTTGAAATATAAGTTTTATATTCTGTTTTTCCTACCTCTGAGTGTCTTGTGCATACAGAGTTAGAAATGAAAGTGCCAAAACTTTGGAGACCACCAGTTAACCACCTCAGCTAGTAGGGATGATGTCTGAACATTTTCAGTTTGTCCTTCCATATCCATCCTCTACCCTTCTCCACCCTGCTCTGAGCCTCTAGACTTTAATCTGTAGTAACTGCACTCACTATCTTCCTAACCCTCCAGTTTCCAGTTCAACAAATAGAAAACATTGGTCAGGAAACTGAAGGATTATGGATACTGAGGGTGAACCCTACATTCCAATAGCAACCATTTTACCAGGTCATTGTCCCTCTACCGTCAACCTCACGTCTTATTGGCTAGCCCTCTTCGTGCACCTACTTTATGATCTATCAACTAACTGCTTTCCACTTCAACCCCTCAGAACTCCTATTTCTGGTAGCTCTAGAGTAACGTGGTTTTATTTGATGTGATTCTACACTTAACGTTGCCCACATGATTGTAAACATTCCCTTCATTAAACTCTCTTCTGTGGTCTTTTAAAGTATGTTGTTCATTGCTTAAACACTGGAGGAAAACAATAAAATTATAAATTGGTCAACCTGGAACTAAAAACATCCTTGCAAAAAATGTGATCTGATAAAGAAAATTGAAGTAAATTCTATAATACTGGATACTTAGTAACTCCTACAATACTAAATACTGAGTAACTCCTACACTCGTGCATTGATTCTTAGTTACAATTATCCAATCATTCCTTCATTTATTTATTCCACAGCAAGTCACTGATCACCAACTAAGATTGAAGCTTTGGGTGCTATGGAAGCCACAAAAGGACCAGAATTAAAGTGTCATGCACAACATTGCAAATTCCTCCTTAGGGACAGTTTCCAGGCTACCTTTAAACAGTGACCATTACGTGAACATGCTAAAGAATGCAAGAAAAACATTCTGATCTCTTATTGGCACTGAAGTGAGAAAACCTATAGATTATTAGAAAGTGAAAAGTGATTTGTAAGACCAATTCCTTTCAATGAGCAACTGAAGAACCACTGTGAAGTGGGGTCAGTGAAGATGGCTATCAGCCCTTTGTGTAGAAGTGTAGGTACCCTAAAAGATGCCTGGTAGTGAGGTAGATGGGCCAAGAGCGTTGCTGAAAATTAGGCTGAAAGAGTCTCAAATGCTTTAAAAACTATTTCCCAGCCTGTTCTGCCTAAGGGCATGTCATTCAACAGTGACTAAACAGTCAATTCAGTAAAAGTGAGTCAAATACACCATTTGATATTCTCAAGACTAAAAACCAATTCTGTGACTGAATTTTTCAGTTTTCAAGGCAGTTATTGCAGAGAGAATCTAAAGTTTTCAGATGATTGCCTTTAGAATAACATGATGTTTAATCTCCAAGTCATTCTTCCTGTTCCAGACATTCTGAAACAGAGAAAATAAAAGCTATAGAGTATAAAACGTCTTCAGGTCAAAAGGGTACCGCTTACAAAATATCTATAAACTTTACCTCACTATATTGATGTATTGCTAAATCATAACTAAATATTTTTTCAAGAAATAAATCATTAAATGAAAAAAATAGAGAAAATGTTGATGCAATCAAGAAATGGCATTGAACTGAACAAAAGTAGAAAGGATGAGCTTCATCTTGAATCCCCATGACCTGATTCAGTTCCTGGCACTTTTGGTTGCATTATAAAGAGGGTTGAATGACTATAAAAGAGCAAAAGTTATTTGTAGATGGTAATAATCCTATCTGTCTAAGAGGATAGAAAGACATTTGGTGAAGATAAGGAGGATCCTGATGTGAGACCCTGTTGAGGATGCTTCTCCTCTTTTTCTCTCCCTCTCTAATATTTAGGAGATGGTAGGTCTATGTCATGTAAATTTATTTGAAGTCAGTCATGCGGAGATCTGTAAGTCCATGTTGAAACATAAAGATTTGCTGAGTTTTTGTGAAATGCAGTCTTATTTCTACCATACGCTCATATTCATCATGCCTTCTATGTGTCTTCTGAAGATGATGGGGAATAGAAAACATTATCTGCGCTAGGCAAAATTTTCATCTTCAAGAGAAGTGAGAAATGTAACCATTCCCTTGGCTCACTTGGTCATACTTTGGGCCTGGAGATTTGGGTGAGTCTGGGAACCAAAGAACTGTTCCTTTCTGAGGACTCTTCCTTGGTGCTGCCAGACTACAGGGTTTGAGGACCACAACTCAAGAGACCTGTGCTGAATTCTCCCCTTCTCATTCTGACATTCTAATACAAGACACTGTTGGTTGGCTTGTCTCCATTAAAAGCACATGTCCTTCCACAAGGTGAGAAATTTGGAAGTGAAACTGGTTCCCTGTACAGAGCCTCTGAGTGTTCTGGAAGCTGGACCATGTATTCTTCACCATCATATTCCAAAACTTAAGACAGTACTTGGTGTGTCGTAGACATATAAATGCTGGCTGTAAGCATGTGTGGAACGAACAGCGCATTTTGAGATTTTGCAAAGAGTAGCATTCACCACACCTTTCTAGGGGTGAAGATCCCAAATGCTAAGTGACTTTATTTGGCAAGAGAGAAAACATATTATGTGTACAGATTGACTTGAGTTTACTTTTTGGAAGATAAGGCTGAAAAGCATTGTGTGTTTATCTTTCTAGAAAATCGATAGCTTCCAGTTACATTCAAGCCAGGAATTCTGAATATAAATGATTGATTCTCTTTATGTATAATCTTTAATGGTCGTCAACTGTGGTCCAGATGAATTTAGTCCGCATAGTTTGGTGTGGGTGGACTATTACACCTTTATATCTTTAAATTCATTTAGTTCAACTGTGTGACCCATTTCTCTGGAATTCTTACTCACATTTGACCCTACCCTCCAAGCCCCACTCCATACACACCCATGGGAACACACATACACACAGTGTGCATACACACACACACACACACACACACACACACTCATGGATAAGACACTAAGGCAAAAAGAAGTATAAAACAGAAAAACTGTGTAAGGTCCTTAGGAAGGTTTGTTGCTCTTCTTCTGAGCACACTATTTTGGTCTCTTTGTGTCTAGCAAACCAGGCCAATCACACCTAGGGCCTAGGGAGCTGAATGAGTCTGGAAGCCACAGTCATTCCTATTCCTCCTTTCAATATTTGTCTCCTGCCAGGGCAAACGTGCACCAATCTTGACTGGGCAGGCTGGGAGAAAGACAATGGCATGGGACAGTGTTGAGTGTCTCTCCCTCTCTTAATATTGGGGGAAAATTTTTTTCTTTAAAGTTTAAAAAACAAAAAAACAAAACAAAAAAAAAAAACAAAAAAAGCCTCCCCTGGCTCCTCACCAACTCTGGAACTTAATTTATTCTAAAGGACTAAGATTTTTACGTAAGGCCACAGAGAGCGTTGTACTTAAGATTGTTTTTGTTTCCTGCCAGGCTCACCTGTATTCAAACCTAGATTCTGCCTTGAAATGGAGCGAAGAAAAAGGAGAAGTAGAACACAGAAAATTCATTTCCTTAGATTGTCTGCCACAGTACAAAATCAAAGTGTTTGTAGTGACTAAAAATACAGGTTCATGAAATTCAAAATCCAATTTTAGGAATTATTTATTAATTATTATTATTCTGAAAAGATTATTTTAACTCTACATTTTTACTCATCCCACTGAAATCCTGAGATGTATCTGTTCGTACAATATTTCCTTATGAACGCTTACCTTACAGTATTGTTTGTCTCCCAGGAGCTTAGCTGCTTTGAGAAATAAATTTAGAACTGGTGGAATGTCTTAAATAAAAGCACAGAAAGCCTGGAAACCCATTTTTTCTAATATTACAGCCTACGTCCAACAGGCATGATTTACCACAATATTATTTTGAGAGTGACCCAACCTCTCCATACACATTTGTCATATGTGGGATTTTTGGTCAAATATTTTACCTTAAACACAGAAAAAAAATGTCTTTGTGAAAAATACATGAGATGTTGTTCTGAAGCAATTCTTAAATCTTTTCTATAGAATTTTTTTTTTATTCTTTTAGGAGATCACTAAGATTTCTGCTTAAGAAATATTTGTAACAAGTACAAATAGTAAATAAGGTGATGGATAGATGCATTTTACACTAGGAAAGAGAAACAGATTCTTAAGATGCACAGACATGTCACTGAGATATGCTACATGAGTTTGTGTAGCATATATTTTCCCAAGATTTTTGAGAAAGGAGACCCAGGTTATGCTGTCACTAGATAGCCAATGATGCCTGTTTTTAATGACAATTACACATGATTAGATACCTGCTTTCATGGACAATTACACATACAGTATGTTTAGTTGTGTTTATCAAGTATTTCCAAGATGCTTTGAAACTCAAATTCATTCCAGAAGAATTAGCACTCTGTACTGTCAGTAATGTTAGGGCCCTACAGTTATCAGTAACAATGTGGATCGCAAGCGATTACTGCATCCCAGCTGGGCTCAACATCTGTTCTGAACACGTACTCACTGGTGAGCACTGAGAATTCAGAGGCTAATCCAGAAGAACCAAATCAACTGGACCCATGTTTTAACATCTTGTGTTTAGTGTGACCTATATTTAAGCTCATTACAGTTTTTCTTTGAAGTTACTTTCTTCTATTGAAAAGAAGTGATAGGATTATTTTATATCATTTGTTTTATTTGAATGACAGAAAAAGTTTGATAAAGAGTAAAAAGCCTTGTGGATGAGAAGACTCATCTATGGACTCTTTCCTTGGCTCTATAAATGTTATTAACTGCTTCTGAAATGGACTCTCGACCTATTATAGACAAATCTATTTCACTATATGACTTACGAGGAATATTGGTTGTCTTCATGGCTTGTATTTGGCCAGTATGACCAGCTATCAAAATACTCAAATCCTGGGACCAGCAGTTAGAGTTATGGCTATGTCGCTGGACTCCCACATAGTCGACCGCGGTTCTAGTCCTGGACCTCATGGCTTAAAACTCACACTGGGCGTGTGTGCGTGCGTGCCCAAGATCCGGAGAGGAGAATGGAGGAGAAGGGATTGTGGCATGGCCATCCCCCCTAGGGGGGTGATTTCTCGCTTTCTGTCTCTCTGTCTCTCTCTGTCTGTCTGGCGAGCGCACATGCCCTATAGCAAAAACCTCTAAACAAAAACAAAAACAAAACTCAAATCCTTTGGTACCCTTAGAATTATCCCTAACCCCACTGCCCCACCAGTCCCAGGTTCCCCCGACCTTCCCATGATCCACCACAGATCTAGTTCGCTCTATGATTGAACTGACTGGCTCAGAGATCATTCCATCTGATTGTTAGTTATCTGTCATATTATCTCAGTTCTATTGATCACATTTGCTTTTCTGTCCTTGAAGATCATAAATCAGATTGATGGAAGGGTTGGTGGAATTTTCTTTATGAGCTGCTTTCTGTTATGAAATGAACTTTTAACTTAAGCTCTTTCTTTGGAGACCTTACTAATGTTTTCAGCAGGGCGGGAATTAGAAATTAGATCACAGAGCAAGAGCTCCTCCACCCCTTGGTTCTCATAATGGCTTATAGGGTTGGTCCTCTCTGCTGTTTGTGTTGGGTATGAGTCTTTTTTCTATCCCACCCCACCATACACCTGACACCCAAATTGCTTTTTCTCATTCAACTTGCCCTATCTGGTACAACCCCTATCCACACTCATAAATCCCTCCCATCCTTTTACTTTCTCCTTTCATATGGCTCTACTGGGACCCTTTGAATATCAAAAGCATTCAAAGGAATCAATCAACTAAAAAGCTTCACTGCTATAGTATCATTATTACTACCATGAAAAAACTAGTATCAAATAAAGTGTTTTTAACTATAACATGCTGGAGGCAAGATTCTCACCTGCCTTGTTAGTCAATGCAGACAACAGTCTCAGTCAGTGAGGTCTCCAGCCCCGGGTAAGGATGCTGGCTCTCCAGAGGTTGCCTGATCTTTGTGGAGCCATCACTCTTCTCTAATTCCTATCTGTGTAGTCCTTTCCAAGAGAATGACCATTTTCAGAATTTGTATGGCTTCAAAAGTTCATGAAAATATGGAGTTAAACTGAAAAAAAAAGAGAAAGGAATCCATACATGGTTTCAGAATATGCATTCTCCATTAGTATTTTGAAGACTTCTCATGTACAGCCCAAGTAAAACAGACTTTTTTTTTTTTACCCTGTTTTAAGGTGAGTTTAAGAGACTGGGACAAGCAAGAGAAAAGTAAGTCAGGCTGCTTTAGTTTTCACAGTGGCTGGATGGGGTCCCAAGATATCCGCTGTTACATCGTAGTTGTGCTTTGGCTCTGGAGTCAGTGCTAAGGAATACCTCTAACCCGGTTAGACTCAGCTTTCTCTCCAGTCATTGGGTATTAATTAGGGATAAACACCAAACGTTGGTCTATTACACAGAGTGTCAAAGGCCATGAATACCAGGTTCTGTTTCTTCCATCACAGTTTATTATCCACACCTCAGTGCCTGATGCTTCATACCATGAATATTTAAAATCTGCTCACTTCCTTCTCATTGTAATTCATCAGAGAATCTATCATGCCAAATGAAATTTATTTCAGCTTTTGGGTTTTCTGTGACAGAGCTTCATATTCTGCCTTGTTCTGTATTCTAGAAGGGTATTTATGTATTTTACTGTTCCTATTCTGATATTTCAGAAAAATCATCAGGTTTGCTAAAAATGACCCAAACCACTTGAAGGAGAAACAGTAGCCAAAAGTGTGGGGGTGGGAATGGCAAAGATGCTGCTGGTTTTCAGAAATACCAAGGCCATCTGCTACGTCAGCAACATTTCTGCACAGTCGGAGCCAGCTGGCGAGAGGAAAGGCTCGGCAGGATGGCGGGCCCTAGGAAGGGAGAAGATGGTCGTCTTGACGTGGGAAGCTAGTTTTAGAAGGGGTTTGGCAGCTACAGAGAAAGCCAGTGGTGAGCTGCAGGCCATCACAACGTCCATGTTTGCAAACAAAGCATAAATCCTACCACTGACGAGGACTGCTTTGTTCTGGACATGTCTCAACAACACAGATGTCACACACATGGCATTTATAGAAGTGAGATGCCAAGTCACTCGCTGGAGCTCTGTGTCCACGCCTCGACTGGAAATGTTACAGGGTGTGGGTAAATAATTATTTTTTCTCTTCTCTTCTTTCTCTAATTGTCCTGGAACAGCATGAGAAAGTGGTAAAATGCAGCGGGACAAGCAGGTTGGGTACATTTAAGAGCAGCCTGGAAAATAGGGTCACCCAAATGGGGAAATATTTGGGCAGATGGCACACCTAAGAAAGTGGAGAGTGCTCCCCCAGGAATACAGACTCCTAAGCTCTGCTTACTCAGATTATAAGTCCTTCTTGCCACCATTCATTTTCCCCTGGATCCAGATATTTAATAATCATAGAAGCTCATGATTCTGATTAACCTAATGGCCCCATAAAGAATGCCATTATCATTTCAAGGCAGACAGACTATAATTTAATAGAAAATATAGTAAAACCTGCATTATATTAGGCGTATCATTATGGTGTGATAAACCAGAAAAGATGTGTTTCAATTGTACTTTGGTTTTAATCCTGTAGAATGCTGAAGTAAACAAGATCTTATCATTTATAGGTCTAATCTTTTACATCATAGCAGTTTTCTTTGATCTTTTTAAACCCATATAAATAGAATAAAGAATATTAAAAAAATAATATTGTGAATAAGAAAACATACATATAATGTAGAGTCATTTTTGGGGGGAGGAGCTGGAGCACTTGTGCTTCTAAATGTTCCTTCTGGCTTTTAATCTGACTATTGACCCCTACTGTTTGGTGTACTTTGCTATGGTAACGATTTTTCAAGAAAATGAGCAAGTAATAATCTCCATTTTAGTGCATCTTGATAGTCTACTAAAAACAAAAACGACTTTTCCTATGTTAAAACAGACCGGCTCGCCCTCACTATTTGATTTTATTCATATAGGTAATTCACAGGATCACACAGTAGTCAGTTCCTAAGACAATTCTCTTGAATAATCCATAAGAGTGCCTTATTGCACTATAGTCCAAATGTGAATCTTGCAGAGATTTTTTTTCATGACAGTTCATAAATATTCTATTTTCTTTTTAGCTAGACTTGTCTCTAAACAAGCATTTACAGTCAACAGTCTGCTTCTTCATACTAAAGATATTTATGTACTTGCAAAAACAACTACTCAGATTCATTAAGTACCACTGTAAATCTTACTCCTGAAACGGCGATTCTGCTATCTTCAAGTCTCTGGGAAAGCACGGTGCTAACTATGCAGCACGGTGACTTCAGCCTGAAGGTAGATTGAGACTGAGACATCATGGTCCGGTGGTCAGAGCGTGGAAATAATCTGCTTTCTTATTCTGCCCCAAGGTCTCAGGCAACCTTGAGCAAGTCATTTGCCCTTTTCTATGCATTTCAGACTTCCTTTCTAGAATATTAGAAAGCTCTTTGCATCTCTTCTCTTTGCAGGGATCATTCTATTAATAATATTGCCTTAATATCTTCCCATTAGATACAACTTTTTCCTTGTTTCTCTGTCTAATATCCCTCTTGATATGGCTATTCAATATTCGTGGGTCCCTGTGTAAGTATGCCAGGGGGTCAGAGGAAATTTCTGCTTTGGGTAGAAGGTAGGCTTGAACAATTTGGTGATTATAAAGGCCTATGATTATCCTTCACATCTCATTCTTCATTAAAAGTCTGTCTACCATGAACTCTATGTTCTTAATTGTTATTTTTCTTTCATATCTGCTCCATGGCTCTTTATCAGTCTTCTTTGTAATACATTCTACGCTTGTTTTCAATATTCCAAACATTCTAAACAAAGTAATGGGATACACATTACTGAAATTTTGCTATATTGGAGATGATTTATTCATTCAGCAGGCATGAAATCAATATGGAAATTGAAGGACTATTATGAAAAAAATAGGACAAAATTAGATGAGAGGTTCAAAGATATCAATTTTGACTCAACCTAAGCATTTTGTTTGCAATACAGACTTGCTGGGCATGAGACAAGCAATACAAAGGGCATTGTTCAGCTAGCAGAAGAAGGTCAGTTGCTGGAAAGGAGAAGCATGTGGTCCTCACAACAAGCTGTAGCAGTTACCCCACTGCACAGGTTGCACCAACAGGATTATTGGCTTGCCCAGTGGGTTGTTGGGACAGGCTCAATCAAAGTAAGAGATAATATCAGTGGGCCCTGTCCAATTATTGAGAAGAAAGTTTAACATGAGCAAACCAAGGTGGCAGGCTGGAGTGTGAGGTCAACTTTCAGGGTTTCAGAAGACTGTCCCAGCCTCAACAGCACTCTTGCCAGTAGCTAGAGAAACATCACCCCTTTTCACTCTCAATAAAATAGACTGTCTAGAAATGGATATAATATTAGCCAGAACATACAAGTGTCCTAATATTAGAATGAAGATGGGATTCTGGACAGAATAGTCAGGAAAACTTCCAAAAAGTGGGGAAGGGGCTGTGGGCAGCCTTGACATTCGGAAACTGGCTTAGCACACACACAGCGAGGTCATGTTATTCTTATGTTGGACATTAAAGTAAGGCAAATCAAGTTCACTTCATCATTTTAATCTAAGCATAGATAAAACCAAGGTCACTATTCCACCCACAAAAATATCAAACACCCCCTCTCTTGGGCAAAATAAATGACTATTGGTAATCAATCTTTTTCTCTCTATAGATACACTCTATCAAAATAGCTATCATAGAATTGCCTCCTCTTTCTGATGACATCCATTCTAGAGTGAACACTTGCTTCTATAGACCCTCCCTCACATACTCAACCAAAGCCTAAATCGAATAAGAAGGTCTAACACCCGTTTACTGAGACACCTCATGGTTTCTTATGGTGTATGTTCTCCCTCAATGCAACAAGTTATAAACCCAATTTATTTCATTGCAGGTATGTTCCTGGTAGTCTTTGCTCTCAAAAAGAGGACATTGACAACACAGCTAGACTCAGGATATCAGCCCTGTTCTAAGGAATAAGCACACAGTTAGAGGACAAGTATTTACTAGAGCTACAAGAAGTTTTTAAGAACTACTCAAACAGCTATGGCTTGCCCGAGGGCCCTGGATTCTAGAACTAGTTATCACTGTTATGTAAGTCCAGCCACACCAGAAAGTGAAGCTGATGTCACAATTCTTGACTGCAAGTGAGATTTTGGTGGTCACACGATAAGGTTGGGCCTGTAGCAGGAAATTAGGGACAGAAGCTTCAAAAAAGAAGAGAAGTAGCAATTGGTGTATTAAGCTGGTTTTAGTAATGTCCTGAAAGCTCTGGATCACTATAGACGAGGATCTTTATGATCAGAATTGTTAATCTACCAACCAACCAAAGACACGTTAGACAGCAATAACATATTTGCCAGAATCTAGGAAAACTTCCTAAAAATACAGTACATTTACTATTATTTGAGTACGTCCCTCTAAAATTCATGTGTTGAAATTTTATTGCAAAGGTACTAAAATGGTATAAATGGGCCTTTGGGAGGTGATTAGGATTAGATTACATCAAGATGGGACTCCCCCCTATTGACTCCTGGGAGCTTTTTTTTTTTTCCTAAAGAGTGCATACATGCCATAGGATGTATGCACTCACCAGAGAGACAGAGGCAAGAAATCATCCCACAGGGAATCGTGGGCATGCACACACACACACACAACCAGTGTAAGTTTTAAGCCACCAGGTCCAGGACTCAAACTGGGTCAACTACATGGGAGTCCAACAACATAACCATTACACTATCTGCTGGTTTCCAACTCCTGGTGGCTTTTTTAAGAGCGATTGGAGCTGGCACATGGGAACACACAGAGGCACATGCCATCTCAGGACTCTGCAGAATCCCCACCTGTAAGAAGACCTTTACTATATGTGGCCCCTGGATCCTAGACCTCCAACTATGAGCTAAATAAACCTCTTTCTTTATAAAATTACCCAATGTTGTATTCAGTTTTTAAACAATATGGAATAAACAAAAACACCATGTATATCATATTCATTTTCTCTGTGTGTTTGTCTATCTGTCCATCTTTGTCTTTCCCTCTCTCTCCATCAAAACACACTCACATGAACATGTTACCAATCTATCTTTATTATTTACTGCTTTCAAGCTTTTTTTTTTTTTTGAAGAGGTTTTTGCTGTAGGGTGAGTGCACTTGCCAGAAAGGCAGAGAGACAGAGAGAGACAGAGAGACAGAAAGTGAGAAATCAATCCCCGGGGGGATGGCCACACCACAATCCCTTCTCCTCCATTCCTTTCTCGGGATCTTGGGCATGCACACACAAGTGCCCAGTGTGAGTTCAAGTCACCAGGTCTGGGGCTTCAACCACGGTTGACTGCATGGGAGTCCAGCGACATAGCCATTACGCTAACTGCTGGTCCCGTACTTTCAAGCTTTTTGTACTTATTCCCAAGGCTAGGTGTTCTAACTCGCTCAATTCTCCACTTAAAACAGTAGTTGCCAACTTTGCACATTAAAATCCCCTAAGCAGCATTAAAAAAAAAAGTTTAGTGTCCAGATAACATCGAAGAATTATTAAATCAGAATGTCTTATAGTATCAGGTTGTTGTTCTTGTTGTTGTTTTTCTTTTTCTTTACGTACAAGTGACTCCAATGTGCTGCCAAAATTGATACTCACTGACTTAGAATTTCTTCTTCCTTTGACAAAGCTCTCACTGCTTAACTGGCGAGTCCCTTTCCAAATAGGACTTATGTTTTGGTTGTATTTCTCGAACACCATTGTGAGTACTACTATTCTAAACCAGATTTGTAGAATCCACCTGGCAGATTATAATTTAAGAATCCTGGGTTGGGTTTATCAGCAGTTTTGATCCAAAAGTTGAATGAAAGTTTGAGAACCAGTATTTTTACACCAGATACACAAACATAATATTTTAAATACTTAAGCACAAGTTGAACTGTGGGTTGAATTGACATCAACCAATCAAAATGAGTAATGGGGCATGCGCTTGATTAAGCAGAGAGAAGGATGAGGGTCAAATCTTTTCTTTTCTTTCTTTCTTTTTTTTTTTTTTTTTGTTTTTTTTTTTTTTTTTTTTTTGAGAGGTTTTTGTTATAGGGCATGTACGCTCACCAAAAAGACAGAGAGAGACAGAGAAACAGAAAGTGAGAAATCACCACTCCCTAGAGGGGATGGCCACGCCACAATCCCTTGTCCTTCATTGTCCTCTCGGGAGCTTGGACATGCACGCGCACTCACCTGGCGTGAGTTTAAGTCACCGGGTCCAGGACTCAAACCACAGGCGACTACATGGGAGTCCAGAGACATAGCCATTACTCCAACTGCTGGTCCCAACGGTCAAATCTTAATTTTTACACCAAAATAAGACAGTGTCAAAGTTCCCAGAACAGTGAAAGGTTATCTGGGGTACCTGGGACATTGACTATCAACCAGTAAAGAATCATTTTGATATTTAAATATCTAGTACAAGCAATCCTGACTCCAGCATGCTGCCAACATTGATACTCACTGATACAGAGTATCAATGATACTCAGTCTTGAGTATCAGTATTGCATGGGTCTACGACTAGAGCAGTACTTATCGCTCTTGTATTACAACTATATATTTGCATATTTGCTATTCAAAGATAAATGTTATGTGCTCAACAAATACCTGATAATTAAAAAAATAAATGAGGGTCCAGCAGATGGCGCAGTAGTTAAGGGTGCTGGGCTTAGATTCTCACGTGGCTGACCATGGTCCGAGTCCTATACCTGGCAGCTTGCTTTTTCGCTCTCCCAGCCCCCACTCTGTCCCTGTTAGGTCAAATTTAAATAAATAAATAAGTAAATATAAAGTTTAATTAAATAATTTGTTTTTTAAAAAAGCAGATGAACTGTACTGTATGCCTTACCCTTTTAATCTTTCTCACAATCTGACAAAAATATTCTCTTTTTTAATAGCCACTATCTTAATGCCTTCATACAGACCGAAAATGTTTATATTTGTATTTTTAAATACTGATTTTACCGCCCACTTACCATGGTGCTAGGTGATGTAAGAAATAACAGAACATATCATGTGAGATTTCTGAGTTCCAGGAGGTTATATACCCCTTGGCCTCCAGGTGAGATACTACACTAAACCTTATGGAGTCAGCACTCAGAGGAAGCATCTACAATGTGTCATTGCAGGAGGGTCCCATAGTAGGTTACTGAGGAAAGTTGGTTACAGACATTTGGAGGAGATGTTTTTTAAAACCTATTGATTATAATAACTTACTATTCATAACCACAAGAGATGAAATTTCCTGATCTACATCAAACCATGTGTTGCTTGATATGTATTATAGGAAAAGATTCCTCTTGGTCCAATTTCAATTATAGGAGAGGGCCAGCAGCAGTAACACAGCAGTAATGCGGCACTCTGCAATGCTCAAGCCATTTGGGAATGTCCAGGGTTCACATTCCAGGGTCTCCATGACTACTGGGTGTGTACACACATGCCTATGATCCAGTTTAGCTGAGATTGAGGGTGAATCACGGCATGAAGACATGTTGGGGGAGTCTTCCTCTCTCTCTCTCTCTCATGCATCTTTCTCTGTCTCACTTTCTGTCAGAAGAAATAAATAATCATAAACTTAAAAAATTACAATGGAAGTCAAGGTCAAAACACACCATCTGCTGGTCCCAGAACAGTCAGCTGTCCTAACTCCAATATGTGATTAGCTCATGTTATTTGTCAGGCCTCCCTCTAGAAGAAAGCTAACCAAACTACCAATAGTTAACAAAGCACCAGTAAGTTAAGATGGAAGAAAGAAATGTTTTATTCCACAGACAGGATCCCATAGTTAGCAATGAGCACATGCTTGAGCATTTTAGAATTTTTACAGTGGCTTACTGATTCAAAAATATTCTAATTCAAAGAGATGTAGGTAAATAAATTTTCTTTATCCTTTTAAATAAATGAATACAGGCTAACTGGTGGTGTGGTGGTTAAGGTGGTTAAGGATCTCACCTGGCCAACTGTGCAGTTCAAGTCCCAGACCTGGAGGCTTTAAACAATACACTGGGTGTGTGTGCATGTGTACCCAAAATTCTGAGAGGAGAATGGAGAAGAGATTGCAGTGTGACCATACCCCCTAGGAGTGCTCTCTCTCTCTCTCTCTCCCCTCTCTCATCCATGTGCCCTATAGCAAACCGGATATATGGAAAACAAATTTGAGTTAGTTTAAATATTTTGTATCCCCACAATGATTTACTATGATACATGCATTTTAATTATGCCTGAGAATTAATCATAATTTGTTTGTCATAGCGAAATATCTACTCAAAAGTGCTTTCATGAGCATGCAGTGTCAGCAACACTAAGGATGCACCTTAGCCAAGGGGCTAACTTTGAGGAGTACCTTCCTGGGCTTTTCCAAATGGTGCTTCCAAAGATACAATGGTTATCTTGATCTGGGTACATGACACCAACTGTATTCTGCTGCTTTAACTCCAATCTGGCTATAGATTTTCCTTTCTTTATCTTAAAAGTGTTTCTTTTCTACAGTGGCATTTTTCACAATTAGTTAATATTTAATACCAACCCATGAAAAGAAATACTAGTCTATTCCCATCAATGACTAAAATAAATTATTCAGTTTTCCACTTCACAGGAAAAGCCCATTTTCATGTTGGTGTCAGAAAACAGATTGAACAACCATAATTTAATCATGTCACTACAGTGTATTATATACTATGCGGCTCTTATTATTCAGGGTCTTAATTTGATGGCTCATATTCTTTATGATAAATGTCTGCATAATTTTGGATTTTACTCCAGTATCCAAATACCCAAAGGAATCTTAACATCCTATTAAGGTCAATCTTCTGAAAATAAACTGTGAGTTTAAATTCTTTTAATATATTCTATCTTTGGCATCTCCCTACATTTGATTTTTATGAACACCTGTTTCCATAGGAGATAGTTAAATGAATTTTGGCTGGAATAACATACAAGCAGGAAAATATTCTGAGAACTGTTATAAAGAGATGAAGCTTTGAATGAAGAACCTAGATTGCAATAAAGTAAATAAAGTGAAAAAAAATTAATTCATTGAAGAACAGATAACTGTCTCCTTGCAGAAGGGGAAAAGAAGCTGAGTCCAAAGTATGGAGAGTAAACTGAAGTTTGTTCCTGGTCAGCCCCATTGTTAATGGGGTTTGAATTGAAGAATCAGAATAGAATAAGTTACTGGGACTTATCACCGCACTAGCTGTCAACCAGTCACGTAAGTTAAGTTCATCATCTAGGGAATTTTCAAATGGAGGCAAACCACAGGAAACCAAAGGCAAGACCCTTGAGACATGGATTACAGTAGAGCAGCAATGGTAGCCCTCTCATGCCAGGGCCGAGACACCAGGCTTAGCCCTGCTGCCCATGTCCCAGTTGAACCCAGACAATTCACACTGGAAGGACAGTTGCAAGCAGGATTGCAAGGAGGTATTTTTGGCTAGCACATGAGTTTTCATTTCCTCTAGTTGCTCTAACATCAGGAATGCTAGCACAAAGGATATTTCCAGATCGCTTTGTCCACTAATTAGGAAATAGCCAAAAGATATACATGAAAAGTAACTTAGAAAAGAGAAATAGAAACTATAGTAACAGGAATGATTTTTTGTGTGTGCTTTATTAGTAAATCAGATCAGTTCTAGAGCACACTAACACCAAGACCAAGTGTCTGAAGGCAAATTTGTTTTCCATAAAATTAAACCAGCTCCAAAGAAATCAGGCTTTAAGAGACTAAAGGTTTTTTGTTTTGTTTATTATTATTATTATTATTTTAAAAAGAATGATGAAGTCAAACATAGTGCTGTTATAAATTACTGTGACAGAAAACGAGAAATCATCCCCCAGGGGGGAATGGTCATGCCACAATCCCTTCTCCTCCATTCTTCTCTAGGGATCTTGGGCACACACGCCCGGCGTGAGTTTAAGCCACCAGGTCCGGGACTCAAACTACAGTCGACTACATGGAAGTCCAGTAACATAACCATTATGCCAACTGCTGGGCCCACTTTCAGAAATATTAATTCATCAATTTATTCACTGAAAAAACACTCTTTATTGAGTACATACTATGTGATAGGTATTGTTCTAGGCATCAGTAGATGAGATACTCAGAGATATTCTAACAGCGTGGAGGCTATAAAATGTTATCAAGAATAAAGCAAAATATTCCAGGTAACAATTATCTCAGGAAAATCATAAGGTAAGTTCATGTGATAGAGATTGACTATGGAAAGGAGCGGTGTGCTTTCTTAGACAGAGTGGTCTCACTGGGGAAAGGTCTTTCTAGGAAGGCCTTTCTTAGTAATGTTTTACTGAGACCACAATGGTGGGAGAGAGCTAGCTGGAGGCAGAGTTCCAAGCAGAGAAGCTAAGCTGGGTCTGGTATTAGCGTGAAAACATGTCTGGGTATGTTTGATGAACTGGTTGTCAGATCCAAGAGATCTGTTTCTAAGATTTCATTTTCCTGATGGTTCTGAGGTTCACCTAAAAGATTCATAAACAAATGACCTGGCCAAAAGGATAGAACCACTGAGGAGTACTAAATAGTATCTATCAACCAGCCTGGGGCCAGAGGCCAGATCTGTGGTGAATGAAGAGACTAGCTGCTGGCCAAAGGTGGAGGAAGGAGTTTTCACAAGGGGCTCATGAGACAAAGGAACAGGGGGCCAGGCCACAGAACACATTCCAAGATAGAAGAGGGGCACACCCCCATTTCTTTGAGAAGTCCAATGTGATTAATGTTCATTGTAGACGACAGGGAAAACAACATTATGTTGCCATCTTAAGAGTTTCATAAAGGATATATGGATATCAGCCCTTTCATAGATGACCCACCACTGAGATAGTGGCAAATGCAACTCTCAAGCAACCCAAAGAAGGAGGAGACTGTAAAAGAACTAAAATGGGGGAGTATTAGAGGACTTTGCACAAGCACAATTAGGACATCCTGACTCCTAAAAGTATATGGGGTCTCATGACATAGTGATGAGTCAGTAAAGTATGAGATATGTCTTCTAAAGGTTTATATGTGTATCTTTGAACTCTCCTATTCAACTGCTCCTGCTGAGCCATGAAATTATAGCCCTTGGCAACATCATGAGACTTCACAAAGACTGTGACTTGTCTGTCAAGATCAAGCACCTCCTGTGTTTCACGGAAAGGTTTTTGTCCACATTTACCTTCATCTTACCCCTACCGATTCCAAATTATAGAGCCTTCTCTATCTTTTCTCATTGCTACATTCTCATTATTATTCTAATTTTAATTTCCTAGAGTCTAGACAATTAAAATATGCCTTCTGGAGGCCACGTGTTCCCTCCATTTTTTTTTTTTTTTGAGAGATTTTTGGTATAGGGTGCATGTGCTTACCAGAGAGACAGGGAGAGATAGAAAGTGAGAAATCATCCACAAGCAGGGGCAGATAGGACATGTGCGCTTGCCGGGAAGACAGAGAGACAGGGAGAGATAGAAAGCGAGAAATCATCCACAAGCAGGGGGCAGGAGGATGGCCACACTGCAATCCCTTCTGCTCCATTCTCCTCTAGGGAGTTTGGGCACACACACACATGCATCAGGCTTGAGTTTGAACCCACTGAGTCCAAGACTCAAACCACAGTTGACTTTATAGGAGTCCAGCGACATAACCATTATACCATCTGCTGCTAGTCCCCCCGAACCCCAAAATCTTTAAACATTATTATTTATCATTGTTCTGCTTACTGAGGTTTGGGGGTTTTTGTTTGTTTGGTAAGTTGGCTTTTTTACAAATGTAATGTTTTCATGTCTTGGAACTATATCAATATGTAACTAAAACTACATATGGTTTTATGTATGTTACTCTTAATGACTAGCACTTTATTCATATTGCACAACATTTATTATTTTCTATAATGGTCAAACATTAAGTGTCTGGTACCTCAGTGAAACAATGAATTCTTCAAGAACAGGCAACAGGTCTAATTCATATTTATATCTGAATCTTGTGAAGGAGCAAGAACCTAAAATAAGTTCAATAATATTTGTTGAGTGCAAAAAAATCATGAAGTTATTTAAGTTTACAAGCATTTTTTTGAAACAGAGTCCTACCTTACAGAAAGTAAATAAATATGATAAAATTTTATTTTAGGAACCTAAAAAAAAACACTTAAATCAAAAATGTTTCAATGTAAAAGTAAAGAAGTCACACACCGGTACCACTCACTCTTTTTTTTTTTCACATTTTAAAATTTACATTTAATTACTGTCCTTTACAACATGGCTTTTCCCAGCATAAATAACGGTTCTGGGACTTGAACTGTTTTCAGCTACCTGGGAATCCAGCAACATAGCCATTATGCCAACTTCTGGTCCCCAAAGCCCAGTTTTTAAAGCAGCTAGGCTTTGGGGACCAGAAGTTGACATAATGGCTATGTTACTGGACTCCCAGGTAGTTGAACACAGTTCAAGTCCCAGAACCGTGACTTAAACTCATGCCAGGCACATGTGCGTGCAGGCCCAAGATTCTGAGAGGAGAATGGAGGAGAAGGGATTGCGGCATGGCCATCCCCACTGGGGGATGATTTCTCGCTTTCTGTCTCTCTGTCTCTCTCTGTGTTTCTGGTGTGCACACACCCTATAGCAAAAATTTCTCAAAAAACAAAACAAACAAACAAAAACACACTAGGCTTTGACATGGCAAAGCTGTATTGCCACCAACAGAGCAGAGACCAGAAGTTAACAAAAAGAGTACACTGTGTCACTCAAATAATATCACTATTCTTGGGATCAAACTTTTTTCTTCCAATTTGATGTATATTCTCCTAATTTTAAGTCTTACCTCCATGTCACTCACAAAAATTATACCCAAATATTCCATGTCACTTCGAAAAGAAAAATATGTATGTTACTCTTTATGTATATTACTTTTAATGACTAGCACTTTACTCATACTGCACAACATTTATTATTTTCATACTCATACATGAGTAAAGTGCTAGTCATTAAGAGTAACATAGGGAACCAGCAGTTAGTGTAATGGCTATGTCGCTGGACTCCCATGTAGTCGACTGCAGTTCGCATCCTGGACCTGGTGGCTTAAAACTCACGCCAGGCACATGTGCGTGCGTGCCCAAGATCCCGAGAGGAGAATGGAGGAGAAGGGATTGCGGCGTGACCATTCCCCCTGGGGGGCAATTTCTCACTTTCTGTATCTATGTCTCTCTCTGTCTGGCTGGTGAGTGCACACGCCCTATAGTGAAAACCTCTCCAAAAAATAAAAATAAAAAAGAGTAACATACATAAACAACTTTCCAATTTAAAAGTTAATTAAATATTGTCAAACTTTAAAAATAATTATTCATTTAATTTTATTTATTATTATTATTATTATTTAACTTTGCCAGAGGGCACACACATTCATCAGAGAGAGAGAAGAGAGCTAGGGAAAATGAGAAAATAAGCCACCAGGTCCGAACTCAAACTGCTGTCAGCCATGTGAGAATCCAGCACCTCAACCATCAAGTAACCTGCTGGCTCCAAATATTTTCAATTTTTTAAGAGCCAATTATAAATTATAATTTGTTTGTCTGACTTTACTCAGCTATTTTTATTTTATTTTATGTAGTTCATCTGGAAAGCTTTATTGAGCCTGACCCAAGTCAGACCAATTTTTTCCTGTGTGGTTATTGCCCATTCACCAGTTAACCTGAAAATTCTCTCAAGACAGAGAAGGAAAAAAAAAAGAACAAAACTTGTAGTGATTTTCAGGAAAGAGATTTACTAATAAAATAACAATCTCTCACATGCAAAAAGTAACAATAATCAGAGTTGAGGGTGGTTATCTCTAGCTTTTATGGTCTAGCATGCATGTAAACCAACATAGAGCATTCATTAGTTATTACTGAATGTTAAGATTCCCTGATGCTGAAATGCAAAAATCTACAAAAAAGCTGCCCCAAAAATATTATAGGTAAGAAAATTTTTGGTTCTTTGTTTTGAGCAAAAACATGTATATTCTGGTATGAACTCCACACGTAAAAAGAAATCTTTACAGTGTCCAAAATCACAGGAAAGTTCAGCTGTAATGAATGGAATTTGAGAAAAGAAATTAAGGAAAATATTTTGATATTTTAAAGTCATCTCCTTTCATGGAGTATTTTTCAGACAGGTATTTTCATTGCATTGTTTCCAAAATGTAATTTAAATTTAAATATATTAGAGTTTAAAATGGATGGAGTTTACTTTTATTAAACACAACATTCAATTGATGCATTATGATTTAGATTAAAGAAATCTTCATTAATTCCATCTTAAGAAACAAGGTAAGTAACCCAAGAAAAAAAGTATGAATTAACATTTTATTATAAAGGAATAGTCTATGGAAAATATCTATGGAGAGGACCCAGTTAAATATATTCCTCTAGGAACCAGCAGGTGGCATGGTGGTTAAGGTACTGGACACTCCCACATGGCCAACCAGTTCAAGTCCCAGACCTGGTGGCTTGCTTTCTCACCTCTCTCTCTCTCTCTTACTCTCTCTCTCTCTCTGGTCAAATTAAGATAAATGAATGAATAAAGAAAATTAAAATTTTAAAAATGAATTTAAAAAATATAAAGCCCAGTAGATATCCATGTATACCATATTCTGAGGAGTCCATAAATGTCTAACATGAAAATAAGCATGACTAGTACCAGAAGCAACCCAATAGAAAACTACTCATATCTTAAGTCAGGTCACTTATGACCAAATAGTTTTAAAAAGAGATTTTTCGAAGCAGAGGTCATGAGGTTTTAGATCACATTCTAAAGAGAAAATTCTACTTTTCTCTCAACTTAAGAGTATTGTGAGTCAGGTCACACTGATGCTCACTATTCTTTAAGAAACACTTGTACCGGGAACAGCAGTTAGCATAATGGCTATGTCGCTGAACTCCCATGTAGCCAACCGTGGTTCAAGTCCCAGACCCAGTGGCTTCAAATCACACTCCCAGACCCAGTGGCTTAAACTCACACTGGGCACATGTGAGTTGGGCATGTGTGCCCAAGGTCCCGAGAGGAGAATGGAGAAGGGATTGTGGTGTGGCCATCCCCTCTGGGAGGTGATTTCTCACTTTCTATCTTTCTGTCTCTCTCTGTCTTTCTAGTGAGCACACGTGCCCTATAACAAAAACATCTAAGAAAAAAGAAACACTTGTATCTATGAGCATTTTGGGTCAACATGTAGGACTTCTATCTCAAGTATACTTCTTTTTTATAATCTACTAGTCAGGGTTCTCTAAAAACAGAAATAAGAACCAATAGGATATATATAGATATTTAAGAGATTTATTATGGGAATTTGTTCACACGATTAGGGAGACTGAGAGGTCCCACAATCTGTAATATGCAAACTGTAGAATTAGGAATACTGGCAGTGTAATTCAGTCTGAGTCTGAGGACCTGAGAACCAGGGAGGTCAATGATAAAACTCCCAAGACCTCTCTTTGACTGTGTCATCAATGGATTGGATGATGTCCACCTACATTGGGGAGGGGAGGAGGAGAGCAGACCCTCTTTACTCAGTCTGTTGATTCAAATGCCATAGTTTATGTAATAAAATTTTGGCTAGGGGAAGTATCACCATTAAACCTGTTTTTCCTCCCCATGTCTCTTGCTAGAATAAATCACTGAGGCAGTAGAAATTTAGCAAGAAAGATTTTTTTCTTTTCTTTTTTTTTTGTTTGTTTGTTTGACTATGGGGTACATGTGCTCACTGGAAAGAGACAGAGATAGAGAAAGCTAGAAAGTGATAAAGCACTCTCCAGAATTGGCCATGATACAATCCCTTCTCCATTCTCCTCTCAAGATTTTGGGCACATACACACATATGCCTGGCATGTTTTTCAAGCAACCAGGTCTGAGACTTGAATTGGTCAATTGGTCAACTGGGATCCAACCACCCAAACACCAAGCCACTTACTGGCCCAGAGAGGTATTTTTTATAGAAGTATTTACTTTTAAATTTTATTTATTCACTTGTTTATTTTTAATATGACCAGAGACACACACACACACAGAGGGAAAGTAAGAAAGCAAGTCACCAGGAACCAGCAGTTAGCGTAATGGCTATGTCGCTGGACTCCCATGTAGTCGACTACGGTTTGAGTCCCGGACCCGGTGGCTTAAAACTCACGCCGGGCGCGTGTGCGTGCGTGCCCAAGATCCTGAGAGGAGAATGGAGGAGAAGGGATTGCAGCGTGACCATCCCCCCTGGGGGGTGATTTCTCGCTTTCCGTCTCTCTGTCTCTCTCTGTCCATCTGGCGAGCGCACGTGCCCTATAGCGAAAATCTCTCCCCCCTCCAAAAAAAAAGAAAGAAAGAAAGTCACCAGGTCCAGGACTGGAATCGTGGTCAACCATGTGGGAGTGTCCAGCACTTTAACCCTCACACCACCTGCTGGCCCCAGAAAATTTTTCTTTGTTATTTTGACTTTTTATCTGAAAGAGTATTGAGAAAATTCATGAAGAAAATGTGTGTTATTTAAAATGCTATGCATGAATTTCAATTTTTTTTTGTACCAAAGTAAACTCAAAATCTAATTCTATTTTCCAATGAACTTTTTGAAATCTCTTCATACAATTATGGCTGATTCCATTGCTTTTGAACTGGTATCCTTGTGTCTCTATTGCCTAAGAGATGAATATGTACAATGCACTCATTCTGTAAGAGATCTTCTCTCCCTTAGAACATTCTTCTCCCTTAGTAACTCTCCTGGAAACTGGAAAATCCACAGTAAGATTTCTTAAATAATAATAATGCTTATGAAAATGTGGAGAAATGAGTACTTGTTAATAAGCATTATTA
>NW_006160069.1:2053765-2062258 GCF_000334495.1 Tupaia belangeri chinensis | reverse complement strand
AGGAATGCAAATTAGTATAAACATTAGAGAGAACAACATGAAGCTTCATCAGAAAAATTAAAAATAGAACTGCAGTATGATCCAGCAATTCCAGCAACTAGGCATGTATCCAAAGGAAAGGAAATCAATATGCTATAAAGATATCAGCACCCCAATGTTTATTGCAGCACTTTCACAGTAGCCAAGATGTGGAATCAACCTGAGTGTCCATCAACAGACATATGGATAAAGAAAATGTGGAGTGCTATCCCACATACAATGGCATACTATTTAGCCATTAAAAAGGATTAAATCCATCAATTAAAATTAAATGGGTGATCCCAGAAGACATCATGGTAAGTGAAATAAGCCAGGCATGAAAAAAGAAATATTGCAAATTCTCCCTCATAACTGGAAAATTTTTAATACATTATCTCACTGAGGTAACGGAATGAATAATAGCTACTCGAGACTCGAGACTGGGAAAGATGGGGTGGAAGGGAATAAAAGGGTGATGATTAATGGAAACAAAGTTACAGATAGATAACAGGAACAATGTTTAATGTTATAACATACAGAAGGAAGAATAAAGGGAAGAACTATATCTCAGGACCAGCAGATGGCATAATGATTACGTCACTGGATTCTCACATAGTCAGCCACTGTTTGAGTCCCAGGCCCAATGGCTTAAACTCACACCAGGTGCGTGTGCGTGCATGCCCAAAATCCTGAGAGGAGAATGGAGGAGAAGGGATTTCAGCATGGCCATACCCCCTGGGGGGTGATTTCTTGCTTTTTGTCTCTCTGGTGAGAGCATTCACCTTATAGCAAAAATCTCTCTCTTTTTAAAAAAAGAACTTTATATCTCAGAGTAGCTAAAAGAGATTTGAATATTCTCAACACATGTAATGAGAAACAACGGAGGTGATGGGTATACTAATTAGCCTGATTTGATCATTATTCATTGTGTTCTCATACTGAAAAGTTACACTGTACCTCACAAATATGTACAATTATTATATTTTAATTTTTAAAAGTTTTTATTTTATATTATTTTATTTTCATTTCTTTTATACATTGAATCCTTATATATCACTTAACCTGTGAAGTAAATTTTCCCAACGTGAATACACTTCACACCAGGAAAGACTTTTTAATAGTTTCATCACACCTTGTAAGGGAATATGCTAATGTTTCACCATGCTTCATCTGCCTCACACTACATGACAGATTTTTTTTTTTTTGAGAGGTTTTTGCTATAGGGTGCGTGCACTCACCAGACAAACAGAGAGAGACAGAGAGACAGAAAGCGAGAAATCACCCCCCCAGAGGGGATGGCCATGCCACAATCCCTTCTCCTCCATTCTCCTCTTAGGATCTTGGGCATGCATGCACACGCGCCCAGCGTGAGCTTTAAGCCACTGTGTCCGGGCTGGGAACCACAGTCGACTACATGGGAGTCCAGCGACATAGTCATTACGCTAACTGCTGGTCCCAACAGATTAATTTTATTAAGAAATTCACCCCCCAAAATGGAGCTGAAAATGGAATTAGAAAAGCCAACGTGAGTGTATGTTTCCTTTTTGGCTTTAATTATTTATGTCTTCATTGATATGCCCTCCAAAACAGAAAGTATAAGAAAAATTAAATTCTGTATTTATGCTTAGCAACTAAATAATCCTGATTTAGAATATTTATTCTCTGGAAATTTTAGTAAAACTTAATAGTAGTGAGACCAGCAGGTGGCATAATAATTACATCACTGGACTCCCATGTAGTTGACCACGATTTGTGTCCCACACTCGGGGGTTTAAAACTCATGCAGGGTACATGTGCGTGCATGCCTAAGAGAATGGAAGAGAAAGGATTGCAGTGTGCCCATCCCCTTTGGGGGATGATTTCTTGCTTTCTGTCTCCCTTTCTCTGTCACTGTGGCAGACACGTGCTCCCTACAACAAAAATCTCTCTCTAAAAAAAAAAGTATTTTATAATAATATATTTTACTATTAGTAGGACATTATATTATTCCAATCTTTTATCTTGTTTGAGTCTTATAACAACCTACCAGAGTGACTAGATAGATATTTTTATTTCTATTTAGAAACTGGAAGTTTAAATAACTTAAGTTCTTAATAGATTAAAACTAGAAACTGGAGCCTTGCCCTTGAAATGCTTATTCAAAGTCATCAAGATTCATTATTATTGTTTCAACAAATAATCAATGAATATTAATTTATCATCTACAGAGTAAACAGTAGACAGCGTTGTAGCTGTGCACACAAAGTATTTTCAAAGTATACATGTTTGTGTATTTATTCATGTTTATTCTGTGAGACATTAAAATTGGAAATTTATCTTTCCCACATGACCTAGAATTAACAAGCAAGCCATACAGATGGCAAGTACATTTTTTTGAGGATTACATAAGGCTTTATGAAAATATCATACATAATTATAGATTTTTTAAAATATATAACATATTCTAAGGAAGAAGTTCATAGAAATGTATTACATTGACTTCTAGTAGTAATGCTAATAGTAGAATTGAAATGGAAGCAAAGAAGGAAAGGGGAGGGGAGCAAGAAAGAGTTTGAGAATATCCAACCCCCTGGACTTTCTCCAACAACTTAAATTTAGAGAGAGTTAAACTGAATTCATCAAAATCTGGAATTAATGTTTGGAGAATATATAGGTTAAACATATTCAAGTAAGAGTAGTAGAAGACCCAATATAGAGTTGTTTAAAGAATCTATATTTTCCATATAGAAGATCCAGAAGGAGATGGTCTGAGACTGGTGTTTTTATGATGTTATCAGAGAATCAGTCTTCTATTTGCTAACTCTGTCATCTTTAGTATGTGACTGTTAGCTTGAGGTCAAAAGTGGCTTCATGAGCAGCCATCTATATTTGAGATGTGAGTAGCCTCATTCAAGGATTTCAAACACCAGAGACCCTCTGCCCAGACTACGCTCCTGCTCCCCAGTCTAGCCAGGAGCTAGGATAACCCATCACCAGCCATCTATATTTGAGTTCTGAATGGCCCCATTCGGTAATTCCAAACACTGAAGACCCTCTGCCCAAGACTTCACAATCGTGCTCCCCACTCTAGCCAGGAGCTAGGTTAGAACACCCTACTTATTCTCTCTTTTTCCATCTCTCTCCATATATTTTTAAATTTTTTAAAAAAATTTAAACTTAGCTCTCTGCTGCTCTTTTATCTTTATAATTCTTACCTTTCCCCCCTAGGATAAGCCAATCAGCAGCCACCTATATTTGAATTCTGAATGGCCCCACTCAGGGATTTCGACCACTGAAGACCCTCTGCCCAGACTTCACCCTCCTACTTTCCAGTCGAGCCAGAAGCCAGATTAGAGCAACCTAATTATTCTCTCTGTCTCTTTCCATCTCTCTCCGTTTCTCTATTTTTAATTTTTAATTTTTAAACTTAGCTCTCTACCACTCTTTTGTCTTGCTAATTTTTTCCCTTTCCCCCTGCCTCTATAGAATAAGTCAATCAGCAGCCATCAATATTTGAGTTCTGTGCCACACATTTTTAATTTTTGACAAAAATATTTTTTCTTCTCATTTTCTTACTGTTTTTCTCTTCTTCGTTTTTTTTCTATTTCTTTTCTTTCTTAAATTTTTTAATATTTATTTATTTATTTATTTATTTATTTTACCTTTTTATCTTCTCCCCACACTGATTTTCTAGACAGGTCTTGGTGCTGAGTAGGCATATATCTGAATACTTGTAGGGTCAGATTAATCCTCAATTTTCATTAAATAAGCTGTGCAAAGGGAGAGAAGTGGTACTGTTACAGTCTGCAGGTCACCTACTTCAGCATTCCTGATTACTCAGATTTAACTCCAAAAATAGGAGAAATCATATAATCCATCAGATGGCCAGAAACTACCACAGAGGCACAAGAAATATGAAAAACCAAGAAAATATCTCCCCTCTAATGGAAAAAAATAACTCCTCTTTCTCCACAAAAGGAAACTTAAGGGAACCTGCAGTTAGCGTAATGGCTATGTTGCTGGACTCCCACGTAGTCGACCGCGGTTCGTGTCCCGGATCTGGTGGCTTAAAACTCACACCGGGCGCGTGTGCGTGCGTGCCCAAGATCCCGAGAGGAGAATGGAGGAGAAGGGATTGCAGCGTGATCATCCCCCCTGGGGAGTGACTTCTCGCTGTCTGTCTCTATGTCTCTCTCTGTCTGTCTGGCGAGCGCACGCACCCTACAGTGAAAATCTCTCAAAAAAAAAAAAAGGAAACTTAATGAAATGTCAAATAAAGAATTTAAAATATTCATAATGACAAAGCTAACAGAGAATAGAGACAATGGACTCCAGATGATGCAGGAGAAAAGAGGCACTGAGTTCTAGGAGGTGAGAAAGTTTTTGCACAATCTGAAAGAGGAGATACACATCATAAAAAAGAATAGAGCAGGATTGTTAGAGATGAGGGCTATAATACAGGAAATCAAAACTTCTACTGAAAATATCAAAAGCAGATTAGATAATGCAGAAGACTGAATCTCAGATGTAGAAAACAGAATCCAGACCTAGAGAAATTCACCAAAAAGACTGAGAAAATACCCCAAGAAAATAAGAATAACATACAGGTAATACTAGATACCATTTCACACCCAAATACCTGGATAATAGGTATTCCAAAAGGTGAAGAAACTAATAAGGGCATTGGAGATCTATTCCATGAAATCCTGGAAAAAAACTTTTCAAACCTAGAGAGGCATTCAAATATCCAGACTCAAGAAATACAAAGGACTCCGCATAGACTCAACCCAGGAAGATCTTCTCCAAGGCACATCATAGCCAGATTGATCAAAACTAGACAGAGACAAGATACTAAAACTGGCAAGAAAGAAACGTCAAATTACTAGACACAAGAAATACAAAGGACCCCACATAGACTCAACCCAAGAAGATCTTCCCCAAGGCATGTCATAGCCAGATTGACCAAAACTACAGAGACAAGATACTAAAACTGACAAGAATGAAACATCAAGTTACTTTCAAAGACTATACCATAAGATTAATGTCAGACCTCTCATTAGAAACAATGCAAGTAAGGAAAGAATGGGAAAATATTTCAAAGTGTTAAGTGAAAAACAATTTCAAGCAAGAGTACTATACCCAGCAAAATTATCTTTCATATGGGAAAAAAAGGCAAAAAACATTCTCAGATAAACAAAACCTGAAAGAATTTACCAACACCAGAACCAGCTCTCCAAGAAGTGCTAAAGGGAGTACTATACCACAAAAACTAAACTTGGACACACAGAAATAAGAGTACAAGAAACAACCAAGAGAATGGCCAAACTAATGGTAGAGACAAGTCTGGAGTTGAATGTTAACTTCCAGAGTTTGAATGGAAAGATCAGACTACACTGCAAATTCAGTAGAAGAGAGATTAATTATGTGAGTCTGAACTAGTGAAATAGAATTTTTTTTGACTTAGATTAAAACACTACTAATTTTCTTCAATGTTTTGACTTCCATATTTAAGGATTATTGTCATCTTGAACTGTTGATAGGTTCATCTACCTACTATTTGAACTGAATCTTAACCTTTTCTGGGCTTTAAGTTTTAAGCAAATTTTTCTTAACCTTTTTTTATTTTGATCTATTAAAACTAAAATGCGGGACCAGCAATTAGCTTAATGGGTATGTCGCTGGACTCCCATGTAGTTGACTGTGGTTCACATCCCTGACCTGGTGGCTTAAAACTCACAGAGGGCGCATGTGCGTGTGTGCCCAAGATCCCAAAAGGAGAATGGAGGAGAAGGAATTGTGGTCTGTGGGGCCATCCCCCATGGGGGGGGGGTGATTTCTCATTTTCTGTCTCTCTGTCTCTCTCGGTCTTTCTGGCAAGCACACGCACCCTATAGCAAAACCTCTACAAAAAAAAAAAAAAAAAAAAATAAAATGCTTTTTAAAATTAAAAAATGCATTTAAAAATACCTATTAATACCTATTTAATGACTACAGTAAGCTATATAGTCTCAATGATGTGCTACTTCATAGTACATTCACTTTATTCACTAGGTTTAGGCCTAAGTCAAACATGTGTTCACAAATATGTATATATTGACTGAGCTTGCTATTAAAAGTTTTTTAATTAATTAATATCTTTAGTGAATCAATAAAATAAGAGGGAAAAAAGGCATGGAAAACAATCGTATATACCAGAGACAGTGTGGGAGAAGGGGAGAGTTGGCAGAGGGTGAGAAGTAGGGAATTGGGGGGGAGGCAAAATATATAAGAAATAAGAAATAGAAAATTATTTATTGATGCTAACATGTATGGCAACATCCTTGATTGAGTCAATATGCAATGTATGCTGGATGTAAAATCTCATTTTGTATATTGTATTGATATACAATGAATAACTATAAATAAATTTTTAATAATAATTAATAACAAATAAAATAATTATTTTTAAAAGTGGCTTCTTATCCTAATAGTATTGCTTGCACATTTCTGAAAAGGAGGAGAGGAAAGCCAAGACTAACAACTGCTCCTCATGGAAATGTCACCTATAGCTCATTAGTCCATTCTCACATGATTACTTGTAAATGTAAAGGAACCTAATGGTTCAAGTGTAAGATTGGGCTTTTACAATAAACTAGGTTAAATAGTTGTCTTTTGTGGGAGAAACCTCACCCAACTGATCACTTGAGTTATAGAAAATGAAGGCAGACAGTATAATGTATAAGGCAGAGAATTGCTCTTTCTTAATAAGAACAGAAAATTGTAGGTTTGAGCTTAAGAAGTAATCTGAATAAGATGGAAGATTTTCTTTATAAAAAAAAAAGAAATTGTGAATACATAATACCACTTAATATGAAATAAAATAACATCAACTACATAAAGTTGCTTATTCAGGAAACTATCATCCTACAGGAGAGACTTCAAATGCTGAACAGGAATATGTAATGATTCAATTCAATAAAACCTGCATTTGTTTAGTCTCCACTTTATGGCAACAAATTTCATAGGCCCAGGAGAACCGAACATGGTATTTCAAGACAAACACTCCTTCAACTGTCTCCTAAAATGACTCTGCTCTCTTACTATTCATAAAATTGTGTAAAGGCAGATCTAAATAACAAGCACAGAAACAAACTTTCGAATCCTAAAAATGTTTTCATGGAGGCACCAGAAAGAAAACAAATCTGCCTAAGGAAATAGAAGACCAGTGAAAAGTTGATGGTCCCAATCTGGTTCCCTACCACTCAAGCCTTTGCTTAATCCCCCCATGCCTACACATGAACTCAGGACATACCTAGATGATAAATAGAATACTGAGAAAGTGATAATGTGTGTGATCCAAGGCTAGGTCATAAAAGATATTCCCACTTTTGCCTTGCTGTCCCTTGAGTCACTGGTCTGTAGAAAGCCAGCCTCCATGTTGTAAGAACACTCAAACAGCCCTGAGTATCACTCTACAAGCTGAGGAACTTAGGCCCCCTGCCAACAGCAAGCTCCAACTTACCAACCATGTGAGTGATCAATCTCAAAGCAGAACCTCCAGCTCTAAGCCTTCAAATTGACTACATCTTGACTGTAACTGAATGAAAAATGTAGAGTCAGAATCACCCAGCTAAGTCAATCCTGAATGCCTGGACCATGGTATGAGATGAGTGTTTATTTGCTCTTTTGTGTTGCTAAATTTGGTAGTTAATTAGTTACGCAGCATAAGGTAACTAATACATGTATTAATGAATCAACTCAAATGAGCTAGACTGAGGAGCGGTAGAATTCATTCTAAGAAGAAGAAATAATACGCAAAAACACAGAGATGTGAAATAGCATAATGTATTCAGGAAATAATGAGAGACTCAAAAGGCAATAGTGGGGGTATGTGAAGTGGCAGAGCAGGTGAGGGTAGGAAAGAAAGAGATGTGTTAGGATTACGGCCAAAGAGTTAATAGCGTTTTCTCGCTGTAGGCAATCAGGAGGTATTTGAACAATCGTCACGGTAAATTGACTGACTCAATGGAGCAGCAGTGAAGCACTGTTGAGTTGATGCTACATCCACATGGAAGATTGTGAATTCAGTTCCCCAGCTGACCTGGACATGCTGCGCGTGCCTGCACATATGATCTTAGCTAACTGGGAAGCCTGGAGGGGACCACAGTGTGAGACCCTATTGAGAGTACATTGAGAGTACATCTCTCTCTCTCTCCTCTCTCCCTCTCTCTCTCTCTTACACCCTCATCAAAGAAATAATTGTTTAATCATTATAATTGCCAAATTTGCAGTACTTACTGTACTCCAGACACTGTTTTGAGCATTTTTACATGAATTCATTTTATCCTCACCACGAACTGTGAATAGGAGGCTCTATCATCTCTGTTTAGAGTAGAATACTGAAGTACAGGAAAAGTGCATGGAAGTTGAGGATTGGTTTTTGTTTTGTTTTTGGTTTTGGGGTTTTTTTGGGTTTTTTTTTTTTTTTTTTTTTTTTTTTTTTTTTGTGTTGGTTTT